>NC_084739.1:12407849-12637849 GCF_033978785.1 Entelurus aequoreus
AAGACCTTCTATGTGACAGGAGTATTCTGCTGTTTTTCAGGATCTCCCCCCAAAAAACGCTATGATCTATAAGACAGAAGCATGCTGTTGTTTTTAAGAAACCACTACAAAAAAACGCTACTCAAAGATCTTCTATAAGACAGGAGCGCTGTGCTGTATTTAAGTTTCTACTGCAATATCGCTATGCAAAGATCTTCCAAATGCCAAGTGCTGGCTGCTGTTTTTAAAGATGTATTGCCAAAATCAACTCAAAGATCATCCAATGACAGGAGCACTGCTGTTCCTCAAAGATCTTTTATGTGACAGGAGAGTTTTGCTGATTTTAAAGACTTCCTGCAAAAAGGCTACTCAAAGATTGTCCAAATTACAAGTACACTCTGCTGTTTTTGAGAAGCTACAGCAAAAACGCTTGTCAAAGATCCTCTCAATGACAGAAGTATTTTGATATTTTTAAGGATCTACCACAAAAAACAGTAGTCAAAGATACTCTTTATGACAGGAGTATTCTGCTGTTTTTAAGGATCCATCACAAAAAACACTAGTCAAAGATCCTCTATATGACAGGAGTATTCTGCTGTTTTTAAGGATATACCACAAAAGACACCAGTCAAAGATCCTCTATATGACAGGAGTATTCTGTTGTTTTTAAGGATCTACCACAAAAGACACCAGTCAAAGATCCTCTATATGACAGGAGTATTCTGTTGTTTTTAAGGATCTACCACAAAAGACACCAGTCAAAGATACTCTATACGACAGGAGTATTATGCTGTTTTTAAGGAACTACCACAAAAAACACTAGTCAAAGATCCTCTATATGACAGGAGTATTCTGCTGTTTTTAGGGATCTCCCAAAAAAAACAGTAGTCAAAGATCCTCTATATGACAGGAGTATTCTGCTGTTTTTAGGGATCTCCCAAAAAAACAGTAGTCAAAGATCCTCTATATGACAGGAGTATTCTGCTGTTTTTAAGGATCTACCACAAAAAACAATAGTCAAAAATCCTCTATACGACAGGAGTATTCTGCTGTTTTTTAAGATTCTACCACAAAAAACACTAGTCAAAGATCCTCTATAACAGGGGTCCTCAAGTACAAATCTTGAAGGTCCACAAATGTTATTTTGAAACAGGCTGGGTCCGTTTATTATCGATCAAGCTTATATAGTAGCAGGATGTAGGTAGTAGTTTAACATTTTCTTAAAATTAACAAAAATAAAATAAATATCCAATAAAATACATGAAAGATTTTCTTTGAAACAAAAATAAATAAGAACTTAAATAAAACTTTCAGTTTTAACAAAAAATAAATACTTTTAAACACAACCCTCCTATACCTGGTAAACAAATGACCTCAACAGATCTCATTCATGTGCAAATATAACTAGACAACTGTGTGCCTGCAGCGAAAGGTTCCATGCATGTGGCATGAGCGCTGTATGACCCAGGTGGCAACAGCCTATCAGCGCGTCGTTGTGATAGAGATGACACCCATACTCTGATTGGCTGATTCCGCAGCCAATCAGAGTGGCGTTCTCTTGCTCTCACTCCGTCTCTCTCTCTTTCTCTCTCTAAGAGAGAGAGAGAGAAAAACGGAGTGTGTGAGACACGGAGAAGTGTAAACCAAACGTGGAGATATTTGACTAAAAACAACAAAGAACGTTGACTTGCGCTAGCGATGACTCAAAGATAAATACAATTATTATATATTTTTATAATAATTATAATTATAAAAATAAAAATAAAATAAAACATTTTTTAAATTTTTTTTTAAATTTTTTCTTTTTTCTTTAATTCGTGCTGGGTCCGGACGGACACGTCGCTGGGTCCGGACATGGACCACGGTCCGCCTGTTGAGGATCACTGCTCTATAATATAGAGGATCTTTAAACTCCTTAAAAACAGCAGAATACTCCTGTCATATAGACTCTATACGACAGGATTATTCTGCTGTTTTTAAGGATCCAATAAAAAAGACACCAGTCAAAGATCCTCTATACGACAGGAGTATTATGCTGTTTTTCAGGATCTCCCAAAAAAAACATTAGTCAAAGATTATCTATATGACAGGAGTATTCTGCTGTTTTTAAGGATCTACCACAAAAAACACTAGTCAAAGATCCTCTATATGACAGGAGTATTCTGCTGATTTTAGGGATCTCCCAAAAAAAACAGTAGTCAAAGATCCTCTATATGACAGGAGTATTCTGCTGTTTTTAAGGATCTACCACAAAAAACAATAGTCAAAAATCCTCTATACGACAGGAGTATTCTGCTGTTTTTTAAGATTCTACCACAAAAAACACTAGTCAAAGATCCTCTATAATATAGAGGATCTTTAAACTCCTTAAAAACAGCAGAATACTCCTGTTATATAGACTCTATACGACAGGATTATTCTGCTGTTTTTAAGGATCCAATAAAAAAGACACCAGTCAAAGATCCTCTATAAGACAGGAGTATTATGCTGTTTTTCAGGATCTCCCAAAAAAAACATTAGTCAAAGATTCTCTATATGACAGGAGTATTCTGCTGTTTTTAAGGATCTACCACAAAAAACACTAGTCAAAGATCCTCTATATGACAGGAGTATTATGCTGTTTTTCAGGATCTCCCAAAAAAACATTAGTCAAAGATTATCTATATGACAGGAGTATTCTGCTGTTTTTAAGGATCTACCACAAAAAACACTAGTCAAAGATCCTCTATATGACAGGATTATTATGCTGTTTTTCAGGATTTCCCAAAAAAAACACTAGTCAAAGATCCTCTATATGACAGGAGTATTCTGCTGTTTTTAAGGATCTACCACAAAAAACACTAGTCAAAGATCCTCTATATGACAGGAGTATTCTGTTGTTTTTAAGGATCTACCACAAAAAAACACTAGTCAAAGATCCTCTATATGACAGGATTATTATGCTGTTTTTCAGGATTTCCCAAAAAAAACAGTAGTCAAAGATCCTCTATATGACAGGAGTATTCTGCTGTTTTCAAGGATCCACCACAAAAAACACTAGTCAAAGATCCTCTATATGACAGGAGTATTCTGCTGTTTTTAAGGATCTACCACAAAAAACACTAGTCAAAGATCCTCTATATGACAGGAGTATTCTGTTGTTTTTAAGGATCTACCACAAAAAAACACTAGTCAAAGATCCTCTATATGACAGGATTATTATGCTGTTTTTCAGGATTTCCCAAAAAAAACACTAGTCAAAGATCCTCTATATGACAGGAGTATTCTGCTGTTTTTAAGGATCTACCACAAAAA
This sequence comes from Entelurus aequoreus, assembly GCF_033978785.1. Taxonomy (NCBI): domain Eukaryota; kingdom Metazoa; phylum Chordata; class Actinopteri; order Syngnathiformes; family Syngnathidae; genus Entelurus; species Entelurus aequoreus. The sequence continues at coordinate 12,411,123 of NC_084739.1, forward strand.
ACAATAGTCAAAAATCCTCTATACGACAGGAGTATTCTGCTGTTTTTTAAGATTCTACCACAAAAAACACTAGTCAAAGATCCTCTATAATATAGAGGATCTTTAAACTCCTTAAAAACAGCAGAATACTCCTGTTATATAGACTCTATACGACAGGATTATTCTGCTGTTTTTAAGGATCCAATAAAAAAGACACCAGTCAAAGATCCTCTATAAGACAGGAGTATTATGCTGTTTTTCAGGATCTCCCAAAAAAAACATTAGTCAAAGATTCTCTATATGACAGGAGTATTCTGCTGTTTTTAAGGATCTACCACAAAAAACACTAGTCAAAGATCCTCTATATGACAGGAGTATTATGCTGTTTTTCAGGATCTCCCAAAAAAAACATTAGTCAAAGATTATCTATATGACAGGAGTATTCTGCTGTTTTTAAGGATCTACCACAAAAAACACTAGTCAAAGATCCTCTATATGACAGGATTATTATGCTGTTTTTCAGGATTTCCCAAAAAAAACACTAGTCAAAGATCCTCTATATGACAGGAGTATTCTGCTGTTTTTAAGGATCTACCACAAAAAACACTAGTCAAAGATCCTCTATATGACAGGAGTATTCTGTTGTTTTTAAGGATCTACCACAAAAAAACACTAGTCAAAGATCCTCTATATGACAGGATTATTATGCTGTTTTTCAGGATTTCCCAAAAAAAAACAGTAGTCAAAGATCCTCTATATGACAGGAGTATTCTGCTGTTTTCAAGGATCCACCACAAAAAACACTAGTCAAAGATCCTCTATATGACAGGAGTATTCTGCTGTTTTTAAGGATCTACCACAAAAAACACTAGTCAAAGATCCTCTATATGACAGGAGTATTCTGTTGTTTTTAAGGATCTACCACAAAAAAACACTAGTCAAAGATCCTCTATATGACAGGATTATTATGCTGTTTTTCAGGATTTCCCAAAAAAAACACTAGTCAAAGATCCTCTATATGACAGGAGTATTCTGCTGTTTTTAAGGATCTACCACAAAAAACACTTGTCAAAGATCCTCTATATGACAGGAGTATTCTGCTGTTTTTAGGGATCTACCACAAAAAACACTAGTCAAAGATCCTCTATATGACAGGATTATTATGCTGTTTTTAAGGATCTACCACAAAAAAACACTAGTCAAAGATCCTCTATATGACAGGATTATTATGCTGTTTTTAAGGATCTACCACAAAAAACACTAGTCAAAGATACTTTATATGACAGGAGTATTCTGTTGTTTTTAAGGATCTACCACAGAAAAACACTAGTCAAAGATCCTCTATATGACAGGATTATTATGCTGTTTTTCAGGATTTCCCAAAAAAAACACTAGTCAAAGATCCTCTATATGACAGGAGTATTCTGTTGTTTTTAAGGATCTACCACAAAAAAACACTAGTCAAAGATACTCTATATGACAGGATTATTATGCTGTTTTTCAGGATTTCCCAAAAAAAACACTAGTCAAAGATCCTCTATACGACAGCATTATTATGCTGTTTTTAAGGATCTACCACAAAAAACACTAGTCAAAGATCCTCTATACGACAGGAGTATTCTGTTGTTTTTAAGGATCTACCACAAAAAAACACTAGTCAAAGATACTCTTTATGACAGGATTATTATGCTGTTTTTCAGGATTTCCCCAAAAAAAACACTAGTCAAAGATCCTCTATATGACAGGAGTATTCTGCTGTTTTTAAGGATCTACCACAAAAAACACTAGTCAAAGATCCTCTATATGACAGGAGTATTCTGCTGTTTTTAAGGATCTACCACAAAAAACACTTGTCAAAGATCCTCTATATGACAGGAGTATTCTGCTGTTTTTAGGGATCTATCAGAAAAAAACACTAGTCAAATATTTTCTATATGACAGAAGTATTCTGTTGTTTTTAAGGATCTACCACAAAAAAACACTAGTCAAAGATCCTCTATATGACAGGAGTATTCTGCTGTTTTTAAGGATCTACCACAAAAAAACACTAGTCAAAGATCCTCTATATTACAGGAGTATTCTGCTGTTTTCAAGGATCTACCACAAAGATCCTCTATATTACAGGAGTATTCTGCTGTTTTCAAGGATCTACCACAAAGATCCTCTATATGACAGGAGTATGCTCCTCTGCTCGTAAACCAGCAACGTGACAACAACAGAGGGGCGAGGAGGTTATGGACCGGTACTTTTTAGAGGCGGTATAGTACCGAATAGGATTCACTAGTATCGTGGCACTACACTAATACCGGTATACGTACAACCCTAGTTCCATTATTTCCTATGAGAAAAACAGTTAGATAGTTCAAAGTGACAACAGGCCGTATATAAATCCACCCCTAGCGTCTGCATAGCTGCTTGAAACGGGCTCAGGTGCGGTGACGAGACAAAGCAAGCGTACCTTTCAGAGACAAAAGTGGGGCTAACCTAAAGGGGAACCTGAGAGACATCAACTGCAAACTCCATACGGGCGCAGACACGACTGCTTGACAAACATCTATAAAAATAAATAAATAAGAAAGATGAAAGAAATGTGCCAGGAAATCAACACTCTGATGTGGCTTGGAAGTCATCTGTGAAGGAGTGTATAGGCCTATATATATATATATATATATATATATATATATATATATATATATATATATATATATATATATATATATATATATATATATATATATATATATATATATATATATATATAGTAGCATTATATGACTTCTTTACATTTTATATTAAATACAGAGTAGTGATGCTGTTTTTTTGTGGTAGATCCTTAAAAACAGCAGAATACTCCTGTCATATAGAGGATCTTTAACTACTGTTTTTTGGGGGGGATCCTGAAAAACAGCATAATAATCCTGTCATATAGAGAATCTTTGACTAGTTTTTTTTTTGTGGTGGATCCTTAAAAACAGCAGAATACTCCTGTCATATAGAGGATCTTTGACTAGTGTTTTTTTGTGGTAGATCCTTAAAAACATCAGAATACTTCTGACATATAGAAAATATTTGACTACTGTTTTTTGTGGTAGATCCCTAAAAACAGCAGAATACTCCTGTCATATAGAGGATCTTTAACTAGTGTTTTTTGTGGTAGTTCCTTAAAAACAGCAGAATACTCCTGTCATATAGAGGATCTTTGACTAGTGTTTTTTGTGGTAGTTCCTTAAAAACAGCAGAATACTCCTGTCATATAGAGGATCTTTGACTAGTGTTTTTTGTGGTAGTTCCTTAAAAACAGCAGAATACTCCTGTCGTATAGAGGATCTTTGACTAGTGTTTTTTGTGGTAGTTCCTTAAAAACAGCAGAATACTCCTGTCATATAGAGGATCTTTGACTAGTGTTTTTTTGTGGTAGATCCTTAAAAACATCAGAATACTTCTGACATATAGAAAATATTTGACTACTGTTTTTTGTGGTAGATCCCTAAAAACAGCAGAATACTCCTGTCATATAGAGGATCTTTGACTAGTGTTTCTTGTGGTAGTTCCTTAAAAACATCAGAATACTCCTGTCATATAGAGGATCTTTGACTAGTGTTTTTTGTGGTAGTTCCTTAAAAACAGCAGAATACTCCTGTCATATAGAGGATCTTTGACTATTGTTTTTTGTGGTAGTTCCTTAAAAACAGCAGAATACTCCTGTCATATAGAAGATCTTTGACTAGTGTTTTTTGTGGTAGTTCCTTAAAAACAGCAGAATACTCCTGTCATATAGAGGATCTTTGACTAGTGTTTTTTGTGGTAGTTCCTTAAAAACAGCAGAATACTCCTGTCATATAGAGGATCTTTGACTAGTGTTTTTTGTGGTAGTTCCTTAAAAACAGCAGAATACTCCTGTCATATAGAGGATCTTTGACTAGTGTTTTTTGTGGTAGTTCCTTAAAAACAGCAGAATACTCCTGTCGTATAGAGGATCTTTGACTGGTGTCTTTTGTGGTAGATCCTTAAAAACAAGAGAAATAACGAGCGACCATGTTTTTGTTCTATTGTTTGATGTTTTACATGACACTTTTTCCTGCAGGCGAGCTACCTTTCAATTGACCAAGTCGAGGGGATCTACCTCTTTCACGTACAGTGGTGGTGAAAAGTTGACATACACTAGTAAAGAACATAACGTCATGGCCGCCTTGAGGTTTTTGTTCCATCTGACATCACATGGACCAAGATAAGACCTTCTGGAGGAAAGTTCCGTGGTCAGATGAAACAAAAATGGAGCATTATGTTTGGAGGAGAAAAGGTGAGGCCTTTAATCCCAGGAACACCATGCCTACCGTCAAGCATGGTGGTGGTAGTATTATGCTCTGGGCCTGTTTTGCTGCCAACGGAACTGGTGCTTCACGGAGAGTAGAATGGGACAAGGAAAAAGGAGAGCATGTCCCAAATTCCAAGCTGCTGTTTTGAGGCGTGTTAAAAAAAAAAAAATGCACTTTGTGACTTCAATAATAAACATGGCAGTGCCATGTTGGCATTTTTTTTTCCATAACTTGAGTTGATTTATTTTGGGAAAACCTTGTTACATTGTTTAATGCATCACAACAAAGTTAGGCATAATAATGTGTTAATTCCACAACTGTATATATCGGTATCGGTTTATATCGGAATCGGTAATCAAGAGTTGGACAATATCGGAATATCGGCAAAAAATCTATTATCGGACATGTCTAATAATAATATGACTCCTTTAATGCGCCTTATAATCCGGTGCGCCTTTTGTATGGAAAAAAAACCCGACTAGACCCGCTCATCGGCCTCATAATCCGGTGTGCCCTATGGTCCGGAAAATACGGTAATTTTCATTGGTTAATCGGTTAATCCGTCGATTGCAAGTAGAGATGTCCGATAATAGGGGGGTAGCGGGGGGGGGTGTATATTGTAGCGTCCCGGAAGAGTTAGTGCTGCAAGGGGTTCCGGGTATTTGTTCTGTTGTGTTTATGTTGTGTTACGGTGCGGATGTTCTCCCCAAATGTGTTTGTCATTCTTGTTTGGTGTGGCTTCACAGTGTGGCGCATATTTGTAACAGTGTTAAACTTGTTTATACGGCCACCCTCCGTGTGACCTGTATGGCTGTTGACCAAATATGCGTTGCATTCACTTGTGTGTGTGTGAAAAGCCGTAGATATTATGTGACTGTGCCGGCACGCAAAGGCAGTGCCTTTAAGGTTTATTGGCGCTCTGTACTTCTCCCTACGTCCGTGTACACAGCGGCGTTTTAAAAAGTCATGCATTTTACTTTTTGAAACCGATACCGATAATTTCCGATATCACATTTTAAAGCATTTATCTCATTTATCTATTTTAAAGTAAAAATGGCAGCTTTGTGTTATTAAAGTTAAGTTAAAGTACCAACGATTGTCACACACACACACGAGGTGTGGCGAAATTATTCTCTGCATTTCACCCATCACCCTTAAACACCCCCCGGGAGGTGAGGGGAGCAGTGAGCAGCAGCGGTGGACGCGCCCGGGAATCATTTTTTGGTGATTCAACCCCCAATTCCAACCCTTGATGCTGAGTGCCAAGCAGGGAGGTAATGGGTCCACATTTTTATAGTCTTCGGTATGACTCGGCCGGGGTTTGAACTCACGACCTACCGACCTCAGGGCGGACACTCTAACCACGAGGCCACTGATAATTAGTGTCAATATTGCAACATGTTGTCATTGCATCAGTTTTTTTTTGGTAATAGTATTTTTAAAACGTGTAAAAAAAAAAAAAAAAAGAGCTGCAGGCCTCACTTTGGACAGCCCTGCTCTAAATAGAAGCACATGTGTGGAGTGCAACCCAGCAGCAACATGTCAGTAAGCGCTACTTCGTCGCGGAGCCTTTGATACGCTGCCAGCCGGCGCTGGAGTGTGTGTTCCTGCGTGTGTATCCCGTCGGGCTCCGGGGCCCCATAAAGCACGGAGTAAGTCCGTGGAGTTTATACATAAAAACAGGTTTCACAGCAACAAGCCATCAGAAGAGATGATGTGTTGCACTCTGAGGTCATTTTGCATTTATTTGACACAGCTTTCTTCTTAGTTGCTTCGCTCCGACGAGGCTGTCCAGGGGACAAGTGGAAGTGGAAAAAATGACAAGGGGGGGAGGTGGAGGTGGTGTTTTTTTTATCTTGCAGGAGCACTTTTTGGAGATTTTGAAGTTAGATTTACGGCATGTATAATGTCAGAGTTTAGGACTCGGGGATGAATTCTAAAGTGCCTGGTGGGAGCTTGGGGCTCCAAGAATGTGTGCGGACGTAGGAGTGTGTGAGGTGTTGGAAATGGACTTTTATTTCCCCCCCAGAACTGAGAAAGGATGATGGCAGGAGTATCCCAGAATATGTTTGCGCTCCAGATTGATTCCGACATGACAGGGCCTGTTTGAGAGCGTTTACCGGTAGTCGTGTTTTCACTGAACCTCGCCGATGGAAAGCAGGAGTCCTTCCAAGCAACAGTTGGACGGAATATCAAGGATTACCGGATAACTCCCAGCAGGCACAAGACGTTGATGCAACGTTTGATTATACGCGCGTGTCCTTTCAAGACTGACTTTGAAACAACGTTGCAAAATAGTTGTGTTTGTAAAGTGAGACAATGTTGATGTCCAATGTTGCACCCACGCTGGTTGGGAAATGACCCCATTTCAAAGGTCAATTTAAAGTCACGACCTGACATTGAATAAACGTCGTCAAAAAGCATGTTGTTTCAACGTTGTATTTGTGTTGTAGAATTTTGGTTGGGAAATGACCAAAATTCAACGGTCAAATCAAAGTCAGAACCCAACATTGATTAAACATCACTAAAAAGCATGTTTAAACATTTTATCTGTGTTGTAGAATATTGGTTGATAAATTACCAAATTTCAACGGTCAAATCAACGTCAGAAGCCAACATTGAATAAATGTCAAAAAGCATGTTGTTTCAACGTTGTATTTGTTTGGTAGAATTTTGGTTGGGAAATGACCAAAATTCAGTGGTCAAATCAACGTCAGAACCCGACATTCAATAAACGTCGTCAAAAAGCATGTTGTTTAAACGTTGTATTTGTGTTGTAGAATATTGGTTGGGAAATGACCAAATTTCAACGGTCAAATCAACGTCAGAACCTAACATTATACGGGACGGTATAGCTCGGTTGGCAGAGCGGCCGTGCCAGCAACTTGAGGGTTGCAGGTTCGATCCCCGCTTCCGCCATCCTAGTCACTGCCGTTGTGTCCTTGGGCAAGACACTTTACCCACCTGCTCCCAGTGCCACCCACACTGGTTTAAAATGTAACTTAGATATTGGGTTTCACAATGTAAAGCGCTTTGAGTCACTTGAGAAAAAGCGCTATATAAATGTAATTCACTAATTCACTTCACATTGAATAAATGTCCTCAAAAAGCATGTTGTTTCAATGGTGTATTTGTGTTGTAGAATATTGGTTGGGAAATGACCAAATTTCAACGGTCAAATCAACGTCAGAACCAAACATTAAATAAATGTCCTCAAAAGGCATGTTGTTTCAATGTTGTATTTGTGTGGTAGAATTTTGGTTGGAAAACGACCAAATTTCAATGGTCAAATCAACGTCAGAACCCGACATTGAATAAACGTCGTCAAAAAGCATGTTGTTTCAACGTTGTATTTGTGTTGTAGAATATTGGTTGGGAAATGACCAAATTTCAACGGTCAAATCAACGTCAGAACCCAACATTGATTAAACGTCGCTAAAAAGCACGTTTGAACATTTTATTTGTGTTGTAGAATATTGGTTGCGAAATGACCAAAATTCAATGGTCAAATCAACGTCAGAACCCAACATTGAATAAACGTCCTCAAAAAGCATGTTGTTTCAATGTTGTATTTGTGTGGTAGAATTTTGTTTGGGAAATGACCAAAATTCAATGGTCAAATCAACGTCAGAACCCAACATTGATGAAACGTTGTCAAAAAGCAAGTTTAAAGTTTTATTTTTGTTGGAGATTATTGGTTGTGAAATGACCAAATGTCTACGGTCAAATCAACGTCAGAACCCAACATTGAATAAATGTCAAAAAGCATGTTGTTTCAACGTTGCATTTGTGTGGTAGAATTTTGGTCGCGAAATGACCAAAATTCAATGGTCAAATCAACGTCAGAACCCAACATTGATGAAATGTTGTCAAAAAGCATGTTGTTTCTACGTTGTATTTGTGTGGTAAAATATAGGTTGAGAAATGACCAAGTTTTAATGGTCAAATCAACGTCAGAACCTGACATTGAATAAACGTCGTCAAAAAGCATGTTGTTTCAACGTTATGTTTGAGTTGTGGAATATTGGTTGGGAAATGACCAAAATTCAATGGTCAAATCAACGTCAAAACCCAACATTGATTAAACGTCGTAAAAAAGCATGTTGTTTCAACGTTGTATTTGTGTTGTAGAATTTTGGTTAGGAAATGACCAAAATTCAATGGTCAAATCAACATCAGAACCCAACATTGATTAAACGTTGTCAAAAAGCATGTTGTTCCAAAGTTATATTGAGTTGCTCAACGTCAGAAGCCAACATTGAATAAATGTAAAAAAGCATGTTGTTTCAACGTTGTATTTGTTTGGTAGAATTTTGGTTGGGAAATGACCAAAATTCAACGGTCAAATCAACGTCAGAACCCAACATTGATTAAACGTCGTCAGAAAGCATGTTGATCCAACATTATGTTTGAGTTGCTCAAAGTCACAACCTGATATTGATTAAACGTTGTCAAAAAGCATGTTGTTTCAACGTTGTATTTGTGTTGTAGAATTTCGGTTAGAAAATTACCAAAATTCAATGGTCAAATCAACGTTAGAACCCAACATTGATTAAACGTCGTCAGAAAGCATGTAGATCCAACATTATGTTTGAGTTGCTCAAAGTCACAACCTGATATTGATTAAACATTGTCAAAAAGCATGTTGTTTCAACGTTGTATTTGTGTGGTAGAATTACCAAAATTCAATGGTCAAATCAACGTCAGAAGTCAACATTGAATAAATGTAAAAAAGCATGTTGTTTCAACGTTGTATTTGTGTGGTAGAATTTTGGTTGGGAAACGACCAAAATTATTTGGTCAAATCAACGTCAGAACCCAACATTGATTAAACGTCGTCAAAAAACATGTTGTTCCAACATTATGTTTGAGTTGCTCAAAGTCACAACCTGATATTGAATATACGTTGTCGAAAAGCATGTTGTTTCAACGTTGTATTTGTGTGGTAGAATTTCGGTTGGGAATTGACCAAAATTCAATGGTCAATTCAACGTCAGAACCCGACATTCAATAAACGTTGTCAAAAAGCATGTTGTCTCAACGTTGTATTTGTGTTGTAAAATATTGGTCGAGAAATGACCAAAATTCAATGGTCAAATCAACATCAGAACCCAACATTGATGAAACGTTGTCAAAAAGCATGTTGTTTCAACGTTGTATTTGTGTTGTAGAATTTCGGTTAGGAAAATTCAATGGTCAAATCAACGTTAGAACCCAACATTGATTAAACATCATCACTAAAAATCACGTCTAAACGTTTGATCTGTGTTGGGGATTATTGGTTGGGAAATGACCAAATTTCAATGGTCAAATCAACGTCAGAACCCAACATTGAATAAATGTCAAAAAGCATGTTGTTTCAACGTTGCATTTGTGTGGTAGAATTTTGGTCGGGAAATGACCAAAATTCAATGGTCAAATCAATGTCAGAACCCAACATTGATTAAACGTCGTCAAAAAGCATGTTGCTTCAACATTGCATTTGTGTGGAAAATTTTTGGTTGGAAAATGACCAAAATTCAATGGTCAAATCAACGTCAGAACCCAACATTGATGAAACGTCGTCAAAAAGCATGTTGTTTCAACGTTGTATTTGTGTTGTAAAATATTGGTTGAGAAATGACCAAGTTTTAATGGTCAAATCAACGTCAGAACCTGACATTGAATAAACGTCGTCAAAAAGCATGTTGTTTTAACGTTATGTTTGAGTTGTGGAATATTGGTTTGGAAATGACCAAGTTTTAATGGTCAAATCAACATCAGAACTCAACATTGATTAAACATTGCTAAAGAGCATGTTTGAACATTTTATTTGTGTTGTAGAATATTGGTTGCGAAATGACCAAAATTCAATGGTCAAATCAACGTCAGACCCCAACATTGAATAAATGTCCTCAAAAAGCATGTTGTTTCAACGTTGTATTTGTGTGGTAGAATATTGGTTGGAAAATTACCAAAATTAAATGGTCAAATCAACGTCAGAACCCAACATTGATTAAACGTCACTAAAAAGCAAGTTTAAAGTTTTATTTGTGTTGGAGATTATTGGTTGTGAAATGACCAAGTTTTAATGGTCAAATCAACATCAGAACCCAACATTGAATAAATGTCAAAAAGTATGTTGTTTTAACGTTGTATATGTGTTGTAGAATATCGGTTGGGAAATGACCAAAATTCAATGGTCAAATCAACGTCAGAAGCCAACATTGAATAAATGTAAAAAAGCATGTTGTTTCAACGTTGTATTTGTGTGGTAGAATTTTGGTTGGGAAATGACCAAAATTCAACGGTCAAATCAACGTCAGAACCCAACATTGATTAAACGTCGTCAAAAAGCATGTTGTTTCAAGGTTATATTGAGTTGCTCAGTCACAAGCTGACATTGAATAAACGTTTTCAAAAAGCATGTTGTTTCAACGTTGTATTTGTGTTGTAAAATATTGGTTGCGAAATGACCAAAATTCAATGGTCAAATCAACGTCAGAACCCAACATTGAATAAATGTAAAAAAGCATGTTGTTTCAACGTTGTATTTGTGTGGTAGAATTTTGGTTGGGAAACGACCAAAATTCAATGGTCAAATCAACGTCAGAACCCAACATTGATGAAACGTTGTCAAAAAGCATGTTGTTTCAACGTTATGTTTGAGTTGCTCAAAGTCACAAGCTGACATTGAATAAACGTTTTCAAAAAGCATGTTGTTTCAACGTTGTATTTGTGTTGTAAAATATAGGTTGAGAAATGACCAAGTTTTAATGGTCAAATCAACGTCAGAACCTGACATTGAATAAACGTCGTCAAAAAGCATGTTGTTTCAACGTTATGTTTGAGTTGTGGAATATTGGTTGGGAAATGACCAAAATTCAATGGTCAAATCAACATCAGAACTCAACATTGAATAAATGTCCTCAAAAAGCATGTTGTTTCAACGTTATATTTGTGTGGTAGAATTCTGGTTGGAAAACAACCAAATTTCAATGGTCAAATCAACGTCAGAACCCAACATTGATGAAACGTCGTCAAAAAGCATGTTGTTTCAACGTTATGTTTGAGTTGCTCAAAGTCACAACCTGATATTGAATAAACGTTTTCAAAAAGCATGTTGTTTCAACGTTGTATTTGTGTTGTAGAATATTGGTTGGTAAATGACCAAAATTCAATGGTCAAATCAACGTCAGAAGCCAACATTGAATAAATGTAAAAAAGCATGTTGTTTCAACGTTGTATTTGTGTTGTAGAATTTTGGTTAGGAAATGACCAAAATTCAATGGTCAAATCAACGTCAGACCCCAACATTGATTAAACGTTGTCAAAAAGTATGTTGTTCCAAAGTTATATTGAGTTGCTCAACGTCAGAAGCCAACATTGAATAAATGTAAAAAAGCATGTTGTTTCAACGTTGTATTTGTTTGGTAGAATTTTGGTTGGGAAATTACCAAAATTCAATGGTCAAATCAACGTTAGAACCCAACATTGATTAAACGTCGTCAGAAAGCATGTTGATCCAACATTATGTTTGAGTTGCTCAAAGTCACAACCTGATATTGATTAAACGTTGTCAAAAAGCATGTTGTTTCAACGTTGTATTTGTGTGGTAGAATTTTGGTTGGGAAATGACCAAAATTCAATGGTCAAATCAACGTCAGAAGCCAACATTGAATACATGTAAAAAAGCATGTTGTTTCAACGTTGTATTTGTGTGGTAAAATATTGGTTGGGAAATTACCAAAATTCAATGGTCAAATCAACGTCAGAACCCAACATTGATTAAACGTCGTCAAAAAACATGTTGTTCCAACATTATGTTTGAGTTGCTCAAAGTCACAACCTGATATTGAATAAACGTTGTCGAAAAGCATGTTGTTTCAACGTTGTATTTGTGTGGTAGAATTTCGGTCGGGAATTGACCAAAATTCAATGGTCAAATCAACGTCAGAACCCGACATTCAATAAACGTTGTCAAAAAGCATGTTGTTTCAACGTTGTATTTGTGTTGTAAAATATTGGTCGAGAAATGACCAAAATTCAATGGTCAAATCAACATCAGAACCCAACATTGATGAAACCTTGTCAAAAAGCATGTTGTTTCAACGTTGTATTTGTGTTGTAGAATTTCGGTTAGGGAATTACCAAAATTCAATGGTCAAATCAACGTTAGAACCCAACATTGATTAAACATCATCACTAAAAATCACGTCTAAACGTTTGATCTGTGTTGGGGATTATTGGTTGGGAAATGACCAAATTTCAATGGTCAAATCAACGTCAGAACCCAACATTGAATAAATGTCAAAAAGCATGTTGTTTCAACGTTGCATTTGTGTGGTAGAATTTTGGTCGGGAAATGACCAAAATTCAATGGTCAAATCAATGTCAGAACCGAACATTGATTAAACGTCGTCAAAAAGCATGTTGCTTCAACATTGCATTTGTGTGGGAAAATTTTTGTTGGAAAATGACCAAAATTCAATGGTCAAATCAACGTCAGAACCTGACATTGAATAAACGTCGTCAAAAAGCATGTTGTTTCAACGTTATGTTTGAGTTGTGGAATATTGGTTGGGAAATGACCAAGTTTCAATGGTCAAATCAACATCAGAACCCAACATTGATTAAACATCGCTAAAAAGCATGTTTGAACATTTTATTTGTGTTGTATAATATTGGTTGCGAAATGACCAAAATTCAATGGTCAAATCAACATCAGAACCCAACATTGATGAAACCTTGTCAAAAAGCATGTTGTTTCAACGTTGTATTTGTGTTGTAGAATTTCGGTTAGGGAATTACCAAAATTCAATGGTCAAATCAACGTTAGAACCCAACATTGATTAAACATCATCACTAAAAATCACGTCTAAACGTTTGATCTGTGTTGGGGATTATTGGTTGGGAAATGACCAAATTTCAATGGTCAAATCAACGTCAGAACCCAACATTGAATAAATGTCAAAAAGCATGTTGTTTCAACGTTGCATTTGTGTGGTAGAATTTTGGTCGGGAAATGACCAAAATTCAATGGTCAAATCAATGTCAGAACCGAACATTGATTAAACGTCGTCAAAAAGCATGTTGCTTCAACATTGCATTTGTGTGGGAAAATTTTTGTTGGAAAATGACCAAAATTCAATGGTCAAATCAACGTCAGAACCTGACATTGAATAAACGTCGTCAAAAAGCATGTTGTTTCAACGTTATGTTTGAGTTGTGGAATATTGGTTGGGAAATGACCAAGTTTCAATGGTCAAATCAACATCAGAACCCAACATTGATTAAACATCGCTAAAAAGCATGTTTGAACATTTTATTTGTGTTGTATAATATTGGTTGCGAAATGACCAAAATTCAATGGTCAAATCAACGTCAGAACCCAACATTGAATAAATGTCCTCAAAAAGCATGTTGTTTCAACGTTGTATTTGTGTGGTAGAATTTTGGTTGGGAAACGACCAAAATTCAATGGTCAAATCAACGTCAGAACCCGACATTGATGAAACGTCGTCAAAAAGCATGTTGTTTCAACGTTGTATTTGTGTGGTAGAATTTTGGTTGGGAAATTACCAAAATTCAATGGTCAAATCAACGTCAGAACCCAACATTGATAAAACGTCGTCAAAAAGCATGTTGTTTCAACGTTGTATTTGTGTTGTAAAATATAGGTTGAGAAATGACCAAGTTTTAATGGTCAAATCAACGTCAGAACGCAACATTGATTAAACATCGCTAAAAAGCATGTTTGAACATTTTATTTGTGTTGTAGAATATTGGTTGCGAAATGACCAAAATTCAATGGTCAAATCAACGTCAGAACCCAACATTGAATAAACGTCCTCAAAAAGCATGTTGTTTCAACGTTGTATTTGTGTGGTAGAATTTTGGTTGGGAAATTACCAAACTTAAATGGTCAAATCAACTTTAGAACCCAACATTGATTAAATGTCATCAAAAAGCATGTTGTTTCAACGTTGTATTTGTGTGGTAGAATTTTGGTTGGGAAATGACCAAAATTCAATGGTCAAATCAACGTCAGAACCCAACATTGATGAAATGTCGTCAAAAAGCATGTTGTTTCAACGTTATGTTTGAGTTGCTCAAAGTCACAACCTGATATTGAATAAACGTTTTCAAAAAGCATGTTGTTTCAACGTTGTATTTGTGTTGTAGAATTTCGGTTGGGAAATTACCAAAATTCAATGGTCAAATCAACGTCAGAACCCAACATTGATTAAACGTCGTCAAAAAGCATGTTGTTTCAACGTTATGTTTGAGTTGCTCAAAGTCACAACCTGATATTCAATAAAGGCTGTTAAAAAGCATGTTGTTTCAACGTTGTATTTGTGTGGTAGAATTTTGGTTGGGAAATGACCAACATTTCAATGGTCAAATCAACCTCAGAACCCAACATTGATGAAACGTCGTCAAAAAGCATGTTGTTTCAACGTTGTGTTTGAGTTGCTGAACGTCAGGCCCCAAACAACAAAGTTGTCAACGTTGTTTTAACGTCCTGTGCCTGCTGGGTTGAAGTGTGAGGGCGGGCGGGGCTGCTCAATGTGCAACAATACAGTAAAAGACATCACACCACAGCTTATTTCACGCTGACTCAGTTAGCCGCTGTTTACTTTGTGCACATTTCGGCGAAATGGGAGTGTTTGCCGTTCGAAGCAAGCCCAGACGCAAAGCTGATAAGAATCAAAGAATTGAACACATTTATCTCCTACCTTTCTCAACCTTCTGAGAAGGCGCCTCTCCTTTTTTTTTTGTAGTCAGGCTAAAACCCTCGCTGACTGATTTGTGGTCCGAGCTCCTCTAAAAGGTCAGAGTCCTCCCGTGTGCCAGTTACATTCCTGTTTCGCCTCGTCTGATAATGACCCGCACTGAAACCGCTTCCAAATGAGGATCAATCACGTTATCTGTCTCACCCGCCTACCGGCGCCTCTCAAAATGGCCGTGAAGGAATGACGAGCGGGCGGAGAAAGGTGCAACAAAGATGACACAGTACGGTGAAACGCTGGTCTTCGGTTTCCGAAGTAACTTTTGAACATTCTCAACTAAACAAAACTATCAAATATTGCTACGTCTACAACAAAGGCAGACTTGGTAACAGACAACGAAGATGACTATTTATCTTATCTTTTTGAGGCTGAGTATACTGCGGCTTAAAAAAGTACCATTCAATAAGTATACTGTGTACAATGTGTACTTAGTTGCCGAGTGTGCAAATGTTGACCGTGTGGTGTTCCACGTTGACCACTTACAAGATGATGATCTTACCGGAAATGACGATTGTAATATTTAACAACTTTAATAAAATATCTGCCACCTTTTGTTTCGCACTTCTTAATCGTACAATAATTATAAATGTGTTATTCGTTTTGCTACAGAGCTAAGATGAGGGCTAATAAAGTTAAAGTTAAAGTACCAATGATTGTCACACACACACTAGGTGTGGCGAAATCATTCTCTGCATTTGACCCATCACCCTTGATCACCCCCTGGGAGGTGAGGTGAGCAGTGAGCAGCAGCAGTGGCCGCGCCCGGGAATCATTTTTGGTGATTTAACCCCCAATTCCAACCCTTGATGCTGAGTGCCAAGCAGGGAGGTAATGGGTCCCATTTTTATAGTCTTTGGTATGACTCGGCCGGGGTTTGAACTCACAACCTGCCGATCTCAGGGCGGACACTCTAACCACTAGGCCACTGATAGCTAAGATGGGGGCTATTAAGAGCCCAGTAGGGGTACTAAAAAATGGATTCACATCAAATCGCGATATATTTTTTTTACGATTCTAAATCGATTCATAATTTTAGGGAATCTTTGTGTGATGTCGTGGAGATAAAAGTCACTGTGAATGTCCATTTTGCGTTCTCGACTCTCATTTTCAAGAGGATATAGTATCCGAGGTGCTTTAAAATACAAATCCGTGATCCACAATAGAAAAAGGAGAAAGTGTGGAATCCAATGAGCCCTTGTACCTAAGTTACGGTCAGAGCGAAAAAAAAGATACGTCCTGCACTGCACTCTAGTCCTTCACTCTCACGTTCCTCATCCACAAATCTTTCATCCGCGCTCAAATTAATGGGGTAATCGTCGCTTTCTCGGTCCGAATCGCTCTCGCTGCTGGTGTAAACAATGGGGAAATGTGAGGAGTCCTTCCTCCTGTGACGTCACGCTACTTCCGGTACAGGCAAGGCTTTTTTTATCAGCGACCAAAAGTTGCGAACTTTATCGTCGATGTTCTCTACTAAATCCTTTCAGCAAAAATATGGCAATATCGCAAAATGATCAAGTATGACACATAGAATGGATCTGCTATCCCCGTTTAAATATGACAATGTATTTTCGGTAGGCCTTTAAACAACTGTTATTGATATCATTATTATTGTAAAGCTGGGATTGGGTTGGAGTTGGCCTCAATATATTTTCTTTTATTAGATTAACATTCTGTGATTTTTGCAAACAAAATTTTTAAAATACATTTACATTTTTTTTTTTTTTTAGGCCAACACCGTGCATATAAGTCGTACGTCCGCAGCTAAGAAGAGCTCTTGTAACGTGTAACCTGTTTTGAAAAAGCTCCATTGTAATTTATATACAGTGGGAAGGGGATTTATATGGCCCCATTCGTTGCAGTTTACCTGACACATGAAACGTGACAAATTGGTATCCACTTTGATACACTAAAGTGTTGAATGTCTTTAAATGTGTTTTGTGGCAATTCCAACTTTGACTACAGTGTCAGTTGCTACGTAGAGTGGCGCTTTCCACCATTTTCAGTAAACTGCATTGCGAAATGAATAACCCCCCTCCTCCTCTCATAGGAGATCCACCCAGAAATGGGGCCGTATGGATCCCTTCACGACTGTGCCAAATAATAGAATAGAAGTTTGTTCAATCGTTGATCGATTCTGAATCAAATTGTCAACCCAAGAATCGGAATCGAATCGGGTGCCCAAAGTTTCCCACCTCTAGTGCCCAGTACTGCACACTCGGGTTGCACGAAATATACGATATAAATTATATATATTTGGCCGACAATAGAGCATTTAATATTATCCTTTTATGGCAATAATGCATGTTGATGACACATTCTAGCTGTGTGCCTCCATTGTAGCAAATAAACCATGTTTCTTACAAGTATTATTATCACTGAAAGACGAGGAATAGTTAAACGTGACAATGACCAAATTTCAATGGTCAAATCAATTGACATTGAAAACACGTTGTCAAATAGAATGTTGTTTCAACGGTGCATTTGTGTTGGAAAATATTGTTTGGAAAATGACCAAATTTCAATGGTCAAATCAATTGACATTGAAAAAACGTTGTCAAATTGCATGTTGTTTCAACGGTGCATTTGTGTCGTAAAATATTGTTTGGAAAATGACCAAAATTCAATGGTCAAATTTAACGTCAGAACCCAACTTTGATTAAATATCGTCAAAAAGTATGTTGTTTCAACATTGTATTTGTGTTGTAGAATATTGGTTGGGAAATGACCAAATTTCAATGGTCAAATCAACGTCACAACCTGATATTGAAAAAATGTTGTCAAAAAGCATGTTGTTTCAACGTTGCATTTGTGTCGTAAAATATTGTTTGGAAAATGACCAAATTTCAATGGTCAAATCAATTGACATTGAAAAAACGTTGTCAAATTGCATGTTGTTTCAACGTTGCATTTGTGTCGTAAAATATTGTTTGGAAAATGACCAAAATTCAATGGTCAAATTTAACGTCAGAACCCAACTTTGATTAAATATCGTCAAAAAGTATGTTGTTTCAACGTTGTATTTGTGTTGTAGAATATTGGTTGGGAAATGACCACAATTCAATGTTCAAATCAACGTCAGAACCCAACTTTGATTAAATATCGTCAAAAAGTATGTTGTTTCATTGTTGTATTTGTGTTGTAGAATATTGGTTGGGAAATGACCAAATTTCAATGGTCAAATCAATTGACATTGAATAAACGTTGTCAGAAAGCATGTTGTTTCAACGTTGTATTTGTGTGGTAGAATATGGGTTGGGAAATTACCAAAATTCCATGGTCAAATCAATTGACATTGAAAAAACGTTGTCCAAATAGTATGTTGTTTCAACGTTGTATTTGTGTTGTAGAATATTGGTTGGGAAATGACCAAATTTCAATGGTCAAATCAACGTCACAACCTGACATTGAATAAACGTTGTCAAATAGAATGTTGTTTCAATGTTGCATTTGTGTCGTAAAATATTGTCTGGAAAATGACAAAAATTAAATGGTCAAATCTACGTCAGAACCCAACTTTGATTAAATATCGTCAAAATGTATGTTGTTTCAACGTTGTATTTGTGTTGCAGAATATTGGTTGGGAAATGACCACAATTCAATGGTCAAATCAACGTCACAACCTGACATTGAATAAACGTTGTCAAAAAGCATGTTGTTTCAACGTTGTATTTGTGTGGTAGAATATGGGTTGGGAAATGACCAAATTTCAATGGTTAAATCAATTGACATTGAAAAAACGTTGTCAAATAGCATGTTGTTTCAACGTTGCATTTGTGTCATAAAATATTGTTTGGAAAATGACAAAAATTCAATGGTCAAATCAATAGACATTGAAAAAACGTTGTCAAATAGCATGTTGTTTCAACGTTGCATTTGTGTCATAAAATGTTGTTTGGGAAATGACCAAATTTCAATGGTCAAATCAACGTCACAACCTGACATTGATTAAATATCGTCAAAATGTATGTTGTTTCAACGTTGTATTTGTGTTGTAGAATATTGGTTGGGAAATGACCAAAATTTCAATGGTCAAATCAACGTCACAACCTGATATTGAAAAAACGTTGTCAAAAAGCATGTTGTTTCAATGTTGCATTTGTGTCGTAAAATATTGTTTGGAAAATGACCAAAATTCAATGGTAAAATCAATTGACATTGAAAAAACGTTGTCAAATAGCATGTTGTTTCAACGTTGCATTTGTGTCATAAAATGTTGTTTGGGAAATGACCAAATTTCAATGGTCAAATCAACGTCAGAACCCAACTTAGATTAAATATCGTCAAAATGTATGTTGTTTCAACGTTGTATTTGTGTTGTAGAATATTGGTTGGGAAATGACCAAAATTCAATGGTCAAATCAACGTCACAACCTGACGTTGAAAAAAAGTTGTCAAAAAGCATAATGTTTCAACGTTGCATTTTGGTCGTAAAATATTGTTTGGAAAATTACCAAATTTCAATGGTCAAATCAATTGACATTGAAAAAACGTTGTCAAATAGCATGTTGTTTCAACGTTGCATTTGTGTCATAAAATATTGTTCGGGAAATGACCAAATTTCAATGGTCAAATCAACGTCACAACCTGATATTGAAAAAACGTTGTCAAAAAGCATGTTGTTTAATGTTGCATTTGTGTCGTAAAATATTGTTTGGAAAATGACCAAAATTCCATGGTCAAATCAATTGACATTGAAAAAACGTTGTCAAATAGCATGTTGTTTCAATGTTGCATTTGTGTCGTAAAATATTGTTTGGAAAATGACCAAAATTCAATGGTCAAATCAATTGACATTGAAAAAACGCTGTCAAAAAGTATGTTGTTTCAACGTTGTATTTGTGTTGTAGAATATTGGTTGGGAAATGACCACAATTCAATGTTCAAATCAACGTCAGAACCTGACATTGAAAAAACGTCAAAAAGCATGTTGTTTCATTGTTGTATTTGTGTTGTAGAATATTGGTTGAGAAATGACCAAATTTCAATGGTCAAATCAACGTCACAACCTGATATTGAAAAAACGTTGTCAAATAGCATGTTGTTTCAACGTTGCATTTGTGTCGTAAAATATTGTCTGGAAAATGACAAAAATTCAATGGTCAAATCTACGTCACAACCCAACTTTGATTAAATATTGTCAAAAAGTATGTTGTTTCAACGTTGTATTTGTGTTGCAGAATATTGGTTGGGAAATGACCACAATTCAATGGTCAAATCAACGTCAGAACCTGATATTGAAAAAACGTTGTCAAAAAGCATGTTGTTTCAACGTTGTATTTGTGTTGTAGAATATTGTTTGGAAAATGACCAAAATTCCATGGTCAAATCAATTGACATTGAAAAAACGTTGTCCAAATAGTATGTTGTTTCAACGTTGTATTTGTGTTGTAGAATATTGGTTGGGAAATGACCAAATTTCAATGGTCAAATCAACGTCACAACCTGACATTGAATAAACGTTGTCAAATAGAATGTTGTTTCAATGTTGCATTTGTGTCGTAAAATATTGTCTGGAAAATGACAAAAATGAAATGGTCAAATCTACGTCAGAACCCAACTTTGATTAAATATCGTCAAAATGTATGTTGTTTCAACGTTGTATTTGTGTTGCAGAATATTGGTTGGGAAATGACCACAATTCAATGGTCAAATCAACGTCACAACCTGACATTGAATAAACGTTGTCAAAAAGCATGTTGTTTCAACGTTGTATTTGTGTGGTAGAATATGGGTTGGGAAATGACCAAATTTCAATGGTTAAATCAATTGACATTGAAAAAACGTTGTCAAATAGCATGTTGTTTCAACGTTGCATTTGTGTCATAAAATATTGTTTGGAAAATGACAAAAATTCAATGGTCAAATCAATAGACATTGAAAAAACGTTGTCAAAAAGCATGTTGTTTCAACGTTGCATTTGTGTCATAAAATATTGTTTGGAAAATGACAAAAATTCAATGGTCAAATCAATAGACATTGAAAAAACGTTGTCAAATAGCATGTTGTTTCAACGTTGCATTTGTGTCATAAAATGTTGTTTGGGAAATGACCAAATTTCAATGGTCAAATCAACGTCACAACCTGACATTGATTAAATATCGTCAAAATGTATGTTGTTTCAACGTTGTATTTGTGTTGTAGAATATTGGTTGGGAAATGACCAAAATTTCAATGGTCAAATCAACGTCACAACCTGATATTGAAAAAACGTTGTCAAAAAGCATGTTGTTTCAATGTTGCATTTGTGTCGTAAAATATTGTTTGGAAAATGACCAAAATTCAATGGTAAAATCAATTGACATTGAAAAAACGTTGTCAAATAGCATGTTGTTTCAACGTTGCATTTGTGTCATAAAATGTTGTTTGGGAAATGACCAAATTTCAATGGTCAAATCAACGTCAGAACCCAACTTAGATTAAATATCGTCAAAATGTATGTTGTTTCAACGTTGTATTTGTGTTGTAGAATATTGGTTGGGAAATGACCAAAATTCAATGGTCAAATCAACGTCACAACCTGACGTTGAAAAAAAGTTGTCAAAAAGCATAATGTTTCAACGTTGCATTTTGGTCGTAAAATATTGTTTGGAAAATTACCAAATTTCAATGGTCAAATCAATTGACATTGAAAAAACGTTGTCAAATAGCATGTTGTTTCAACGTTGCATTTGTGTCATAAAATATTGTTCGGGAAATGACCAAATTTCAATGGTCAAATCAACGTCACAACCTGATATTGAAAAAACGTTGTCAAAAAGCATGTTGTTTCAATGTTGCATTTGTGTCGTAAAATATTGTTTGGAAAATGACCAAAATTCAATGGTCAAATCAATTGACATTGAAAAAACGCTGTCAAAAAGTATGTTGTTTCAACGTTGTATTTGTGTTGTAGAATATTGGTTGGGAAATGACCACAATTCAATGTTCAAATCAACGTCAGAACCTGACATTGAAAAAACGTCAAAAAGCATGTTGTTTCATTGTTGTATTTGTGTTGTAGAATATTGGTTGGGAAATGACCAAATTTCAATGGTCAAATCAACGTCACAACCTGATATTGAAAAAACGTTGTCAAATAGCATGTTGTTTCAACGTTGCATTTGTGTCGTAAAATATTGTCTGGAAAATGACAAAAATTCAATGGTCAAATCTACGTCACAACCCAACTTTGATTAAATATTGTCAAAAAGTATGTTGTTTCAACGTTGTATTTGTGTTGCAGAATATTGGTTGGGAAATGACCACAATTCAATGGTCAAATCAACGTCAGAACCTGGTATTGAAAAAACGTTGTCAAAAAGCATGTTGTTTCAACGTTGTATTTGTGTTGTAGAATATTGTTTGGAAAATGACCAAAATTCAATGGTTAAATCAATTGACATTGAAAAAACGTTGTCAAATTGCATGTTGTTTCAGTGTTGCATTTGTGTCGTAAAATATTGTCTGGAAAATGACAAAAATTCAATGGTCAAATCTACGTCAGAACCCAACTTTGATTAAATATTGTCAAAATGTATGTTGTTTCAACGTTGTATTTGTGTTGTAGAATATTGGTTGGGAAATGACCACAATTCAATGGTCAAATCAACGTCAGAACCTGACATTGAATAAACGTTGTCAAAAAGCATATTGTTTCAACGTTGTATTTGTGTTGTAGAATATTGGTTGGGAAATGACCAAAATTCCATGGTCAAATCAATTGACATTGAAAAAACTTTGTCAAAAAGCATGTTGTTTCAACGTTGTATTTGTGTCCTAAAATATTGTTTGGAAAATGAGAAAAATTCAATGGTCAAATCAATACACATTGAAAAAACGTTGTCAAATAGCATGTTGTTTCAACGCTGTATTTGAGTTGTAGAATATTGGTTGGGAAATAACCAAAATTCAATGGTCAAATCAATAGACATTGAAAAAACCTTGTCAAATAGCATGTTGTTTCAACGTTGCATTTGTGTCGTAAAATATTGTTTGGAAAATGACCAAATTTCAATGGTCGAATCAACGTCAGAACCCAACTTTGATTAAATATCGTCAAAAAGTATGTTGTTTCAACGTTGTATTTGTGTTGTAGAATATTGGTTGGGAAATGACCAAAATTCAATGGTCAAATCAGTTGACATTGAAAAAACGTTGTCCAAATAGTAAGTTGTTTCAACGTTGCATTTGTGTCGTAATATATTGTTTGGGAAATGACCAAAATTCAATGGTCAAATCAACGTCAGAACCCAACTTTGATTAAACGTCGTCAAAAAGCATGTTGATGTTGAATTTCCCAACATCAGGCATACGTTGGCAGCCAAATTAGGAGCCTGTGTGTAAACATTGCAAACAAAAAAAATATGTCACTTAAACGGGATTCAAGCACTGAATCAGATTTGGGCTGGAGTGTAAAATAAATCCAGCCTGAGAGAAACTCCACAATTGAGGTGCGTACTGATTTATAGCCGTGTCCCTTTTCCATCATGAGGTCAGCGGAAAGATCAGCACACGGTGAGCAGATCAGCAGAGGAAGCAGCTGGCCTCTGAAAAAGCCACCCAAAGACAACAGACGAACAACAAGCTTTGTGGACACGTTCACCTAGGACACGGCCCTAAGGTGCTTCCTGATCGCTGCTCGGTGCCATTGTGGATGTCAGCAAGTGGAACAAAACAGGAAATAGACAGGTGCTAACTGCTGGATGGAAGCATCCAGGATTCATTGATTTACCTATTGCTGAGTTGAGATCTTCTTTGTGTTGTTCAAGCACTAAGGTGGACTTTGCACAAATCAGCGAATAAATTCCCATGAAACTTTTAAGTGGAGGATTTGCAAACGTTTCAAATCATTCAGTTTAGTGCATCAAGATAAAATTGGCTTTTACAAAACCCAAAACCAGTGAAGTTGGCACGTTGTGTAATTCGTTAATAAAAACAAAATACAATAAATTGAAAATAATATTCAACTTATATTCAGTTGAATAGACTGCAAAGACAAGATATTTAATGTTCCAACTGAGAAACTTAATTGGCATTTTCTTGCTGAAATAAGCAGGGGCGTCCATGATAACGTTGCTTGGATGGCTCCAAAACCTGTATGTACCTTTCAGCATGAATGGTGCCTTCACAGATGTGTAAATTACCCATGCCTTGGGCACTAATACACCCTCATACCATCACAGATGCTGGCTTTTGAACTTTGCGCCTATAACAATCCGGATGGTTCTTTCCCTCTTTGGTCCGGACGACACGACGACATCCACAGTTTCCAAAAACAATTTGAAATGTGGACTCGTCAGACCACTGAACACTTCTCCACTTTGCATCAGTCCATCTTAGATGAGCTCGGGCCCAACGAAGCCGGCGGTGTTTCTGGGTGTTGTTGATAAATGGCTTTGGCTTTGCATAGTAGAGTTTTAACTTGCACTTACAGATTTAGCAACAAACTGTAGTTACTGACAGTGGTTTTCTGAAGTGTTCTTGAGCGCATGTGGTGATATCCTTTACACCCTGATGGCGCTTTTTGATGCAGTGCCGCCTGAGGGATCGAAGGTCCGTAATATCATCGCTTACGTGCAGTGATTTCTCCAGATTCTCTGAACCTTTTGATGATATTACGGACCGTAGATGGTGAAATCCCTAAATTCCTTGCAATAGCTGGTTGAGAAATATTGTTCTTAAACTGCACGACAATTTGCTCACGCATTTGTTCACAAAGTGGTGACCCTCGCCCCATCCTCGTTTGTGAATGACTGAGCATTTCATGGAAGCTGCATTTATACCCAATCATGGCACCCACCTGTTCCCAAATAGCCTGTTCACCTGTGGGATGTTCCAAATAAGTGTTTGATGAGCATTCCTCAACTTCCTCAGTCTTTTTTGCCACGTGTGCCAGCTTTTTCGAAACATGTTGCAGGCATCAAATTCCAAATGAGCTAATATTTGCAAAAAATAACAACGTTTCCCAGTTCGAACGTTAAGTATCTTGTCTTTGCAGTCTATTCAATTGAATATAGGTTGAAAAGGATTTGCAAATCATTGTATTCTGTTTTTATTTATCATTTACACCAGGGGTCACCAACGTGGTGCCCGCGGGCACCAGGTAGCCCGTAAGGACCAGATGAGTAGCCCGCCGGCCTGTTCTAAAAATAGCTCAAATAGCAGCACTTACCAGTGAGCTGCCTCTATTTTTTTTTTTATTTGATTTATTTACTAGCAAGCTGGTCTCGCTGTGCTCGACATTTTTAATTCTAAGAGAGACAAAACTCAAATAGAATTTGAAAATCCAAGAAAATATTTTAAAGACTTGGTCTTCATTTGTTTAAATAAATTCATTATTTTTTTTACTTTGCTTCTTATAACTTTCAGAAAGATAATTTTAGAGAAAAAATACAACCTTAAAAATTATTTTAGGATTTTTAAACACATATACCTTTTTACCTTTTAAAGTCCTTCCTCTTATTTCCTGACAATTTAAATCAATGTTCAAGTAAAAAAAAAATTTTATTGTAAAGAATAATAAATACATTTTAATTAAATTCTTCATTTTAGCTTCTGTTTTTTCGACGAAGAATATTTGTGAAATATTTCTTCAAACTTATCATGATTAAAATGCAAAAAAAATATTCTGGCAAATCTAGAAAATCTGTAGAATCAAATTTAAATCTTATTTCAAAGTCTTTTGAATTTCTTTTAAAATTTTTGTTCTGTAAAATCTAGAAGAAATAATGATTTGTCTTTGTTAGAAATATAACTTGGTCCAATTTGTTATATATTCTAACAAAGTGCAGATTGGATTTTAACCTATTTAAAAAATGTCATCCAAATTCTAAAATTAATCTTAATCAGAAAAATGACTAATGATCTTCCATAAATTCTTTTTTTAATTTTTTCAAAAACATTCGAATTAGCTAGTTTTTCTCTTCTTTTTTTCGGTTGAATTTTGAATTTTAAAGAGTCGAAATTGAAGATAAACTATGTTTCAAAATTTAATTGTCATTTTTTTTCGTGTTTTCTCCTCTTTTAAACCGTTCAATTAAGTGTAAATATCATTAATTATTAATAATAACATAGAGTTAAAGGTAAATTGAGCAAATTGGCTATTTCTGGCAATTTATTTAAGTGTGTATCAAACTGGTAGCCCTTCGCATTAATCAGTACCCAAGAAGTAGCTCTTGGTTTCAAAAAGGTTGGTGACCCCTGATTTACACAACGTGCCAACTTCACCGGTTTTGGGTTTTGTAGTTTAATATGGGAATTATGTATTATGTTATAAGGCCAATTTGTTTGTCATACTTCTTAAACCAAGAAGTCGCCTGCTAAACAACAAACAAGTGAACAAACTAACACGGGCGCTACGTCATTTCCCCCACCCCCCCCCCCCCCCACCCCCTTTTGTTAGAGGAATTAATTTTCTCTTTTTGTCACGAGAGAAAACATCACCAGAATCCAAAATGCTACGGTTTACTTCAAATTTACAATATTCCACATGATTAATTGTAAAACTTCACAATTTTTCCTAGCAGGCCTGCACAATTTCTCTGGCCATCTCACATATTTTGCACAGCCACTTGTTGCTAGGCAGATTAGTCGAGCAAAAATGATTTCTTACCCCATGATTAATTGATTGATTGATTCATTGAATTCACTGTTTCCTTGGCAACTTTGACATTGATGGGAGAAAAGACAGGCATTGGCAGCAAAACAGGCCCAGAGCATAATACTACCACCACCATGCTTGACGGTAGGCATGGTGTTCCTGGGATTAAAGGCCTCACCTTTTCTCCTCCAAACAGATTACTGGGTATTGTGGCCAAACAGCTCCATTTTTGTTTCATCTGACATCACATGGACAAAGATAAGACCTTCTGGAGGAAAGTTCTGTTCCAACTGTAAAAGGTCAACATTGTGGAGGCCTGGCAGCGCCGCGTTGTGCTCGCTCTACTCTGCATTCCTGCTCCCCGCAGATCGATCTGATGCTTATCTGTCAAGGTGGTGAGTAATTGTTACCATCTCCAAAGACGGCAGCAAACGGAAAAAACAACCTGTGCTGACATTCCAGAGATATTCCTCCCGAGTGCATTGCATGTTCGTGGAAAAAATGTTTCGTTTGGAGAAGAAGAAAAGAAAAAAAAAAGTACACAAGTTCCCTGTCACACAGCAGCTCAGCGGCTCTAATTGCACATATTTAGGAAAGATTTCCGCGCTTCGCAGGTGAGCGACGTGCAACATGTCGCTGAAATTCGTCAGGCATGCGGGTGGTAACGTGGCCTTCCTGACCCGGGGAAAATGCAGGTTTCATGTCCTTTCATGCCCCTTACTGCATGAGTGTCTAATTTCTGGCATGAAAAGTAAACAGGTATGCACAGTGAGCAGTAAAACGGCAACGACGGGAAGACATGTTGACTAAAGCATCACCCTCCAGCCAACACCGCAGTCACTCCAAGTGCTCTCCAGGGTGGCGTTCCAATGCCAAGCATAATAATGTCCACCGCTTTTATGGCTAATTAGTCCAGTTTTTGATGGACAAGCTTGGTTTGCCGGGAGAAAATGACCTCAGCGCAGCTGGAAATAAGTCGGTATGCATAAGAAGGACTCGTGGCCATCTTGCCCCCCCATGGTGGAAAACACACCGAGTGTGTGTTCAGTGGGTGGGCGAGGGGTGGAAATGGAAAGCATCATTAAGCACTTTGTTTTTAGTGTTATAGACGAAGGTGCCAATTTCTATTACGTGTCGCTATACAAACTTTGTGAGGTTCCAAATGAGTTGCATTGAGCTGAGACTGTATAAGTAGTGCTGTCCGGAAAGTATGGCGAGTAAAGTGGGTTTAATTCATTTTAATCACTAATAAATGTGTTTAGTTTTAATTTTGCCTAAAAATCGCGGCGAAAAGTAGAGATGTCCGATAATGGGTTTTTTGCCCATATCCGATATTGGCCAACTCTTAATTACCGATTCCGATATCAACCGATACCGATAAATACAGTCGTGGAATTAACACATTATTATGCCTAATTGTGTTGTGATGCCCCGCTGGATGCATTAAACAATGTAACAAGGTTTTCCAAAATAAATCAACTCAAGTTATGGAAAATAAAAATGCCAACATGGCACTGCCATATTTATCATTGAAGTCACAAAGTGCGTTTGTTTTTTTTAACATGCTTCAAAACAGCAGCTTGGAATTTGGGACATGCTCTCCCTGAGAGAGCATGAGGAGGTTGAGGTGGGGGGGGGGGGGAGTACAGAGCGCCAATAAACCTTAAAGGCACTGCCTTTGCGTGCCGGCCCAGTCACATGATATCTCCGGCTTTTCACACACACAAGTGAATGCAAGGCATTCTTGGTCAACAGCCATACAGGTCACACTGAGAGTGACCGCATAAACAACTTTAACACTGTTACAAATATGTGCCACACCAAACAAGAATGACAAACACATTTCGGGAGAACATCCGCACCGTAACACAACATAAACACAACAGAACAAATACCCAGAACCCCTTGCAGCACTAACTCTTCCAGGATGCTACAATATACACCCCCCGCTACCCCTTACCCCCCCCCCCCCCCCTCCAACCCCGCTGCTGTTTTGAGGCATGTAAAAAAAATAATGCACTTTGTGACTTCAATAATAAATATGGCAGTGCCATGTTGGCGTTTTTTTTCCATAACTTGAGTTGATTTATTTTGGAAACCTTGTACATTGTTTAATGCATCCAGCGGGGCATCACAACACAATTAGGCATAATAATGTGTTAATTCCACGACTGTATATATCGGTATCAGTTGATATCGGAATCAGTAATTAAGAGTCGGACAATATCGGAATATCGGATATCGGCAAAAAAGGCATTATCAGACATCTCTAATAATAATATAACTCCTTAAGTGCGCCTTATAATCCGGTGCGCCTTTTGTATGGAAAAAGAACCTGACTAGACCCGCTCATCGGCGGTGCGCCTTATAATCCGGTGCGCCCTATGGTCCAGAAAATACGGTAATTTTCATTGGTTAATCGGTTAATCTGTCGATTGTAACGAGAGATGTCCAATAATGGCTTTTTTGCCATTATCCGATATTCCGATATTGTCCAACTCTTAATTACCGATTCCGATATCACAAAGTGCTTTTTTTTTTTTTAACATGCCTCAAAACAGCAGCTTGGAATTTGGGACCTGCTCTCCCTGAGAGAGCATGAGGCGGTTGAGGTGGGTGGGGTTGGGGGGGGGGGGGGGGGGGGGGTGTATATTGTAGCGTCCCGGAAAAGTTAGTGCTGCAAGGGGTTCTGGGTATTTGTTCTGTTGTGTTAATGTTGTGTTATGTTGGATGACAGGGGATGCAAAACAATAACAGTGCAATAATTGTTCATAACATGGTCACTACTGCCTCGTTTCTCTTGTTATATTCTTATTTTACTGTTATATTTTTATTCTCATTGTTGCTTTTTATTTTTATTCTATTGTAATATTTTTCTAATCTGTTTCCATTTATACCCCCATTATTTACTTTTTACTTTTTACTTTTTAAATTCGATCTCAATTCTGTACACTGCTGCTGGAATTTAAATTTTCCTGAGGGAACTCTCCTGAAGGAATCAATAAAGTACTATCTATCTATCTATCTATCTATCTATCTGTTACGGTGCGGATGTTCTCCCGAAATGTGTTTGTCATTGTTGTTTGGTGTGGGTTCACAGTGTGGCGCATATTTGTAACAGTGTTAAAGTTGTTTGTACGGTCACCCTCAGTGTGACCTGTATGGCTGTTGACCAAGTATGCCTTGCATTCCCTTCTGTGTGTGAAAAGCCGTAGATATTATGTGGTTGGGCCGGCACGCAAAGGCAGTGCCTTTAAGGTTTATTGGCGCTCTGTACTTCTCCCTACATCCGTGTACACAGCGGCGTTTTAAAAAGTCATACATTTTACTTTTTGAAACCGATACCGATAATTTTGAAACCGATACCGATAATTTCCGATATTACATTTTAGAGCATTTATCGCCCGATAATATCGGCAGTCTGATATTATCGGACATCTCTAGCGAAAAGCCTTAAACTTAAGGTATTTTTTTTATTTAAGTGTATTACGTTATCATGGCAGATCAAAAGATTGACCCATCTTAAAACGCATTTTTACTCACTGGCTTCTAACCCAGCATGAGACTCTGAACTGTTTAAATTGTTTTTACCTGAATTTCATCGAACAAATTGCTCTTAAGGTCATTTTATCTGCTCTTTTTATGTGCATATGTATTTATTTTACCTCTGTTTTAAATGATATTGTGGAGGGGGGGCGTGGCCTGCGGGCCTGCCGCGGAACAGGGTGTGCAAAGACCGGCCTCGAAGACAGCAACAGGTGAGTAGATGGCCCAGGTGGGCCTTGTTATCTAATCACCTGTCGCCTTTATTAGCAGCAGCCGGAACGAGACACGTTGTTGGAGTTGGAGTGGGAGCCAGAGAGAGAGAGAGAGACACGGACTCTGAAAAGAAAGACATTTTGCCGGAAAGCAAAAGCCGGGCAATCTTTATGCAAATAAAACAGTGTTGTACCCAGAAATCCGGGCTCTCGTGGCAGTGTGTGGTGGTCCGAGGAACCCACTAGAGGGCAACCTCTACAGATATATTTTAATCTGTCCTTAGCTTGTATTTCTCAGCTTGTTGTGTGTTTACTTGTTTGTGGTGTACAGCCCTTTGTTTTTCAACTGTGGTTGCTTTTAAAGGGCTTTATAAATAAAGTTGGTATGGTATGGTATAACATAAAAAGTGTCTTTTAAAAATTAATTTAATGTTGTCTGCCATAAAAGTGTGGTGTAAACGTATTTAACATTTAAAAACTGCACTTTAACAGTGGTTGAAAACTAATCAGACATGCACGCACAATTAGATTTTTTTTTGATTTTTTCTTTGTTTGTTTTATTTTTTTGTCTATGGTCTGTGCTTATGGTATGCTTGTAATGTGTAATGTCTTGTGATTTATGTATTCTTTTGAAAGGGACAAGGGGTAGAAAATGGATGGACGGATGAATGGACCTGTTGAATGTTTACTGTATTAACCTGCCTTAGGACAACGGATGAAAATTAGTTGTTGTGCTAACTCCGGCATATTTACATTGTTACTCTATGTTGATGAATATGCAACGCCCTAATTCAAATAGATAAATAAATAAAAAATAAATAAACAAACATACAACTCAAGAACTCAAGTTTATACATTTTTACAATTTAAAAATGATTTATAATATTTTTGCGGGAGTATTTGTAATGAATTTCTGCCCTTTATCGGGATTATTGTCTTCTTTTGTGTTGGTTATAGTTTTCCGAGCTTTAGTGTTTATTTATGTTGCCATTGCTTCTATTCTTTCCTTGTTTACTTTCACATTGCTAGGAGCGCTGAGATTTACACACCTGCTTCTGTTCATTGGTTAGTGTCCCCACCTGCTGCTAACACTAATCTAACTAATAAACACTAATAAATATAAAATGGTAGATTGGCTATGGTTTGTTTTGCAAAGCAGAAGGTACTGGGTTCAAATTCCGGACCAAGATGAGGCAGCAATGTTTGTAAGTTTATTTTTTAATGATTTTACAATTGTTATTTTAAACACAAAAAATATTGAAACGTTTTTTCCTGTGAATTTGTTTTAGTAAAAACATGCATTACATTAAAATCAAGTTGATTTAAAAAAAAGTATAAGAAAAATGGTGTGTAAACATTTGGTCTGCAATTATTGGTGCAGTAGTTCTCAAACTTTTATTTTTTACCAAGTACCACATCAGAAAAAAACTTGGCTTTCCAAGTACCACCTTAATGACCAACATTAAAAATACAGTACCATAGTAGGCCTTAATATTCATTAAAAACAAGGCAGAGTTTTATTTAACAAGTATATCTAATGTTTTTTATTCAAAAGAGAAAAAAATCAAACAGTGCTTTAATCAAGTGATTCTTTGGCGTACCACTAGATGGAGCCACAGTTTGAAAATCACTAGATTAATGGATATAATCGACAATGTCCATCCATATAAAAATTAATCGGCAAAAATGTGTCATTGTCGGCGAGTCGCGGAATAAAATTGTCATTGATATTCTGCCAGGAATGTTTATGTTTACACTTTTATTTCTTTAGATAAATAATCACAGCTAAATTACAGTACTGGATAAAATACTTTGAGCACTGACATCTTGCACTTTTAAATATGTTGATTTATTTTTCATTGTGATTATTCACTTGGTGTAATAAAGTCAAACCGTTATGTTTCTTTTGTTACGATTGAAATCACTATAACGGGTTCTAAAAATGAGGTAAAAATCAATTTGCTGACTTAATGTCAAAATCAATCGTTTACAGCAGATAATAAGCAATAATCGCTGATTCGTCAACAATTAAAATAACCGTTAGTTGCAGCCCAGGTAAACATGTGGACTGCACTTCTTAAAAACTGTCTGGTTTTTGCAACGTTTCGGCATGGTGTGGCGTTTGCCATTCCATAAGATGCAGAGGACCTCAGGCAGCGTGAAGGTAAGATGAGTTTTAATACCAATAAGCAAGGCAAAATATAAAACTTTGATACTAGCATAAAGAGACATAAACTTACGGCATAGCGTGAAGCCAAAACAAAGAGTCGCGTAGAGCGGACAATAATCTCGCAAGAACTGGCGATTAGTGGCGGCAGCAGGTGGAGACACTAATCAATAAATAGAAACTGGCGTGTCTACTCAGTGCGCCTAGAACATGACATGTAAAAGAAGGAGGAAAGGATCTCTGAGGACCGAACAGAACACTAAACTAAGGAGAATGTTAACAAACACAAAACAAGACATGACCGAAGGTGACAGGTCGGGCCAGTTTTAACAAGACAGTCTATAAACAAATAAATAGAATCGTTGAATAATAGAAAAGTTGGTTTTGTGTAATATGGTCCCAATAATACAGTTATTCATTTTCAATTACTACTGTTTCATAATAACATCAGATTATCTGTTGGTGTTAAATGACACTACTTAAATATTTATGCTTGTTTTGACTCAAAGACCACCAACCACAGTATGAGTATGAAAATCAATTTGCGGACTTAATGTCAAACTCAATCGTGTACAGCAGATCATAAGCAATAATCGCTGACTTGTCAACGGTTAAAATAATCGTTAGACAATCGTGAGACAGGTAAAAGAGAAGGCGTGATTAGTGGCGGCAGCAGGTGGAAACACTAATCAATAAATTGAAACTGGCGTGTCTACTCAGTGCACCTAGAACATGAAAGAAAAGTTGGTTTTGCGTAATAGGGTCCCAATAATACAGTTATTAATTTTCAAGTCCTACTGTTTCATAATAACATCAGATTAGCTGTTGGTGTTAAATGACACTACTTAAATATTTATGCTTGTTTTGACTCAAAGACCACCAAGCCCAGCATGAGTATGAAAATCAATTTGCGGACTTAATGTCAAACTCAATCGTGTACAGCAGATCATAAGCAATAATTGCTGACTTGCCAACTCTTAAAATAATCGTTAGACAAGTAAAAGAGAGGGCGTGATTAGTGGCGGCAGCAGGTGGAAACACTAATCAATTAATAGAAACCGGCGTGTCTACTCAGTGCACCTAGAACATGAAATAAAAGTTGGTTTTGCGTAATAGGGTCCCAATAATACAGTTATTAATTTTCAAGTCCTACTGTTTCATAATAACATCAGATTAGCTGTTGGTGTTAAATGACACTACTTAAATATTTATGCTTGTTTTGACTCATAGACCACCAACCCCAGTAAGAAAAGCTACAGGTAATCTTTATTAAATTACTTTCCTGTTCATTGAAACACAAACCAGCTTGTGTCACGTCAGCATTTTTCAACTCAAAACATTCTTTTGGCAATTCGGGATCTGGAAAATTGGCCGGACTTTTTGCTTCCGCGGAGTCGTTTCGCTGATCTCGCCGTTCTTCGCCACACTTGAGTCACCGAAACAAGCGGGCAGGCTGTCAAAGACGTGACGCTATTATTACGAGCTGGCCGGCATTTCTGCGGCCGGCGCACTCGCTGTCACACTTTCATGTTCCCCCCCACCACCCCTCCCTTTGCCCTCCCTGACTCTGCACTCCGGCTTCCCCCCCACACACAGTGGTGAGTGTGCAGGGAAAGAGCTATATTTCATGCATTGAGCTTTCCCCCTCCCTTTGGTCTAACGTCACAGGAATTCCTTCACTCGCTGTGCAAAACAGCAACATGTGGAATAATGACAAAAAAGGCAACACAAGGCATTTCCACAGAGCAACCGCCTAGCTATATTTCTCACTGCCATGTTTGACATCGTAATAAAACTTTGAAATTCAGTAAAAAAACAACAACTTTGCCCCAGGTGTAAAATCCACATTTATTACATCCCGCCGCAAGCCTCAAACGCCACACCTCTAGATGGGATTCGCTAACCGCTGAGCACATGTTCTTCCATTCACTTTGTCTTTCTAAGTGCTGTTTGAAGGCGAATTGGACAAGTATCGGAATATGTCGACTTGCAACCAACATCCTCTGACATAAGCGCTGATGCAAGCGGTCCTGCAGTCAGTTAACATTCAAATAGGGATGCTATTTTCCTGACATCGCATGGACCTTCTGGAGGAAAGTTCTGTGGTCAGATAAAAACAAAAATGGAGCTGTTTGGCCACAATACCCAGCAATATGTTTGGAGGAGAAAAGGTGAGGCCTTTAATCCCAGGAACAGCATTCCTACCGTCAAGCATGGTGGTGGTAGTATTATGCTCTGGGCCTGTTTTGCTGCCAATGGAACTGGTGCTTTACAGAGAGTAAATGGGACAATGAAAAAGGAGGATTACCTCAAAATTCTGCAGGATGACCTAATATCATCAGCCCGGAGGTTGGGTCTTGAGTGCAGTTGGGTGTTCCAACAGGACAATTACCCCAAGACACACGTCAAAAGTGGTAAAGGAATGGCTAAATCAGGCTAGAATGAAGGTTTTAGAATGGCCTTCCCAAAGTCCTGACTTAACTGTGTGGACAATGCCGAAGAAACAAGTCCATGTCAGAAAACCAACAAATTTAACTGAACTTCACCAATTGTGTCAAGAGGAGTGGTCAAAAATTCAAGCAGAAGCTTGTGGATGGCTACCAAAAGTGCCTTATTGCAGTGAAACTTGCCAAGGGACATGTAAGCAAATATTAACATTGCTGTATGTATACTTTTGACCCAGCAAGTTTGGTCACATTTCACATAAATTCATAAAAGAAGCAAACTTCATGAATGTTTTTGTGAGCAACAAGTATGTGCTCCAATCACTCTATCACAGAAAAAATAAGAGTTGTAGAAATTGTTGGCCCACCACGTAATTTTACGTAGTCCACCATATAACTTCATGTGGCCCACCTCTTCATTTATTGTGGCCTGCTGCATGGGGGACGGCGTGGCGCGGTTGGGAGAGTGGCCGTGCCAGCAATCTGAGGGTTCCTGGTTCAATACCCAGCTTCTACCAACCTAGTCACGTCCGTTGTGTCCTTGAGCAAGACACTTCACCCTTGCTCCTGATGGGTCGCGGTTAGGGCCTGGCATGGCAGCTCCCGCCATCAGTGTGTGAATGTGTGTGTGAATGGGTGAATGTGGAAATACTGTGAAAGCGCTTTGAGTACCTTGAAGGTAGAAAAGGTATAACCCATTTACCATTATTTTATGTGACTCACCTCATCAATTATCGTGGCCTGCTGCATATTTTAGGTGACCCACCTCATCAAATATTTTGGCCTGCTGCATCATTGTATGTGATATGCCGCCACATCATTTTAGGTGACCCACTTCATCATTTATTGTGGCCTGCTGAATCATTGTATGTGATCTGCCTCGTTATTTTATGTGACCCACCTCATTATTTATATTGGCCTGCTGCATCATTTTATGTGTTATACCGCGTTATTTTATGTGACCCACCTCATTATTTATTGTGGCCTGCTGCATCATTTTATGTGTTATGCCGTGTTATTTTATGTGACTCACCTCATTATTTATTGTGGCCTGCTGCATCATTTTATGTGTTATACCGCATTATTTTATGTGACCCACCTCATCCTTTATCGTGGCCTGCTGCATCATTGTATGTGATATGCCGCCACATCATTTTAGGTGACCCACTTCATCATTTATTGTGGCCTGCTGAATCATTTTATGTGATCTGCCTCGTTATTTTATGTGACCCACCTCATTATTTATAGTGGCCTGCTGCATCATTTTATGTGTTATACCGCGTTATTTTATGTGACCCACCTCATTATTTATCGTGGCCTGCTGCATCATTTTATGTGTTATGCCGCATTATTTTATGTGACCCACCTCATTATTTATTGTGGCCTGCTGCATCATTTTATGTGTTATACCGCGTTATTTTATGTGACCCACCTCATTATTTATTGTGGCCTGCTGCATCATTTTATGTCGCATTATTTTATGTGACCCACCTCATTATTTATTGTGGCCTGCTGCATCATTTTATGTGTTATACCGCATTATTTTATGTGACCCACCTCATCCTTTATTGTGGCCTGCTGCATCATTTTATGTGACCCACCTCATCCTTTATTGTGACCTGCTTTATCATTGTATGTGATATGCCGCCACATCATTTTAGGTGACCCACCTCATCAATTATTGTGGCCTGCTGAATCATTTTATGTGATATGCCGCATTATTTTATGTGACCCACCTCATCATTTATTGTGGCCTGCAGCATCATTTTATGTGACCCACCTCATCCTTTATTGTGGCCTGCTGCATCATTGTATGTGATATGCCGCCACATCATTTTAGGTGACCCACCTCATCAATTATTGTGGCCTGCTGAATCATTTTATGTGATATGCCGCATTATTTTATGTGACCCACCTCATCATTTATTGTGGCCTGCAGCATCATTTTATGTGACCCACCTCATCCTTTATTGTGGCCTGCTGCATCATTGTATGTGATATGCCGCCACATCATTTTAGGTGACCCACCTCATCAATTATTGTGGCCTGCTGAATCATTTTATGTGATATGCCGCGTTATTTTATGTGACCCACCTCATCATTTATTGTGGCCTGCAGCATCATTTTATGTGACCCACCTCATCCTTTATTGTGGCCTGCTGCATCATTGTATGTGATATGCTGCCACATCATTTTAGGTGACCCACCTCATCATTATCGTGGCCTGCTGCATCATTTTATGTAATATGCCGATTTATTTTATGTGACCCACCTCATCATTTATTGTGGCTTGATGTGGTTTCTTTTGGCCTGCTGCATTATTGTATGTGCTATGCTGCATTATTTTATGTGACACACCTCATTATTTATCGTGGCCTGCTGCATAATCTTATGTGATATGCCGCATTATTTTATGTGACCCACCTCATCATTTATTGTGGCCTGCTGCATCATTTTAGGTGACCCACCTCATCCTCTACCGTGGCCTGCTGCATCATTGTATGTGATATTTCGCCACATCATTTTATGTGACCCACCTCATCCTTTCTTTTGGCCGGCTGCATTATTGTATGTGCTATGCTGCATTATTTTATGTGACACACCTCATTATTTATCGTGGCCTGCTGCATAATCTTATGTGATATGCCGCATTATT
This sequence comes from Entelurus aequoreus, assembly GCF_033978785.1. Lineage (NCBI taxonomy): Eukaryota > Metazoa > Chordata > Actinopteri > Syngnathiformes > Syngnathidae > Entelurus > Entelurus aequoreus. The sequence continues at coordinate 12,448,793 of NC_084739.1, forward strand.
TTATGTGAGCCACATCATCATTTATTGTGGCCTGCTGCATCATTTTAGGTGACCCACCTCATCCTCTACTGTGGCCTGCTGCATCATTATATGTGATATGTCGCCACATCATTTTAGGTGACCCACTTCCTCATTTATTGTGGCCTGCTGCATCATTTTATGTGATGTGCCGCTTATTTTACGTGACCCACCATGTCATTAACGTGGTCCACCACATAATTTTAAGTGGCCCACCTCATCCTTTATTGTGGCCTGCTGCATCATTGTATGTGATCTTCTGCCACATCATTTTAGGTGACCCACCTCATCATTATTGTGGCCTGCTGCATCATTTTATGTAATATGCCGATTTATTTTATGTGACCCACCTCATCCTTTATTGTGGCCTGCTGCATCATTTTATGTGACCCACCTCATCCTCTATTGTGGCCTGCTGCATCATTGTATGTGACATGCTGCCACATCATTTTAGGTGACCCACCTCATCATTTATGTGGCCTGCGGCATCATTTTATGTGATATGCTGCCACATCATTTTAGGTGACCCACCTCATCAATTATTGTGGCCTGCTGCATCATTTTATGTAATATGCCGATTGTTTTTATGTGACCCACCTCATCATTTATTGTGGCTTGATGTGGTGGGTCACATTTTATGTGACCCACCTCATCCTTTCTTTTGGCCTGCTGCATTATTGTATGTGATATGCTGCATTATTTTATGTGACCCACCTCATCATTCATTGTGGCCTGCTGCATAATCTTATGTGATATGCCGCATTATTTTATGTGACCCACCTCATCATTTATCGTGGCCTGTTGCATCATTTTATGTGTTATGCCGCATTATTTTATGTGACCCACCTCATCCTCTACTGTGGCCTGCTGCATCATTGTATGTGATATGCTGCCACATCATTTTATGTGACCCACCTCATCATTTATGTGGCCTGCTGCATCATTGTATGTGATATGTCGCCACATCATTTTATGTGACCCACTTCCTCATTTATTGTGGCCTGCTGCATCATTTTATGTGATGTGCCGCATTATTTTACGTGACCCACCATGTCATTAACGTGGTCCACCACATCATTTTAAGTGGCCCACCTCATCCTTTATTGTGGCCCTGCTGCATCATTGTATGTGATCTGCTGCCACATCATTTTAGGTGACCCACCTCATCATTATCGTGCCCTGCTGCATCATTTTATGCAATATGCCGATTTATTTTATGTGACCCACCTCATCCTTTATCGTGGCCTGCTGCATCATTTTATGCGACCCACCTCATCCTCTATCGTGGCCTGCTGCATCATTGTATGTGACATGCTGCCACGTCATTTTAGGTGACCCACCTCATCATTTATGTGGCCTGCTGCATCATTTTATGTGATATGCCGCGTTATTCTATTTGACCCACAATGTCAATTACGTGGCCCACCTCCTCATTTACTGTGGCCTGCTGCGTCATTTTATGTGATATGCCTCATTATTTTACGTGACCCACCATGTCATTAACGTGGTCCACCACATCATTTTAAGTGGCCCACCTCATCATTTATTGTGGCCCTGCTGCATCATTTCATGTGATATGTGGTATACGCTCCTGGGGCGGAGGGCCTCCACACCTAGCTAGCATTCATTGTTGAGGAGCAGCCAAGAAGATCAGCGTGCAAGCGAGCGAGCAAATGGTTTACACAAGACAGCAGCTTGGCGTGCACGCAGGCTTTGGCTGACGATGACGACGACTGTCACACAGATGGATGAACATTTCACCTTTCGCAGCTCTGAAGTCATTAACACGTAATTATCAAATACCGACACAGCTCGGCCCAGGGATGAACGCTTTCTACGCGGGCCAAGTGCAACAAGGGCCTGCTGATGATATTCGCCAGATAAGGAGCCCTTCAGGCCAAATACTTCTTAACCATGTCAAGATCTCATCTCCTGTCAGCCATGGAGGATTCCAATCAGCAACTACTTCTTTTTATTTTCTTTTTTTTCAAAGTGTTATCTGATTTGGCTGCAAATCAGTTTGACAATGTTGCAAGGATTTCGCTGTATTTTTTGTTGTTGTTGTGATTGTCGCGGCCTAAAAACTAGAATTTCTTGTACACAACCCCGAGATTGACATGCTGATCGTCTTACCTCTGCAGACGTTCTGGTCATCCGCCGAGTACCCGGGGGCACAGCGGACCACGCGGCTGGATGCGGAGTGCCTGCCCTGGCCGCCCGGAAACACCCTGGGGTGCTGAGGTTGGCTCGGCGGGACGGCGGGCACCGGGGGGGCGGGCTCCTGCGCGTGCATGTCCTCACCACCCTCCTGACTGGTGAATATGACGGCACTTTTGGGGAGGCAGAGGTAGCCCCCAAAGTGGTTGATGCACTGCATGCCTCCTTTGCAGGCGTCGTGCAGCAGGACACATTCATCTATGTCTGAAACATGCCAGGGGGGGAAGGAGAAAAGGGTCAATTTGTGCATCGGACTCTGGAATAAAATAATACAGCAAGATTGTGGATAAATAACTAATTATGTGAATGCTCTAAAGTATTCACACATATGCTTTTCTACTCCAATATTCATCTATTTATTCTTCAACAACTTCTTTATTTTTTCTCCAGATTTTGGCGCGCTCTACCTTCCACATTTTTCACCCGATTCAAACCGTTCCAACTTCAAACTGTTCAGCCTATTACAATTTCCCAAAATTCCCAGATTTCCCATAATTCCAGGTTTTCCGGGACATTTTTCCCATTCAAAATGAATTGGCCATTTTTCAAATTTACACCATTTCCACATTTTCCAACCAATTCGAACCATTCCACCTTCAACACATTCCACCATTCTGGAAAATCAAACTACCTTTTTTCCAAGTTCAAAAAAATTCCGGAATTTTCCGGAATTTCTGGTTTTCCCTATTTTCCACCCTTTTTTCTGGCGACTACTCCTTCCACATTTTTCAACGCATTTCAATCGTTCCACCGTCAAAACATTCCTCTTAATCAGGATAAAGAACCAAGTTGTTTTTTGAACTGGAAAAATTCCCTTGACAATTGAATTGACAAATTCCCACATTTCCCAGAATTCCAGGTTTTCCGGGACATTTTTCCAATTCAAAATGAATTGGCCATTTTTCTAATTTCCACCATTTTCCACCATTCTGGTAATTAAAACTACCCTTTTTCCAAGTTTAAAAAAATTCCAGGATTTTCCAGAATTCCTGGTTTTCCAATGCCCTATTCCACCCTTTTTTCAGGCGACTACTCCTCCCACATTTTTCAACCGTTCTACCGTCAAAACATTTCTCTTAATCAGGATAGAAAACAATGTTGTTTTTTGAACTGGAAAAATTCCCAGATTTCCCATAATTCCAGGTTTTCCGGGACATTTTTCCCATTCAAAATGAATTGGCCATTTTTCAAACTTCCACCATTTCCACATTTTCCAACCAATTCGAACCATTCCACCTTCAACACATTCCACCATTCTGGAAAATCAAACTACCTTTTTTCCAAGTTGAAAAAAATTCCAGAATTTTCCATAATTTCTGGTTTTCCCTATTTCCATCCTTTTTTCTGGCGACTACTCCTTCCACATTTTTCAACGCATTTCAATCGTTCCACCGTCAAAACATTCCTCTTAATCAGGATAAAGAACTAAGTTGTTTTTTTAACTGGAAAAATTCCCTTGACAATTGAATTGACAAATTCCCAGATTTCCCAGAATTCCCGGTTTTCCAGGACATTTTTCCCATTCAAAATGAATTGGCCATTTTTCAAACTTCCACCATTTCCACATTTTCCAACCAATTCAAACCATTGCACCTTCAACACATTCCACCATTCTGGTAATTAAAACTACCCTTTTTCCAAGTTTAAAAAAATTCCAGGATTTTCCAGAATTCCTGGTTTTCCAATGCCCTATTCCACCCTTTTTTCAGGTGACTACTCCTCCCACATTTTTCAACCCACTTCAACCGTTCTACCGTCAAAACATTTCTCTTAATCAGGATAGAAAACAAAGTTGTTTTTTGAACTGGAAAAATTCCCAGATTTCCCAGAATTCCAGGTTTTCCGGGACATTTTTCCCATTCAAAATGAATTGGCCATTTTTCAAATTTACACCATTTCCACATTTTCCAACCAATTCGAACCATTCCACCTTCAACACATTCCACCATTCTGGAAATTCAAACTACCCTTTTTTCAAGTTAAAGAAAATTCCAGGATTTTCCAAAATTTCTGGTTTTCCCTATTTCCAACCTTTTTTCTGGCGACTACTCCTTCCACATTTTTCAACGCATTTCAATCGTTCCACCGTCAAAACATTCCTCTTAATCAGGATAAAGAACTAAGTTGTTTTTTGAACTGGAAAAATTCCCTTGACAATTGAATTGACAAATTCCCACATTTCCCAGAATTCCAGGTTTTCCGGGACATTTTTCCAATTCAAAATGAATTGGCCATTTTTCTAATTTCCACCATTTTCCACCATTCTGGTAATTAAAACTACCCTTTTTCCAAGTTTAAAAAAATTCCAGGATTTTCCAGAATTCCTGGTTTTCCAATGCCCTATTCCACCCTTTTTTCAGGCGACTACTCCTCCCACATTTTTCAACCGTTCTACCGTCAAAACATTTCTCTTAATCAGGATAGAAAACAATGTTGTTTTTTGAACTGGAAAAATTCCCAGATTTCCCATAATTCCAGGTTTTCCGGGACATTTTTCCCATTCAAAATGAATTGGCCATTTTTCAAACTTCCACCATTTCCACATTTTCCAACCAATTCGAACCATTCCACCTTCAACACATTCCACCATTCTGGAAAATCAAACTACCTTTTTTCCAAGTTGAAAAAAATTCCAGAATTTTCCATAATTTCTGGTTTTCCCTATTTCCATCCTTTTTTCTGGCGACTACTCCTTCCACATTTTTCAACGCATTTCAATCGTTCCACCGTCAAAACATTCCTCTTAATCAGGATAAAGAACTAAGTTGTTTTTTTAACTGGAAAAATTCCCTTGACAATTGAATTGACAAATTCCCAGATTTCCCAGAATTCCCGGTTTTCCAGGACATTTTTCCCATTCAAAATGAATTGGCCATTTTTCAAACTTCCACCATTTCCACATTTTCCAACCAATTCAAACCATTGCACCTTCAACACATTCCACCATTCTGGTAATTAAAACTACCCTTTTTCCAAGTTTAAAAAAATTCCAGGATTTTCCAGAATTCCTGGTTTTCCAATGCCCTATTCCACCCTTTTTTCAGGTGACTACTCCTCCCACATTTTTCAACCCACTTCAACCGTTCTACCGTCAAAACATTTCTCTTAATCAGGATAGAAAACAAAGTTGTTTTTTGAACTGGAAAAATTCCCAGATTTCCCAGAATTCCAGGTTTTCCGGGACATTTTTCCCATTCAAAATGAATTGGCCATTTTTCAAATTTACACCATTTCCACATTTTCCAACCAATTCGAACCATTCCACCTTCAACACATTCCACCATTCTGGAAATTCAAACTACCCTTTTTTCAAGTTAAAGAAAATTCCAGGATTTTCCAAAATTTCTGGTTTTCCCTATTTCCAACCTTTTTTCTGGCGACTACTCCTTCCACATTTTTCAACGCATTTCAATCGTTCCACCGTCAAAACATTCCTCTTAATCAGGATAAAGAACTAAGTTGTTTTTTGAACTGGAAAAATTCCCTTGACAATTGAATTGACAAATTCCCAGATTTCCCAGAATTCCAGGTTTTCCGGGACATTTTTCCCATTCAAAATGAATTGGCCATTTTTCAAATTTACACCATTTCCACATTTTCCAACCAATTCGAACCATTCCACCTTCAACACATTCCACCATTCTGGTAATTAAAACTACCCTTTTTCCAAGTTTTAAAAAATTCCAGGATTTTCCAGAATTCCTGGTTTTCCAATGCCCTATTCCACCCTTTTTTCAGGTGACTAACCCTCCCACATTTTTCAACCCACTTCAACCGTTCTACCGTCAAAACATTTCTCTTAATCAGGATAGAAAACAAAGTTGTTTTTTGAACTGGAAAAATTCCCAGATTTCCCATAGTTCCAGGTTTTCCGGGACATTTTTCCCATTCAAAATGAATTGGCCATTTTTCAAACTTCCACCATTTCCACATTTTTCAACCAATTCGAACCATTCCACCTTCAACACATTCCACCATTCTGGAAATTCACACTACCCTTTTTCCAAGTTGAAAAAAATTCCAGAATTTTCCAGAATTTCTGGTTTTCCCTATTTTCCACCCTTTTTTCTGGCGACTACTCCTTCCACATTTTTCAACGCATTTCAATCGTTCCACCGTCAAAACATTCCTCTTAATCAGGATAAAGAACTAAGTTGTTTTTTGAACTGGAAAAATTCCCTTGAAAATTGAATTGACAAATTCCCAGATTTCCCAGAATTCCCGGTTTTCCAGGACATTTTTCCCATTCAAAATGAATTGGCCATTTTTCAAACTTCCACCATTTCCACATTTTCCAACCAATTCAAACCATTGCACCTTCAACACATTCCACCATTCTGGTAATTAAAACTACCCTTTTTCCAAGTTTAAAAAAATTACAGGATTTTCCAGAATTCCTGGTTTTCCAATGCCCTATTCCACCCTTTTTTCAGGTGACTACTCCTCCCACATTTTTCAACCCACTTCAACCGTTCTACCGTCAAAACATTTCTCTTAATCAGGATAGAAAACAATGTTGTTTTTTGAACTGGAAAAATTCCCAGATTTCCCATAATTCCAGGTTTTCCGGGACATTTTTCCCATTCAAAATGAATTGGCCATTTTTCAAACTTCCACCATTTCCACATTTTCCAACCAATTCAAACCATTGCACCTTCAACACATTCCACCATTCTGGTAATTAAAACTACTCTTTTTCCAAGTTAAAAAAAAATCCAGGATTTTCCAGAATTCCTGGTTTTCCAAAGCCCTATTTCCACCCTTTTTTCTGGCGACTACTCCTCCCACATTTTTCAACCCACTTTAACCCTTCTACCGTCAAAACATTTCTCTTAATCAGGATAGAAAACAAAGTTGTTTTTTGAACTGGAAAAATTCCCAGATTTCCCAGAATTCCAGGTTTTCCGGGACATTTTTCCCATTCAAAATGAATTGGCCATTTTTCAAATTTACACCATTTCCACATTTTCCAACCAATTCGAACCATTCCACCTTCAACACATTCCACCATTCTGGAAATTCAAACTACCTTTTTTCCAAGTTGAAAAAAATTCCATAATTTTCCATAATTTCTGGTTTTCCCTATTTCCATCCTTTTTTCTGGCGACTACTCCTTCCACATTTTTCAACGCATTTCAATCGTTCCACCGTCAAAACATTCCTCTTAATCAGGATAAAGAACTAAGTTGTTTTTTTAACTGGAAAAATTCCCTTGACAATTGAATTGACAAATTCCCAGATTTCCCAGAATTCCCGGTTTTCCAGGACATTTTTCCCATTCAAAATGAATTGGCCATTTTTCAAACTTCCACCATTTCCACATTTTCCAACCAATTCAAACCATTGCACCTTCAACACATTCCACCATTCTGGTAATTAAAACTACCCTTTTTCCAAGTTTAAAAAAATTCCAGGATTTTCCAGAATTCCTGGTTTTCCAATGCCCTATTCCACCCTTTTTTCAGGTGACTACTCCTCCCACATTTTTCAACCCACTTCAACCGTTCTACCGTCAAAACATTTCTCTTAATCAGGATAGAAAACAAAGTTGTTTTTTGAACTGGAAAAATTCCCAGATTTCCCAGAATTCCAGGTTTTCCGGGACATTTTTCCCATTCAAAATGAATTGGCCATTTTTCAAATTTACACCATTTCCACATTTTCCAACCAATTCGAACCATTCCACCTTCAACACATTCCACCATTCTGGAAATTCAAACTACCCTTTTTTCAAGTTAAAGAAAATTCCAGGATTTTCCAAAATTTCTGGTTTTCCCTATTTCCAACCTTTTTTCTGGCGACTACTCCTTCCACATTTTTCAACGCATTTCAATCGTTCCACCGTCAAAACATTCCTCTTAATCAGGATAAAGAACTAAGTTGTTTTTTGAACTGGAAAAATTCCCTTGACAATTGAATTGACAAATTCCCAGATTTCCCAGAATTCCAGGTTTTCCGGGACATTTTTCCCATTCAAAATGAATTGGCCATTTTTCAAATTTACACCATTTCCACATTTTCCAACCAATTCGAACCATTCCACCTTCAACACATTCCACCATTCTGGTAATTAAAACTACCCTTTTTCCAAGTTTTAAAAAATTCCAGGATTTTCCAGAATTCCTGGTTTTCCAATGCCCTATTCCACCCTTTTTTCAGGTGACTAACCCTCCCACATTTTTCAACCCACTTCAACCGTTCTACCGTCAAAACATTTCTCTTAATCAGGATAGAAAACAAAGTTGTTTTTTGAACTGGAAAAATTCCCAGATTTCCCATAGTTCCAGGTTTTCCGGGACATTTTTCCCATTCAAAATGAATTGGCCATTTTTCAAACTTCCACCATTTCCACATTTTTCAACCAATTCGAACCATTCCACCTTCAACACATTCCACCATTCTGGAAATTCACACTACCCTTTTTCCAAGTTGAAAAAAATTCCAGAATTTTCCAGAATTTCTGGTTTTCCCTATTTTCCACCCTTTTTTCTGGCGACTACTCCTTCCACATTTTTCAACGCATTTCAATCGTTCCACCGTCAAAACATTCCTCTTAATCAGGATAAAGAACTAAGTTGTTTTTTGAACTGGAAAAATTCCCTTGAAAATTGAATTGACAAATTCCCAGATTTCCCAGAATTCCCGGTTTTCCAGGACATTTTTCCCATTCAAAATGAATTGGCCATTTTTCAAACTTCCACCATTTCCACATTTTCCAACCAATTCAAACCATTGCACCTTCAACACATTCCACCATTCTGGTAATTAAAACTACCCTTTTTCCAAGTTTAAAAAAATTACAGGATTTTCCAGAATTCCTGGTTTTCCAATGCCCTATTCCACCCTTTTTTCAGGTGACTACTCCTCCCACATTTTTCAACCCACTTCAACCGTTCTACCGTCAAAACATTTCTCTTAATCAGGATAGAAAACAATGTTGTTTTTTGAACTGGAAAAATTCCCAGATTTCCCATAATTCCAGGTTTTCCGGGACATTTTTCCCATTCAAAATGAATTGGCCATTTTTCAAACTTCCACCATTTCCACATTTTCCAACCAATTCGAACCATTCCACCTTCAACACATTCCACCATTCTGGAAAATCAAACTACCTTTTTTCCCAGTTGAAAAAAATTCCAGAATTTTCCAGAATTTCTGGTTTTCCCTATTTTCCACCCTTTTTTCTGGCGACTACTCCTTCAACATTTTTCAACGCATTTCAATCGTTCCACCGTCAAAACATTCCTCTTAATCAGGATAAAGAACTAAGTTGTTTTTTGAACTGGAAAAATTCCCTTGACAATTGAATTGACAAATTCCCAGATTTCCCAGAATTCCAGGTTTTCCGGGACATTTTTCCAATTCAAAATGAATTGGCATTTTTCAAATTTCCACCATTTTCCACCATTCTGGTAATTAAAACTACCCTTTTTCCAAGTTTAAAAAAATTCCAGGATTTTCCGGAATTCCTGGTTTTCCAATGCCCTATTCCACCCTTTTTTCAGGCGACTACTCCTCCCACATTTTTCAACCGTTCTACCGTCAAAACATTTCTTTTAATCAGGATAGAAAACAAAGTTGTTTTTTGAACTGGAAAAATTCCCAGATTTCCCGGAATTCCAGGTTTTCCGGGACATTTTTCCCATTCAAAATGAATTGGCCATTTTTAAAATTTACACCATTTCCACATTTTCCAACCAATTCGAACCATTCCACCTTCAACACATTCCACCATTCTGGAAAATCAAACTACCTTTTTTCCAAGTTAAAAACAATTCCAGAATTTTCCAGAATTTCTGGTTTTCCCTATTTTCCACCCTTTTCTCTGGCGACTACTCCTTCCACATTTTTCAACGCATTTCAATCGTTCCACCGTCAAAACATTCCTCTTATTTAGGATAAAGAACTAAGTTGTTTTTTTAACTGGAAATATTCCCTTGACAATTGAATTGACAAATTCCCAGATTTCCCAGAACTCCAGGTTTTCCGGGACATTTTTCCCATTCAAAATTTTCATTTTTCAAAACTTCCACCATTTCCACATTTTCCAACCAATTCAAACCATTGCACCTTCAACACATTCCACCATTCTGGTAATTAAAACTACTCTTTTTCCAAGTTAAAAAAAAATCCAGGATTTTCCAGAATTCCTGGTTTTCCAAAGCCCTATTTCCACACTTTTTTCTGGCAACTACTCCTCCCACATTTTTCAACCCACTTTAACCCTTCTACCATCAAAACATTTCTCTTAATCAGGATAGTAAACATAGGTTTTTTTTAACTGGAAAAATTCCCAGATTTCCCAGAATTCCAGGTTTTCCGGGACATTTTTCCCATTCTAATTGAATTGGCCATTTTTCAAACTTCCACCATTTCCAAATTTTCCAACCAATTAAAACCATTCCACCTTCAACACATTCCACCATTCTGGAAATTAAAACTACCCTTTTTCCAAGTAAAAAAAAAAAATTCAAGGATTTTCCAGAATTCCTGTTTTTCCAAAGCCCTATTTCCACCCTTTTTTTTTGGCGACGACTCCTCCCACATTTTTCAATACATTTAAATTGTTCCACCGTCAAAACATTCCTCTTAATCAGGACAAAAAACTAAGTTATTATTTGAACTGGAAAAATTCCCGGTTTTCCTGAAATTCCAAGAAATTCCGCAATACTATTTCTCAATTCAACATGTTACTACTTCAACATTTCTCGACCGATTTCAAAAATTTCAACACCAACTCATTCAGACCATTCAACTTTTTTACCATTTAAAAAAAAATTCCAGCTTTTCCTGAAATTCCCAAATTTTGGGGAAATTCACATTTAAATCAATTCTTCAAATTTCCACATTTCCCACATTTTTCATCTGATTCAAACTGTTCCAACTTCAAACTGTTCAGCCTTTTCAGGAATCGCGGGCTTTCCCTTAACAAATTTCAAAAATTCCTAAATTTCCCAGAATTTCAGGTTTTCCGGGACATTTTTCCCATTCAAAATGAATTGGCCATTTTTCAAATGTCCACCATTTCCACATTTTCCAACCAATTCAAACCATTCCACCTTCAACACATTCCACCATTTTGGAAATTAAAACTACTCTTTTTCCAAGTTAAAAAAAAATCCAGGATTTTCCAGAATTCCTGGTTTTCCAAAGCCCTATCTCCACACTTTTTTCTAGCGACTACTCTTTCCACATTTTTCAACCCACTTCAACCCTTCTACCGTCAAAACATTTCTCTTAATCAGGATAGAAAACAAAGTTGTTTTTTGAACTGGAAAAATTCCCAGATTTCCCAGAATTCCAGGTTTTCCGGGACATTTTTCCCATTCAAAATGAATTGGCCATTTTTCAAACTTCCACCATTTCCAAATTTTCAAACCAATTAAAACCATTCCACCATTCTGGAAATTAAAACTACCCTTTTTCCAAGTAAAAAAAAAAATTTCAAGGATTTTCCAGAATTCCTGTTTTTCCAAAGTCCTATTTCCACCCTTTTTTTTTTGGCGACGACTCCTCCCACATTTTTCAATGCATTTAAATCGTTCCACCGTCAAAACATTCCTCTTAATCAGGACAAAAAACTAAGTTGTTTTTTGAACTGAATAAATTCCCGGTTTACCTGAAATTCCAAGAAATTCCGCAAAACTATTTCTCAATTCAACATGTTACTACTTCAACATTTCTCGACCGATTTGAAAAATTTCAACACCAACCATTTCAACTCATTCAGACCATTCAAGTTTTTTTTCATTAAAAAAAAAAATCCCGCTTTTCCCGAAATTCCCAAATTTGGGGAAAATTCCCATTTAAATCAATGGGACATTCTTCAAATTTCCACAATTCCCACAGTTTTCATCTGATTCAAAATATTCCAACTTCAAACTGTTCAGCCTATTCGGGAATCGCGGGCTTTCCCTTAACAAATTCCAAAAATTCCCAGATTTCCCAGAATTCCAGGTGTTCCGTGACATTTTTCCCATTCAAAATTAATTGGCCATTTTTCAAATGTCCACCATTTCCACATTTTCCAACCAATTCAAACCATTCTAGCTTCAACACATTCCACCATTTTGGAAATTAAAACTACCCTTTTTCCAAGTTCAAAAAAATTCCAAGATTTTCCAGAATTCCTGGTTTTCCAAAGCCCTATTTCCACCCTTTTTTCTGGTGACTACTCCTCCCACATTTTTCAAGCCATTTCAACCGCTGTCAAAACATTCCTCTTAATCAGGATAAAAAACAAAGTTGTTTTTTTAACTGGAAAAATTCCCGGTTTTCCCGAAATTCCAGGAATTCCGTAATACCATTTCTCAATTCAACATGTTACTATTTCAACATTTCTCGACCGATTTGAAAAAGTTCAACACCAGCTCATTCAGACCATTCAAGTTTTTTACCATTTAAAAAAAAATTCAGGCTTCACCCTAAATTCCCAAATTTGGGGGAAATTTAAATTCTTCAAATTTCCACAATCCCCACATTTTTCATCTGATTCAAACTGTTCAGCCTATTCAGGAATCGCGGGCTTTCCCTTAACAATTTCAAAAAATTCCCAGATTTCCCAGAATTAAATTTTTTTCCCATTCAAAATTAATTGGCCATTTTTCAAATTTCCAACATTTCCACATTTTCCAACCAATTCGAACCATTCCACCTTCAACACATTCCACCATTCTGGTAATTCACACTACCCTTTTTTCAAGTTCAAATAAATTCCAGGATTTTCCAGAATTCCTGGTTTTCCAAAGCCCTATTTCCACTCTTTTTTCTGGCAACTACTCCTCCCACATTTTTCAAGCCACTTCAACCGTTCCACCGTCAAAACATTCCTCTTAATTAGGACAAAAAACAAAGTTGTTTTTTGAACTGGAAAAATTATTGGTTTTCCCGAAATTCCAGGAATTCCATAATACCATTTCTCAATTCAACATGTTACTACTTCAACATTTCTCGACCGATTTGAACAATTTCAACACCAACCATTTCAACTCATTCAGACCATTCAAGTTTTTTTCCATTTAAAAAAAAAAAATTACCGCTTTTCCCGTAATTCCCAAATTTGAGGGAAATTCTCATTTAAATCAATGGGACATTCTTCAAATTTCCACAATTCCCACATTTTTCATCTGCTTCAAACTGTTCCAACTTTAAACTGTTCCCTTAACAAATTTCAAAAATTCCCAGATTTCCCAGAATTCCAAGTGTTCCGCGACATTATTCCCATTCAAAATGAATTGGCAATTTTTAAAAATTTCCACCATTTCCACATTTTCCAACAAATTCAAACGGCAGGCAGACGGACGGACGGACGGACGGACGGACGGACGGACGGACAGATAGATAGATAGATAGATAGATGGACAGATAGATAGAAGTGGATTGATAAAGCTATTTAGCTACGCAGTAATACCTAAATAAATACAGACACATTAGCAAGCTAGCTAACAACAGACATACTACAAGTCCCAGAATGCCTTGCTGTTTCGCGGCTGTCGCTAGCTCTTCCAGCTGCTGTAGTAGTGTCACTAGTTAGCTCATTTACACCCATTTTAAGAGCTCTTTCGATTGACACAAATAGACGACGTAAGATTCGATTTTTTTCCCCCATCGTGTACATTTGTCGAATACAAAAACTGTGTCTTACAAAAACGCAAGCCGAGAGAGTCGGCTTGTTAGCTTAAGCAGAAACTACGGTGGCTGTTGAGGGACAAAAGTCAAAAGTCGTGGTCAAAAGTTGACATACACTTGTAAAGAACATAATGTCATGGCTGTCTTGACTTTCCAATCATTTCTACAACTCTTGTTTTTTTGACCACAGAACTTTCCTCCAGAAGGTCTTATCTTTGTCCATGTGATGTCAGATGAAACAAAAATGGAGCTGTTTGGCCACAATACCCAGCAATATGTTTGGAGGTGAAAAGGTGAGGCCTTTAATCCCAGGAACACCATTTCTACCGTCAAGCATGGTGATGGTAGTATTATGCTCTGGGCCTGTTTTGCTGCCAATAGAACTGGTGCTTTAAATGGGACAATGAAAAAGGAGGATTACCCCCAAATTCTTCAGGACAACCTAAAATCCTCAGCCCGGAGGTTGGGTCTAGGGCGCAGTTGGGTGTTCCAACAGGACAACGACCCCAAACACACGTCAAAAGTGGTAAAGGAATGGCTGAATCAGGTTACAATTAAGGTTTTAGAATGGCCTTCCCAAAATCCTGATTTAAACGTGTGGACAATGCTGAAGAAACAAGTCCATGTCAGAAAACCAACACATTTAGCTGAACTGCACCAATTTTGTCAAGAGGAGTGGTCAAAAATTCAAGCAGAAGCTTGTGGATGGCTACCAAAAGTGCCTTATTGCAGTGAAACTTGCAAATATTAACATTGCTGTATGTATACTTTTGACCCAGCACATTTGCTCACATTTTCAGTAGACCCATAATAAATTCATAAAAGAACCAAACTTCATGAATGTTTTTTTGTGTGACCAACAAGTATGTGCTCCAATCACTCTATCACAAAAAAAATAAGAGTTGTAGTGGTAAATTTTTTGAAAACAGTACTTAATTTTTTTTGCATCTTCAACTTAATTATACCAAGTTTTCTAAACCTATGAAATACATTTAATTAGGTCCTTTGGAATTGATTTGCCGTCTTTTTTGAATATTTATTCCACCGAATTGAGTTGCATATTCAACTTATCACCAACTTAATTCCACCAAGTTTTGGCAAATTAATAAACAGCAATGTCAAAAGGCAACTGTTGCGTTCCATTCCGTAGAACATCTTTTGCCCAGACTGCCTTTTCAATAAAAGGACCACAACTATGGAACTCTTCACCTGACACTTTGAAAAGTATACCTGCACTTGTCACTTTCAAAAAAACAAACAAAATTAAAGCTGCAAGCAGCGATGGACGGGACCGACTTTGAGGGCTCATAAAATCCAAACCGGAGCAGTAATTAAAACTCTTTCATCAACTTTTAATCAGAAGGGTTCAATCTCTCTCCTGTGCTAATTTGAAGCCGACACGACAAACGCGCTAAGAGGAGATCAGATAATGTTTGAAAAAAGGTGACTGTTTTTACTCAACTTTTGTTTTGAAGGGGGAATTGCTAACTTCCTGTTAATTTTTGCTGGGGGTTGTCAGTGTATGAAATATAGGTCTAAGTCAGGGGTGTACACTCAGACTTGATCCAGGGGACCCCCAAAGGTTTTGGTCAAAAAAAATATTACAAATGTGTCATTATTTAGTATTATTATTATTATTATTATTATTATTCAAGGTTTAAATCTCTAGATCAACATTAGGTCTATCTGTCAATATAACGCTTTTAAAGATTTAAGTTGTATGCCATTTTTGTCAAGGAAAACCTTGTTTTTTTATGGAAAAAAAAACACAAAATATGCAATATTTTCCCCCAATAAAATTTTAAAGTGGAATATTTGAGATTATATAATAATTGGAGTCTTAGAAAGGTCAATAACTCATAACAACATTGATTTTAATTCATAATTTTTTTTGAGCAATGACACTTAAAAAAAAAAAAGTCCCACTAAAATTATTGCAGATCCAAAAGGGTACTGCTCAGTAAAGTTTAAAAAAATAAATCCAACATTTTTTTTTTTTACTTTTACCACAATAGTCTCAAGATCAACTTCAGATCTATCCGTCAATTATAAGTTTTATTGTTGTTTACGTTTTTTGTTTGTTCGTTTTAGGCCCTTCTTTAAAAAACTTTGTTTTTTAAATGGCAACCAAAAAATATGCAACATTTTCCCCCCAAAATATTTGAAAGTGGAATATTTAATGTGAAGTAAATGGAGCCTTGAATAGGTCAATAATTCATAATGACATTGATTTTGATTCATTATTATTTTTTAAAGAAAGAAACAGCCTGCATGGCAGCTTAGTGTTATTAGAGTAAATAATGCAACATTTTCTTGTTACATTTTCACCTGTTTGCTCTTTTATACCACTTTTTATGTTTTTATTTTTTTTACATCGTATTTTTAGAATGTGGGCCGTTAAAAAATTACCTGCGGCCACAAATGGCCCCTGGGCCGCACTTTGGACACCCCTGGTCTAAGTGAAACCTACATAGAGGTTTTTGTTTCATGTCTCTACGACATTCCTACTGGGAGTTACAGGCAGTTTTGTCTGTTTTTTTCCTAGGGGGCGCTAGAAGGCTATTTTGAGTTTTGGGGTTTGTTTTTTTTATTAGATCGCAATTTTCGCCAGTCCTGATGTGTGTGTCCAATTTGGTGAGTTTTGAAGCATGTTAAGGGGGTCAAATTACAGCTCAAAGAAGCGGCGGTATAATAATAAAACGCTAGAAATACAATAGGGTCCTCTGTCCCAAAGGGACATCGGTACCTAATTATGGCTAATTGAGCAACAATCGTGTTCCCATGTTTAGTTTTTACTAATTTTTACTAACTGGTTTTTATCTAGTCTGCACTTTGTCTGTGTTATTATTATTATTGGCTTTTATCTGGTTTGCACTTTTGTCTGTATTATTTCTATTATCATTATTATCGACTCATCTTTGCCTAACTCTATTTTTTATTTTCCTATTTTAATGATGTTGGATCTGTGTTGTTGTTGGGGACAAGTGTTATAAATTAGCTTTGGCTACAAACACTATGATGCATACATTGGATAACTGTTTCAGATGTCTATGTTTTTGTATCTGTCCCTATTTCAAATAAACTTCTATAATAATAAAAAAAAAGTCCACAAAAATGTTGCGACAATTTTTTAAGTTGCATCAAAGTAAATTTTTTTTACTATATATATATATAGTAAAAAATTTACTTTTAAGTTGCATCAAAGTAAAAACATTTTTACTATGTATATATATATATATATATATATATATATATATATATATATATATATATATATATATATATATATAGTAAAAAAATTTACTTTGATGCAACTTAAAAAATTATTATAAAATTAATTATAAAGAGCACTAAATAAATACAAATACATCTTAGTAATATATATAGTAAAAAAAAATTACTTTGATGCAACTTAAAACATTATTATAAAATTAATTATAAAGAGCACTAAATAAATACAAATAAATTTTAGTAATTTTTCACTGAAAATGTTCAAGTAAAATAGATTTGTTTTGCTCATTTGGCTTTCAAAAATAGTGACAGACAATTGTAAACAAACTAGCTCACTGGTAAAGATTTTATATATATATATATATATATATATATATATATATATATATATATATATATATATATATATATATATATATATATATATACACTACCGTTCAAAAGTTTGGGGTCACCCAAACAATTTTGTGGAATAGCCTTCATTTCTAAGAACAAGAATAGACTGTCGAGTTTCAGATGAAAGTTCTCTTTTTCTGGCCATTTTGAGCGTTTAATTGACCCCACAAATGTGATGCTCCAGAAACTCAATCTGCTCAAAGGAAGGTCAGTTTTGTAGCTTCTGTAACGAGCTAAACTGTTTTCAGATGTGTGAACATGATTGCACAAGGGTTTTCTAATCATCAATTAGCCTTCTGAGCCAATGAGCAAACACATTGTACCATTAGAACACTGGAGTGATAGTTGCTGGAAATGGGCCTCTATACACCAATGTAGATATTGCACCAAAAACCAGACATTTGCAGCTAGAATAGTCATTTACCACATTAGCAATGTATAAAGTCTATTTCTTTAAAGTTAAGACTAGTTTAAAGTTATCTTCATTGAAAAGTACAGTGCTTTTCCTTCAAAAATAAGGACATTTCAATGTGACCCCAAACTTTTGAACGGTAGTGTATATATACATATATATACACTGTAAAAAAAATTCCTATTTTTATGGTTAATTTACTCTTAATTTCTACTGTAATTTTTCTATTTTTTTTAAATAGTTTATAAAACTGTAGAATTGAAGACATTATCTGTAAATAAACAATCCGCCTGTTATTTTAAGTAATATGCCAGTAATGACAAACTATGTACAGTATATTTCTATTTTTTTTTTACAGAAAAATACCAAATTAATTATACGTAGCATTTTCTGTTTTCTTAAATTACTTTCAAATAAAGGTAAAGTATTGGCATTGTTCATTATCAATAGCGCTATTTCTATTGGTATTTGTATTGCTCCATTTTTAGTGTAATAATGCTCATTGTCATTTCTGTATTATTTTTTATTTTCGCTAACTGCTTATTTGCTATTACTTTTACTATCATATTTGTACATGTCATATTTGCTGATGTTGCTCTGTTGTTGTTGTTGTGTTTGCTGTTGTTGTTTTTGTCTCTCTGCCTAATCCCCCCTCTTGTCCCCACAATTCCCCCCTCTGTCTTCCTTTTTCTCTCTTTCTATCCCCTCCTGCTCCGGCCCGGCTGCACCAAATGATAATATAAATACATTTAATAA
The DNA here is from genome assembly GCF_033978785.1 of Entelurus aequoreus. NCBI lineage: Eukaryota > Metazoa > Chordata > Actinopteri > Syngnathiformes > Syngnathidae > Entelurus > Entelurus aequoreus. The sequence continues at coordinate 12,467,451 of NC_084739.1, forward strand.
TGCAAAGTATTTTTATCTTGAAGAAATGTGGAAATTTTCGTAATATTTAATGAATAAAGTATTGTTTTTTCTCAGAAATAAGTTTGTTGTAATTTTTTGAGAATATCATTTTTTTTCTAGAATAATTGTGGCAGGGAGATTGTAATAGGTCATATTTTTCTAAAAAAAAAAAATGTTATATTTGAAAAAAAAATTCTCAAATAAATTTTGTGGCGGGGTGTAATATTTAATGAATAAAGTCATATTTTACAAAAACTCAAGTTTTTGTAATATTTAGAGAATAAACTCGTATTTTCACAAAAACATTTTTGTAATATTTAGAGAACAGTCATTTTAATTGATTCTACAGAATAATGTTTTAAAAATACCAATTGGAAAGAATGAGATGCCAAACCAATTATTTTTTTTATTAAAATAAATTATTAGGAACTCAAAAATACTTGAATAAAATACAGTTTCATGTACTGTATTAAAAGTTTTAAAGAGGATGTAAAAAATTATTATAAAATGTATTATAAAGAGCACTAAATAAATACAAATACATCTTAGTATTTTTTTTCACTGATAACATTCAAGTAAAATAGATTTATTTTGCTCATTTGGCTTTCAAAAATAGGGACAGACAATTGTAAACAAACTAGTTTGCTGGTAAAGATAACATAGTTTACATAGAGCTTAAAATAGCCCTAAACTAATTGAATTTACTAAAAAAAGCTTGCAAATATGTAAAATTGTATCTCGATATTGTATTTTTTTGGTCATAAAAATAAATTACTACAAATAAAGACACCAATTAATAAAAATAGTTGTTGTTGTGTTTGCTGTTGTTGTTTTTGTCTCTCTGTCTAATCCCCCTCTTGTCCCCACAATTCCCCCCTCTGTCTTCTTTTTTTTCTCTTTCTATCCCCTCCTGCTCCGGCCCGGCTGCACCAAATGATAATATAAATACATTTAATAAAGTCAAATACAAATAAGGCAACAAGAGAAGTATCCTACACTTCTCTTTTGTAAAGTAAATCTGAACAGCCGATATGGGCATCTACATCTGCTATATGATTTGCCCGAGAAGCTGGACAGGACAAAAAAAGAAAGAAAAAAAAAAACTTTCAAATTTATGTAAAAAAATTACAGTAATTATCTTTCATTAAATATGTAGCTTGTTATATAAAAGTCTATGTCCATACAAACATCTAACTAAGGTATTTTTCTGCAGAACTGTTTGCATCGTCACTTTATTAAAGGTGGTTGATCTTAACAATTCAGAAAAAAATCTGTAAAATAATGGTATTTTTTCTGTGGAACTGCCAGCATTGTCACTTCATTAAAGCTCGTAATAATTTGGAAAAAATCTGTAAAATTACGATATTTTTCCGCAAAACGTTTCAGGAAAATGTCTGTAAATATTGATCATTATTTGTATTTCTACAATAGAAGTTGTAGAAATGATTGGAAACTCAAGACAATCATGACATTATGTTCTTTACAAGTGTATGTCAACTTTTGACCACGACTGTATAATGAAATGTTATTATTGTCATATCTTACCTTTGCACTGTTCTCTCACGGTGTCGTACTCATAACCCTCAGTGCACTGTGTGTGAAAAAAAGCAGAATTAACGTGAGCAAAACAAATGAAAATGAAAATGGCATCCAAATAAGTGTGCATACTTACAGAATAAGAAATGGGCTCCTGAGCCTCCTGAGGGAGGACGTGGGAGAAAAGAGCAAGGAGCCCCACGCAGACGCACAGCATGTTGTGTGCCTGGGAGGGAAAAGAAAAAGAAGAAGAGCTGAACTTTTGTTTTTAATAGCACTTATTTTTCCATCGTTGCTTAACGAGTCCTGACATCTCCTGTAATGTCATGTTGATGCTGGCGCGACTCCAAGATAATGTGCCACTTCCACGCACAAAGGGGGGAAAAATACGTGCAGAAACACGCCTGAGTGGATAAAAGTTGTCAACAATGTCAAAAATGATGCTTGGATCTTCACATATCAGTAAACGAATGCACTAAAGAATCCTGTTTTTTTTTTTTTTTTAGATAAACACGTTGTGGTGGTGGTGGTGGTGGTGACGTACCTGTGCTTACCTGTGGATGGTCAACTAGTCCCACGGTGGAAGTGTGGAGGAGAAGAGGCAGTGGTGATGGTGTGACGAGGCTGAGAAAGTGGTGCAGCATTGGACGTGGACGTGGATGACATGCTGGGGGCGTTTGTACCACGCAGGTTGGCTCCCACTCACCGGGCTGCACAGAGCCCACTCAATGCCGCCGGTTTTTGGCGACCTCTAGTGGCCAATGATGCTAATTGCATGCGTTGTGAGTTTTATACATTTTTTAGAAGAAAAAAAAAGCATACAAAAATATGCATAAGATAGAATCAGTCAATTTAAAGCTTAAAAAATTATGCACATTTGTGTTTATTAGGGCTTAAACTAGCTGTAGTTTTAAAGAGTACGTGAAAGATTGTTATACACTTAAATATAAAGAGCACTAAATAAATACATCTTAGTAATTTTTCACTGAAAATGTTCAAGTAAAATAGATTTATTTTGCTCATTTGGCTTTCAAAAATAGGGACGGACAATTGTAAACAAACTAGTTCGCTGGTAAAGATAAAATAGTTTATATAGAGCTTAATATAGCCCTAAATTAATTGAATTGACTTAAAAAGCTTGCAAATACGTAAAATTGTATCTCGATATCGTATTGTTTTGATATTAGTACAAATAAAGACACCAATTAAAAAAAATAGATTGAAAAAATATTATATTCACACCTCGAATATTTAACAAAATTATACAATTTTCTAAAAAAAAAAAAAAAAAAAAAGTGGTTTTCTGTAGTACTTAAAGAAAAATAAAGTAATTTTATTTAGAAGCAATTATTGTTTTTTTGTTGTATAATGAATAAAGTTGTATTTTTGTAGTATTGTTTTTTCAAATGTTTGGAGAGCAAAGTATTTTATCTTGAAGAAATGTGGGCATTTTTGTAATATTTAATGAATAAAGTATTGTTTTTTCTCAGAAATAAGTTTGTTGTAATTTTTTGAGAATATAATTTTTTTTCTAGAATAATTGTGGCAGGGAGATTGTAATAAGTCATATTTTTCTAAAAAAAAATGGTTATATTTGAAAAAAACATTCTCAAATAAATTATGTGGCGGGGTGTAATATTTAATGAATAAAGTCATATTTTACAAAAACTCAAGTTTTTGTAATATTTAGAGAATAAACTCGTATTTTCACAAAAATATTTTTGTAATATTTAGAGAATAGTCATTTTAATTGATTCTACAGAATAATGTTTTAAAAATACCAATTGGAAAGAATGAGATGCCAAACCAATTTTTTTTTTTATTAAAATAAATTATTTGGAACTCAAGAATATTTGAATAAAATACAGTTTCATGTACTGTATTAAAAGTTTTAAAGAGGATGTAAAAAATTATTATAAAATGTATTATAAAGAGCACTAAATAAATACAAATACATCTTAGTATTTTTTTTCACTGATAATATTCAAGTAAAATAGATTTATTTTGCTCATTTGGCTTTCAAAAATAGGGACAGACAATTGTAAACAAACTAGTTTGCTGGTAAAGATAAAATAGTTTATATAGAGCTTAAAATAGCCCTAAACTAATTGAATTTACTTAAAAAAGCTTGCAAATATGTAAAATTGTATCTCGATATTGTATTTTTTTTGGTCATAAAAATAAATTACTACAAATAAAGACACCAATTAATAAAAATAGTTTTAAAAAATTTCAAATCACACCTCGAATATTTAACAAAGTTATAACATTTTCTAAAAAAATTAATGTGGTTTTCTGTAATACTTTAAAAAAAAGAAAGTAATTTTATTTAAAAGCAATTATTGTTTTTTTGTTGTGTAACGAATAAAGTTGTATTTTTCTAGTATTGTTTGGAGAGTAAAATATTTTTATCTTGAAGAAATGTGGGCATTTTTGTAATATTTAATGAATAAAGTATTTTTTTAGACATAAGTTTGTTGTAATTTTTAGGGAATATATTTTTTTTTCTAGAATTAATGTGGCGGATAGATTGTAATAAGTCATATTTTTCTTAAAAAAACAAAACCTTTATATTTGTAAAAAAAAAAATCTCAAACAAATTATGTGTGGGGGGGTGTAATATTTAATGAATGAAGTAATTTTTTTTTTTAAACTAAAGTTTTTGTAATATTTTGAGAATAAACTCGTATTTTCACAAAAACATTTTTGCAATATTTAGAGAACAGTCATTGTAATTGATTCTACGGAATGATGTTTTAAAATACCAATTTGAAAGAATGAGATGCCAAGCCAATTATTTTTTTATTAAAATAAATTATTTGGCCCTCAACAATACTTATGAATAAAATACAGTTTCATGTACTGTATTAAAAGTTTTAAAGAGGATGTAAAAAATTATTATAAAATTAATTATAAAGAGCACTAAATAAATACAAATACATCTTAGTATTTTTTTCACTGAAAATGTTCAAGTAAAATATATTTATTTTGTTCATTTGGTTTTCAAAAATAGTGACACACAATTGTAAACAAACTAGTTTGCTGGTAAAGATAAAATAGTTTATATAGAGCTTAAAATAGCCTTAAACTAATTGAATTTACTTAAAAAGCTTGCAAATATGTAAAATTGTATCTCGATATTGTATTTTTTTGGGTCATAAAAATAAATTACTACAAATAAAGACACCAATTAATAAAAATAGTTTTAAAAAATTTCAAATCACACCTCGAATATTTAACAAAGTTATACATTTTTCTAGAAAAAAATGTAGTTTTCTGTAATAGTTAAGGAGAAAGAAAGTCATTTTATTTAGAAGCAATTTTTTTTTTGTTATATAATGAATAAAGTTGTATTTTTCTAGTATTGTTTTTTGTATGTTTGGAGAGTAAAGTAAATTTATCTAGAAGAAATGTGGGCATTTTAGTAATATTCAATGAATAAAGTATTTTTTTTTAGAAATAAGTTTGTAAAAAAAATTCTACAATAAATGTGGTGGGGAGACTGTAATATTTAATGAATAAAGTCATATTTTCTATTAAAAAAAAATTATATATATATATATATATATATATATATATATATATATATATATATATATATATATATATATATATATATATATATATATATGAAACCTTTTTTCTCGAATAATTGATGTGTGGGGGGTGTAATATTTAATGAATAAAGTCATATTTTACAAAAACAAAAGTTTTTGTAATAATTAGAGGATAGTCATTTTAATTGATCCTAGACAATTATTTTTTTTAAATATATATTTGAAAGAAACTGAGACGCCAAGTCTATCAGTTTTTTATTAAAATCAATTATTTGGGCCTCAAAAATACAGATGAATAAAATACAGTTTTATGTACTGTATTAAAAAAAAAAATACAATGTAGTTACTGATTTTTGGGGTTCCTTACGATGGGCACAGAAAGTATCCAGATTCCTTTAAATGTTTCAATAAAACAAAACTTTAAATTTTTTGTTAAAATCAATTTCATTTTATTTCTCAATAATGTACACTAAGCACTCCACCTTGAGAGAAGAAAAACAGATATGTAGAATTTTTGGAAAATGTATTAAAAAAGAAAAACTAGAAGATCACATGGTCATAAGGATTCAGACCATTGGCGTTGTTAGGCCTATTTTAGGGGGGCTCAAGCCCCCCTAAAATGTTCTTAAGCCCCCCTAAATAATTTGGTGTTAAAAAAAAACAAAAAAAACAATCTTTTTTTTTTTTTTACAAATACATGCCGACATATTCATTATAAAGTGGTCCGAATATGAGTTTAAATAAATAATCATATAACCTGTCATTATTCACTCAGTTTCCCCTCACTTCATAGTGTAAGGTAGAGAGCCTTTTTAGTGCGTCGGTATCCAATCCATTCCACTTGTTCATATAGAAAATGCCCACATCACTGAAAATCCAGTCCGCATTTTCTCTGCGACCTTGCTTGCGGTCCTGCAGTTGTACGAAGCACATTAGCACACAGCACTGCAGAACAAGAACCTTGTGTCTGCAATTGTAAATAATTTAGTTTTTAAGTTTTGTGTTTCTTGTAGAATCTATATAAAGTAATATACATTAGCCTATTGTTAAAATAATGAAAACAACATCATTAAATATATTTGTTTTATTGTATTGTTACATTAATAGCTGTTGTATTATTATAGGATGGCTTGTTAAACATTTCATAGGATTTTCAGAGGGTGGAAAAACCAAGACATTTAATATAAAATGTAAAATGAATAAATACATAAAGAGAAAAAGAAAACAAATGGTTAAAAGCCATCATCCGAGGGAGCATTTAATTTCGTCCCGTGCATTTTTTTTACCGTCCCCGGGACGACAGGACTACGTTAATCTCAAGCCTTGAAGTTACATTTTATTGTTTGCATTATTTGTTTCAGCATTGCACTTTGAAGATGGTCCCTCAGCTCTTTGACAGCTTCGGCTCTTTTTCAGATCAGCAGACGGACTCTAAGTCTTTCTTATTTACAGTATATATAAAAGTTTCTCATTTCTATTCAGACTTCCATATATATTTAATTTCCTTTACGGCTTGCCATAATATATATATATATATATATATATATATATATATATATATATATATATATATATATATATATATATATATATATATATATATATATATATATATATATATATATATATATATATACATATATTATATACAAGCCAAATTATCCCGATCCAGATATTACTTTAATTCAAGTAATTAAGTAATATTTCCAGGGCTTGAATTTACAACCATTTTAGTCACATATGTGCCCAAAATGTAATCTGTGCAACTTCAAAATATTTGGGAACAAACAATTATAGTATTGTGAGCGAAAGTTGTGGCATTAGCCTCTATGTTGTGAATGAATAACATAGAGGCTAATGCCACCACTTGCATTGTGTTTCAGTGTATCTTGAAGGATCATGCAAGTCATTGTTTCTTGTTGAGGCTGTAAACAAAATGTCACTGTGCAAACCCATGTTTGTTGTTGTACTGAACACACATTGAAACTAAACCGACTGAAATAATAATAATAACAAAGAATAGTTTCTAAGTCTTTGTTAGCCGTTTGTGAAGTTTTGTGCTCGTGCGCTACGTTCGCTCGCATCCTGCATCTCCTGGGGGCTAAGCCCCCCGTGTCCTTAAAAGCTAGTGACGCCCCTGATTCAGACCCTTTGCTCAGTGTTGAGTAGAAGCAACTTGAAGCTAATACAGCCATGGAACTTCAATGATGCAATACGTTTTCACACATGAATTTGGGGATCCTCTGCCATTCTTCCTTGCAGATCCTCTCCAGTTCTGTCAGGATGAATGGTGAATGTTGGTGGACATCCATTGTCAGGTCTCTACAGAGATGCTCAGTTGGGTTTAGGTCAGGGCTAGTCAGAAATGGTCACAGAGTTGTTTCGAAGCCACTGCTTTGTTATTTTAGCTGTGAGCTTAGGGTCATTGTCTTGTTTGCAAGGTGAACCTTTGGCCCAATCTGAGGCCCTGATCACTCTTGAAGATGTTTTCTTCCAGGATATCTCTGTACTTGGCCACACTCATCTTGCCTTCAATCGCAACCAGTCGTCCTGTCCTTGCAGCTAAATACACCCTCATAGCATGATGCTGCCACCACCATGTCGGGATTGTATTGGGCAGGGGATGAGCAGTGCCTGGTTTTCTCCGCTTGGAATTAGTGCTAAAACGTTCAATCTTGGTCTCATCAGACCAGAGAATCGTACTTTTCGTAGTCTGGGAGTCCTTCATGTGTTTTTTTGGCTAAATCTATGCAGGCTTTTATACGTCTTGCACCGAGGAAAGGTTTCTGTCGGGCCACTCTGCCATAAAGCCCCGACTGGTGGAGGGCTTGCAGTGATAGTTGACTTTGTGTAACTTTCTCCCACCTCCCTACTGCAGAGTAAAACAACTTGCACTGAGCCTAGTTCAGTGGTTCTTAACCTGGGTTCGATCGAACGCGAGGGGTTCGGTGAGTCGGCCTCAGGGGTTCGACAGAGCCTCTGCCGCGGAGGTCAAGACGCGCCCGACTCATCGTGTAAATAAAAACTTCTCCCTGTCGGCGTATTATGGATACCCCCAAACAATGTTCCCTCTAATTTTCCATATGTGTGAGCAATCTCAAAAACTCCTTGAGCATTTGGTGGAGAGCATGTGAGCGACGTTAGACGTGCACAAACACTGTGGTCACACCTGCAGCACACCTGTCCCAGACCTGACTAAATAACAAGTTCAATGTTTTATTATTATAATCAAATGACAGCAGTCATTTCCATGAGATTATTTTCTAATATAAGTGTTTTGGCCCACTTACAATGACTATAACATATTGTTTTTCATGAGCTGTGTACTAGTATTATATGTCTGGGTGGGGTTCCTACTTTGGAAATAATGTGTACCCCTTTCAGATATCGCATTTAGTTCCCACTTAAACATTCACATGTTGCACAATGAGATGTAAACATGGGATTATGTGTACATTCCGGTAACTTTCCGTTTGTAAAATATATCTTTATTAGTATTTCTTTAATATATTATAACAACATAATTTTATGATTACGGTTCGGGTTCGGTGAATGCGCATATGAAACTGGTGGGGTACGGTACCTCCAACAAGGTTAAGAACCACTGGCCTAGTCTATAAAATTCGCTACAGCTCCCTGATACCGAAGTACATGTCAAACTACTTCCATAACGTAAATGACCGCCAAAACCACAACACCAGGGGGAGCTCCACAAACCACGTTAAACCCAGACTCCGATCCGACAAAGGTCTTAACTCATTCTCTTTCTATGCCACATCAATATGGAATGCACTCCCAACAGGTGTAAAAGAAAGTGCATCTCTATCCTCCTTCAAAACCGCACTAAAAGAATACCTCCAGGCAACTACAACCCTAGACTAACACCCTCCCCCCACCACATCCCACCTCCCCGGATTGTAATTAATCAAATGTATATACTTGTTCTTATGCTTTCTGAGCTCACTATGTTCACTGCTCGCTGTACATATCCTACCAAGTCAGACCTACACTGTTTCAATGTCCATTTCTCAGATGATATAATTGTTGATAATTAAGTGCTGATATCAACCAAACCTGAATTTCTAACACTGAAATGCCCTCAGGAAGAGGTGCTTTAAGACATGGCTAGCTAGCTAGCGGCTAAAGTCTACTTCTAAATCACTAATCCTCGTCTCCATGGCGACAAATAAAGTAAGTTTCTTACAAGTATCATCCCTGCAGGACGAGGAATAGCTAAACATGCTTCACTACACACCGTAACTCACCGGTGTCACAATGTAAACAAACGCCATTGGTGGACCTACACTGTAATGATACCAAGTACAGGAGCGTATAGTAGTCAATACTACTATGATTACATCGATATTTTTTAGCATCACAAAATATATATATATATTTTTTTAAATTTATATTATGTTTATAAACTCAGGAAATATGTCCCTGGACACATGAGGACTTTGAATATGACCAATGTATGATCCTGTAACGACTTGGTATCGGATTGATACCTAAATTTCTGGTATCATCCAAAACTAATGTAAAGTATCCAAACAACAGAAGAATAAGTGATTATTACATTTTAACAGAAGTGTAGATAGAACATGTTAAAAGAGAAAATAACCAGATATTAACAGTAAATGAACAAGTAGATTAATAATCCATTTTCTACCACTTGTCCCTCATAATTTTGACAAAATAATAGAAGGGAAAATGACACAATATGTTACTGCATATTTCAGCAGCTAAATTAGGAGCCTTTGTTTGTTTACTTACTACTAAAGAAAAGTCATCTTGTATGTTCACTATTTTATTTAAGGACAAACTTGCAATAAGAAACATATGTTTAATATGCCCTAAGATTTTTGGTTAAAATAAAGCCAATAATGCCAGTTTTTGTGGTACCATTTATTTAGAAAAGTACCGAAAAGTACCAAAAAGTATCAAAATACATTTTGGTATCGGGACAACACTACTTATGACCATGTAATATTTCAGTTTTTCTTTTTTAATACAATTGCACACAAAAAAAATCGCATTAATTGGATGTTAACATATGGCTGCAATTACATTTGAAAGGGGTCTGAATACGTTCTGTACCCACTTGGATTCCACTTGTCCTTATTTGGGTAACAAGTGAGCTGGAGCGCCATCATTTCGATAGGTCGTGGCTGCAAATGCTGACATTCTCCCCAGAGAGACATGGATGTCAGAATGATTGCATCTAAGTTATCACAAAACTTTGTGTTGCCACGAGTTCCCGGCGAGAAGACAAAAGCTGTCTTTGATCCTACCAAGAAGAAGGCTTGTAAAACTCCACTGTGTAGGATGGGAAGCAACATGAAGGTGTTCTGTTTCTTTGATGTATTGTAATCCACAGAAATAATTTGTCTTGACCCGAGAACTACAAAGCGGAGAGGAAGCAGGACCATACTCCCCTCCAGGCGACCTTTTCTTTGAACGGTTTTAATCAAAGGCGATGGCTGTTTACGACCCCCGTCCCTTAGAAACAGTTGTTGCCATGTAATCAGGGAAAGTCCAAATAAAAGAGGAGGCGTACAATCTTTCGCCAGAGCGTGTTGGGAGACTGTGTAAGAGTACAGCACAGACGTTTCTCCTCAATTGAGCCAAATTTTATTCTGTCTCTGTTTTTAATTCCTTGCTTCTTGTCTTGTTTAATAGATGTCATCAGTGTTTGAACAATGGTAATAGAAGAAGAAAGAAGGTAATATAATACAATGAGAATGTTAGATTGCTCAATTATTCTACATCAAGGGTGTCCAACCTTTTTCCACTGAAGGCCGCACACGGAAAAATTAAAGCATGTGGGGGCCATTTTGATATTTTTCATTTTCAAACCATAACAAAATATATGCATTTTTCATTTATTTTACCCGGGGACCATAAAGGGTCTCAGTCATTAAAATGTTAAAAATAAGTCAGATTATTTTTTTTCTTTTCATTATTTAACGCTTACAGTAAATCTCTATATCAACTTCAAGTTGATATAAAGTAATACAAATTAAAACAAATTTTTTATGGTTTTTCTGTCAAAAACAACTTAGTTTTTTTATAGTAAAACTGAAATATGCAGTATTTAGTAATTAGAGCCCTAAAACATCAATAATGCAGGACACCATTGATTTTAAGTCTTTCATATTTTTGAGTAATCACAGTGAAAATAAAAATAAAAAATCACTAAATATATTTGGGATCCAAAAGGTGCCCCACTCATAAAGTGATACATTTTTATTAGGTTTTTCTTTTACTTTCAACACTTAAGTTAGGAGCTCAACTTCCGATATATCTGTCGATTTTATGCTGGAACTATTATTTTGTCTGTTTTATGCGCTTTTTTCAAAGAAAACTTTGATGTTTTTATATGGCTACTACACAATATATGCAATATTTACCACATAAAACATTTTAAAGTGAAATATTTGAAGTAATTGGAGCCCTGAAAATAATTCATTATAACATGGATTTTTTGTCATTATCTATTTATTTTTTTGAGCAATGGCAAAAAAAGAAAAATGAAGAAAGACAAAAGAAAAAAAAAACAGCCTGCATGGCAGCTTTTGTGTCAACATTGCAACTTTTTCTCGTTAGATTTCACCTCATTCCACTTTTTTTAATGTTCTTTTTTATTTTTACAATAGTATTTCTAGAATGTGTGGCGGGCCGGTAAACAATTAGCTGCGGGCCGCAAATGGCCCCCGGGCCGCACTTTGGACACCCCTGGTCTACATCATTTCAATTATTGTGCAGAAATACAAATCACAGCAACATAATGCCTTTATTTCTTTTACAGAAAAGAGCAATTTGTATTATTTTTAAAAGTAGGATATAGAGACCACACAAATCCACTCTTCATTAGGTCAGGATTTTTAAAACTCAAAGACTTTGTAGAATCGCATACTCTATTAGTGATGTTGAAAGCTAGAAATAAAGTTATTCCGAAGGACTTACTAAAGTTATTCGTGTTCACGTCTGAAGATGAGAATGACAGGAGGCCGTATGACTTTAAACATCCAAGAGCACGAACAAACTTGAAACAAATGTGCTTGTCTGTTGCTGGTGTGGAAGCATGGAATTCTCTAAAGAAAGACTTAAAAAGTTGCAAGAATATTTTTGAATTTAAAAAGAGTTACAAAAAGAGACAACTTGCATTATATCGTTAGATTGGACGTGTCATTGTGAAAATGCTTGAACGAAAATTAAAAAGTATGTTGGAGTTCGGGTGTTGGTGGAGGGATCAGTGATGAAGTCATCTAAAATAATTTGTGTTAAAAAGGGGACGGATAAATATAAGAATATTATTCTTCCATCTGCTCCTTTCTGATCATGGAAATGTACAGTCGTGGTCAAAAGTTGACATACACTTGTAAAGAACATAATGTCATGGCTGTCTTGAGTCTCCAATCATTTCTACAACTCTTATTTTTTTGTGATAGAGTGATTGGAGCACATACTTGTTGGTCACAAAAAACATTCATGAAGTTTGGTTCTTTTATGAATTTATTATGGGTCTACTGAAAATGTGCTGGGTCAAAAGTATACATACAGCAATGTTAATATTTGGTTACATGTACTTGGCAAGTTTCACTGCAATAAGGCGCTTTTGGTAGCCATCCACAAGTTTCTGCTTGAATTTTTGACCACTCCTCTTGACAAAATTGGTGCAGTTCAGCTAAATGTGTTGGTTTTCTGACATGGACTTGTTTCTTCAGCATTGTCCACACGTTTAAGTCAGGACTTTGGGAAGGCCATTCTAAAACCTTCATTCTAGCCTGATTTAGCCATTCCTTTACCACTTTTCACGTGTGTTTGGGGTCATTGTCCTGTTGGAACACCCAACTGCGCCCAAGACCCAACCTCCGGGCTGATGATTGTAGGTTGTCCTGAAGAATTTGGAGGTAATCCTCCTTTTTCATTGTCCCATTTACTCTCTGTAAAGCACCAGTTCCATTGGCAGCAAAACAGGCCCAGAGCATAATACTGCCACCACCATGCTTGGCGGTAGGAATGGTGTTGCTGGGATTAAATGCCTCACCGTTTCACCTCCAAACATATTGCTGGGTATTGTGGCCAAACAGCTCAATTTTTGTTTCATCTGACATCACATGGACAAAGATGAAAAAGTTATTTCAGATTAAACAAAATTTGAGCTGTTTGGCCACAATACTTTTGACCCAGCAGATTTGGTCACATTTTCAGTAGACCCATAATAAATTCATAAAAGAACCAAACTTCATTAATGTTTTTTGTGACCAACAAGTATGTGCTCCAATCACTCTATCACAAAAAAAAATAAGAGTTGTAGAAATTATTGGAAACTCAAGTGTTTTTTACAAGTGTATGTAAACTTTTGACCACGACTGTATAAGAAACAAAAAAAATAAATAAAAAAAAATTAAAGCTGCAGTGATGGACGGGACCGACTTTGACGGCACATAAAATCCAAACTCTTTCGTCAACTTTTAATCAGAAGGGTTCAATCTCTCTCCTGTGCTAGTTTGAAGCTGACACGACAAACGTGCTCAGAGGAGATCATTTTTGAAAAAAGGTGACCGGTTTTTACAAAACTTTTGTTTTGAAGGGGGAATTGCAAACTTCCTGTTGATTTTTGCTGGGGGTTGTCAATATATATGTCTAAGTGAGACCTACATAGAGGTTTTTGTTTCATGTCTCTACAACATTCCTACTGGGAGTTGCAGGCAGTTTTGTCTGTGTTTTCTTCCTAGGAGCAGTTTTGTCTGTGTTTTCTTCCAAGGGGGCGCGAGAGCGCAATTTTGAGTTTTGGGATTGGGTTTTTTATTAGATCGCAATTTTTGCCAGTCCTGATGTGTGTGTCCAGTTTGGTGAGTTTTGAAACATGTTAAGGGGGTCAAATTATAGCTCAAAGAGGCAAAAGTGACTGTTTTTACAAAACGTTTGTTTTAAGGGGGAATTGCAAACTTCCTGTTGATTTTTGCTGAAGGATGTCAGTGTATGAAATCTAGGTCTAAGTGAGACCTACATATAGGTTTTTGTTTCATGTCTCTCTGACATTCCTAGTGGGAGTTACTGGCAGTTGTGTCTGTTTTCTTCCTAGGGGGCGCTAGAGCACAATTTTGAGTTTTGGGGCTAGGTTTTTTTATTAGATCGCAATTTTCGCCAGTCCTGATGTGTGTGTCAAATATGGTGAGTGAAGCATGTTAAGGGGGTCAAATTACAGCTCAAAGAGGCGGCGGTATAATAAAGAATAATAATAAAACCTTACAATTACAATAGGGTCCTCTGTCCCAAAGGGAAATTGCGGTCCCTAATGATGATGATGATGATAGTCAGCAGCTTTGGTCGTGTTTATGAACATCCAACATCTGCAAAGGGCGATTTCGGCCATCGTGACCTTTCAAGAGGGTCCAACATGGTGGAAAACGGTAGAAAACAAAGCCAAAGAAGAGCACCAAAGGGTTGAGTCTGCACTAAAACGTTTATTTTACTCGCTGAATGCACAGATGAGGGCAGACATTACAGAGCAAGTGCTTGGAATATTGGTGTAAAAAGCAGAAAGGAGCCATTTGGCCGTGATATAAAGTCTGGTTTTACCTGCTTCAGCGTCACAGACGTCTTGCACTGTAGTTCTATGACGTTTCTTTCCATGCTGAAGGTAATGCATCAGGCACTGTTGGCTGTAGGACAACGGGCCAATCAGTTCCTGATGCAGTATCATCCGCATCAGACACTTCTTCCACTCAGAAGACGCACATTTCTCCTCATGCTCGGCTACCTTCATTCTGCACGGACACAATAGCCAGCCGTGTACAGTACACATCACTGTAAGTCAAGATGGCAGCACAAGCATCTGGAATGTGAGAATAGGAGAGGGGGGAAAAAAGAGGCATGCACCATGAAAGAGTAGGGTGTGCTTGAAAAGACATGGAGGAGGAGGAGCGAGAGAGCAGACTGTGTAATTGCAGCGACATCTTCATTGAGAGCGCTCAGTCTCTTTTCCCGCGCGTCTTCCAAAAAAAAAAAAAAAAAAGGGCGTCGCTGATGCCGGTCGATGGGGCGAGGGGAAGCCGAGGCGACCGCGTTTAGCATAATCCCAGAGGCCATTGTGAGAGGAGCAAGTGAACGACTCACAGTTGCCAGCTGAGATTTCACCAAAACACAGCAGAGAAGATGTGAAGAGGGACCAGACAAGGGAGGGCAAGGGAACAGAGGAAGAGAGAGAGAGTCGCCTTCAGGAGACAATCAGTGACAAATGAAGTAAATGTGATACTCATATTAGGTACACATGCACTCTACTACCAACCTTGTTCCACTCAGGGTCACATACACCTCATTTTCATTCAACTTATCCTTTTTCTATAACACCTTGTGGTTTCTGTAATACTTCGAGATTAAAGAAGGTCATTGTTTAAATAAAAAAAAACAATGGGTGTTTTTTTTTAATATTTATTGAATAAAGTCGCATTTTTCAAGACATTTTTTTGTAATATTTAGAGAGTCAAGTAATGTTTTTCTCAAGAAAAAAATTTTAAATTTTTTTTTGTAATATCTAATGAATAGTCATATTTTTCTAAAGAAGGCTTTTGTCATTTGGAGAATAAAGTGATTTTAAAAATGTTTTGTAATATTTAAACACTACAGACATATTTTTCGACAAGTTTTTTGTAATACTTAGAGAGTGAAGTATTTTTTTCCCAATAATATTTTTAATTTTTTTGTAATATTTAATGAATAGTCATATTTTTTGAAAGAATGTTTTTGTAATATTTGGAGAATAAAGTGATTTAAAAAAAATAAGTTTTTGTAATACTTCAAGGCTAAATATATATTTTTCGACAAGTTTTTTTTTAATATTTAGAGAGTCAGGTATTTATTTTTCCAAGAAAAATCGTGTTTTTTTTGTAATATTTAATAAAGTGAATAAAGTGATTTAAAAAAGATGTTTTTGTAAATTTTCAAGACTAAAGCTATATTTTTCGACAAGTTTTTTAAATAAAATTTAGAGTCAAGTATTTATTTTTTCCAAGAAGAGTTGTGTTTTTTTGTAATATTTAATGAATAGTAGTTTTTTTCTAAATAAGGTTTTTGTAATATTTGGAGAATGAAGTGATTTCAAAAAATGTTTTTGTATTACTTAAAGACTACAGATATATTTTTCGAGAAGGTTTTTTTTGCAATATTTAAAGAGTCATGTATTTATTTTTTTCCAACAAGAATTGTGTTTTTTTGTAATATTTAATAAATAGTCCTATTTTTCTAAAGAAGGTTTTTGTAATATTTGGAGAATAAAGTGATTTTAAAAAGATGTTTTTGTAATATTTAAAGACTAAATATATATTTTTCGTTTTTTGTAATATTTAGAGAATTAAGCATTTTTTCAAGAAGAAATGTGTTTTTGTTTTTATATTTAATGAATAAAGTGTTATTTTTCTTCAAAAGTTTTTTCCCCCTAATATTTAAAGAATAAAATAAATTTTCTAAAAGAAAGGTGGTGTGTTTTTTTTTTATACTTTTAAATGAAGTCATATTTTTCTTAGTTTTTTATTTGTATTATTTAGATAACTAATTGTCCTCGAAGAAATGTGGGGATTCTGTATTAACCAATAAAGTCATAGATTTTTTTTTTCTTGAACATGTTTTGTAACAGTAGAACAAAATAATAGTTTTGTCTTGAAAAACACGTTTTTATATTCAATGAACAGTCACATTTAAATAATAAAATTTTTTTTTAATAATATGAATAAATTAAAGCAATATGTTTTCA
This sequence comes from Entelurus aequoreus, assembly GCF_033978785.1. NCBI lineage: Eukaryota > Metazoa > Chordata > Actinopteri > Syngnathiformes > Syngnathidae > Entelurus > Entelurus aequoreus. The sequence goes on from NC_084739.1 coordinate 12,484,302, forward strand.
TAATTGTTTCTAAATACATTTAAAAAGTACAGTAAAATACAATTTTTCTGGAATTAAAGTTTTCTGGGGAGTTGAAAAAACATGTACGAAAAACAAAATGTGGTTTTCTTTCCAATATAACAAATGTCAAAGATTTTTCGTAATATTTAATTAATAAATTAGTGTTCTACAAAAAAAAAATGTTTTTGTAAAATCTAGAAAATTAAGTCATTTTTTTTCTTGAAAAAAGGTTGTAGGTTTCTTAGGTAATAATTCAATAATTAAAGTTGTACTTTAAGGAAAATGTGTTTTTGTAAAACAGTTGGGTTTTTTTCTTGAATGTTTTGCAATAATAGTCAAAGAGCAAAGCACTGTAGTATTTTTGTCTTGAAAAACAAGTTGTTTTTTATATTTAATGAACAGTCATATTTAAATAAAAAAACAAGTTTAAAATATGAAAATAAAGCAATATTTTTTATAATTGTTTCCAATGTATTTAAAAAGTATAGTTATAGTACCTTTTTTTCCTGGAAATAATATTTTTTTGAGGGAGAGGGGGTTGAAAAAGTCACAATTTTATCAACCAAATTGAACCAAATGAAAATTACATATTTTATACATCCACGTGCCACTCAGATGAGGAAACAAAGCCAATGATGTTCCAAAGTGTAAACCCTCCAGCAACGGCCCAAATAATACAAGTAGCGTACCCATATTATAAATCATTTATGAACAATTTATATTTGTAGCATTGCTAATTGATTTTGTCTCTCCTTAAAACGACTTTTTCCACACTAAATCTAAATGTTGTAGGAACTAATTTTACTACTATACATTTGGTCTAGAAGATCATCTTGAAAAACTTCATTTTCATCCCCAAAATGTCAGTTTTCTACATTTTTAACAATATAGTTAGTTATATCTAGGATAAAAAATATAGCAATATACATATGACGCTTATCTTTCATGAGATTTCTTTGCAACGCTTGAATTATTATGGTTACCTCTTTTTGCTGGTTGGTTAGGAGAAATCACATGATTTTCCTGCCTTTTGTGTTAAGATGAATAACATTTTTGTTACTGGGGTTAGCAGCGATACACCGTGTTGTACTATATAACCAAAATATCAGAAACTGCTCTCAGTATGTTGCAAACTACAAGCACGTCTGCATGATTTTGAATATGTTCCCGTATTTTGACATGTAAGACGCATGCCTGCTGAGGTTGTGCACTGCTTGTTAATCCCAATAAAATGATTTATGATCCCGTTATGAGACAAACTGCAGAATCTCTCCAGGTGATTGTGAGAATTAAAAAGCACCTTCACAGTTGCCTGCAGAGATTACTCAGTCAGCCCCCCTTCAAAGGACGTGTCCTACTATAACCCAGTCAATTGGCAGCAGATGGTTAACACAGATCACAATAAAGACTAAGCTATGACCTGTACAGACCCCCCTTTTTTTTTTACTTCTGGTCCCTAAAGGTCCTTTGTTACCATGGCGACCAGGCCCAGGCACGTGCCTAGCCATTGTTGTGCGGTGTCCTCCAGGGTTAAGCCGCCACACGCCCGGTTAGAGGTCAAATGTCAGGGTGGCCTCTCTGTCGCTCTCTCTCTTTGAGGTCACCGCTTTGACCTTTGACCTCCTGGAACACTGAAACAAATTTAGAGAAGTGGGGATGATGACAAAGAACATTTAGTCAAGGTTTGTGCTGAAATACAGGTGAGTCAAGCAGGTGTTTGTACAGGAGACATGATAACTAAGTGTACGCTGAAGTATGTTTCCCTCTTGTGGCCAACAACGTCTTCCCAAATTGGACACCATGTGACCCAAGATAAGTGCTAAGACCCAGTCAAAAAAGTGGTGCACCCAATTTTTCCTCTACAACATTCTATCAATAAACTAAGCATCAGACAACTGTACACTAAGGGTGGGACAACATTTTGATTGTTCCACACACTAAAAAACGTTGGGTTAAAAAATAACCCAATTTTAACCCAACTGCTGGTTCAGAAAAGGAGGAACCCCTTATTTGTGTTATTTTAACTCAACATTTTGGGTTAATTTTTTTCAACCCAACTTTTGCATTGAATTATTTAACCAAAAAGTTGAGTTATGATAGCTCAATGTTGGGTTATTCCCAACCAAACTATCGGGTTGAATTATTTAACCCAAAAGTTGAGTTATGCTCACTCAAATAATGTTAATGAGATTAATGCATAATAATATTCCCTTCAAGAAAAAAGTAACGTTTTAATTTAAAAAAGCATTTTACGCAAAAATGCGTTACTCGTTGAAAAACAACTTATAAATGGTTCTTAAATTTGAAAACCCAGAAATTGAGTTAAAAGAATACCCTTATAACCCAAAAAATGGATTGCTATTCATAAAAATAACTCTAAAATTTAACCCAACACTAGCAACTCATAAATTGGGTTATCAAAAAGTTGAGTTATGCTCACTCAATGTTGGGTGATTGTAAATAATGTTAATGAGATTAATGCATAATAAAATTCCCTTCAAGAAAAAAGTAACTTAATTAAAAAAAGACTTTTACGCAAAAATGTGTTCCTCGTTGAAAAACAACCTAAAAATGTTTCTTAATTTTGAAAACCCAGAAATTGAGTTAAAATAATACCCTTATAACCCAAAAAATGGATTGCTATTCATAAAAATAACTCTAAAATTTAACCCAACACTAGCAACTCATAAATTGGGTTATCAAAAAGTTGAGTTATGCTCACTCAATGTTGGGTGATTGTAAATAATGTTAATGAGATTAATGCTTAATAAAATTCCCTTCAAGAAAAAAGTAACTTTTTAATTTAAAAAAGCCTTTTACGCAAAAATGCGTTACTCGTTGAAAAACGACCTAAAAATGGTTCTTAATTTTGAAAACCCAGAAATTGAGTTAAAATAATACCCTTATAACCCAAAAAATCGATTGCTATTCATAAAAATAACTCTAAAATTTAACCCAACACTAGCAACTCATAAATTGGGTTATCAAAAAGTTGAGTTATGCTCACTAAATGTTGGGTGATTGTAAATAATGTTCATGAGATTAATGCATAATAAAATTCTCTTCAAGAAAAAAGTAGCTTTTTAATTTAAAAAAAGCCTTTTACACAAAAATGTGTTACTCGTTGAAAAACAACCAAAAAATGGTTCTTAATTTTGAAAACCCAGAAATTCAGTTAAAATAATATCCTTATAACCCAAAAAATTGATTGCTATTTATAAAAATAACTCAAAAAATGTAACCCAACACTAGCAACTCATAAATTGGGTTATCAAAAAGTTGAGTTATGCTCACTCAATGTTGGGTTATTCCCAACCAAACTATCGGATTGAATTATTTAACCCAAAAGTTGAGTTATGTGAACTCAATGTTGGGTGATTGTAAATAATGTTAATGAGATTAATGCATAATAAAATTCCCTTCAAGAAAAAAGTAACTTTTTAATTAAAAAAAAAGCCTTTTACGCAAAAATGCGTTACTCGTTGAAAAACAACCTAAAAATGGTTCTTCATTTTGAAAACCCAGAAATTGAGTTAAAATAATACCCTTATAACCCAAAAAATGGATTGCTATTCATAAAAATAACAAAAAAATGTAATCCAACACTAGCAACTCATAAATTGGGTTATCAAAAAGTTGAGTTATGCTCACTCAATGTTGGGTGATTGTAAATAATGTTCATGAGATGAATCCATAATAAAATTCCCTTCAAGAAAAAATAAACTTTTTAATTAAAAAAATACTTTTACGCTACTCGTTGAAAAACCACCTAAAATGGTTCATAATTTAGAAAATCCAGAAATTGAGTTAAAATAATACCCTTATAACCCCAAAAAATTATTTCTATTCATAAATATAACTCCAAAATTTAACCCAACACGAGCAACTCATAAATTGGGTTATCAAAATAACCCAATATTTTTTAGTGTGCACATCGCAGTTTCTTATCAAAAAAAATGTAAGCTTATTTTACAACATTTTTGCCCTAAGTTAAGCATTTTCAACCATTAAATGGCTAAATGAACTAAAAAAATATATCAATACTATTGGCCACTAGATGAAAGATCACGCCTTTCAGTATCCTGGCCACTGATTGGCTCAGCCGGAGGGAGCATTACAATATTGGATTAAAAGAGTGTAAAGGTGTCTAAAGAGTGTTATTTCATGTCTAAAAGGGCTCTTATAATGTTGAAAAATGTATTTACAAAACAGTTTTTTACGCTAATTAATTCAGATTGGTTTTATTCGAACATATATAGTTTCAAAATGATGCATCACATTTAAAATGTTCTTTACAACATGTCCAAAAAGGAGTAGAAAGAAGCAATGCTTATTTAATTCTACCCCTTTTCCACTTCATAACATATATTCACTCCCTGTACTCACTATGTACACATCTTAAACATTACAATCGGTGTAGTGTTAATACAACAGTTTTCTTCATAACAAGGTAAGTTATGATGAGATAAATATATATATATATTTTTTTTTTTTTTTTTTACTCATGTTCAAGACATTTACCAGTAATGATTCCTACTTAGCGGACATTAATATATCCTGGTCATGCATGGAACCAATTAACAGCAATATACATTGTGGTTGCCTCACAATATTTTTGTATTGGTAAAAAAAAAGACATTAGCATTTTTTTAAATTCAGTTACCGTATTTTTCGGACTATAAGTCGCAGTTTTTTTTCACATCAAATAATATTATTTAGCTCATTCACATAAGAGACTAGACGTATAAGATTTCATGGGATTTAGTGATTAGGAGTGACAGATTGTTTGGTAAACGTATAGCATGTTCTATATGTTATAGTTATTTGAATGACTCTTACCATAATATGTTACGTTAACATACCAGGCACCTTCTCAGTTGGTTATTTATGCATCATATAACGCAGTGGTCCCCAACCACTGGGTCGCGGCCCGGTACCGGTCCGCGGACCGATTGGTACCGGGCCCCGCAAGAAATTTAAAAAAAAAAAAAAAAAAAAATTTGTATTTGTTTTTATTTTTATTAAATCAACATAAAAAACACAATATATACATCATCCGTCCATGGGACAAATTTTAAAGCGTTGACTGGTCCCCAGCTACAAAAAGGTCGGGGACCACTGATATAACGTACACTTATTCAGCCTGTTGTTCACTATTCTTTATTTATTTGAAATTGCATTTCCAAATGTCTATTCTTGGTGTTGGCTTTTATCAAATCAATTTCCCCCAAAAATGCGACTTATACTCCAGTGCGACTTATATATGTTTTCTTCCTTCTTTATTATGCATTTTCGGCCGGTGCGACTTATACTGCGGAGCGACTTATACTCCGAAAAATACGGTATTTAATTACGTGAATTTTGTGTGCGATTAATTTGCCCGATGACTCCTTTCCTCAGTTCCATACAAAACCGGTCATAGGTTTAGACACTTTTTCATGCTGCTGAAAGACAAGGTGCCCTACACTGTATATCAATGCATATTGTTTTAATAACAACAACAATACTGCAGTATTTCAGTGTTTCAACGTGTCCAACGACACTTTTCCAACTTTACATATCAATCATCGCCATCGTGATGCATTGTTGGGAGCGGGAAAAACAAAGGGTGATATCGCATCGATTCATAGCCGCTGTCTGCTGGTGCATTTCAGGTTATTCGGGGGGTCATCGGGTTGCAAAAAAATGTTGCTCGGACATCAACAAAAGGAAAAATCTTAAGTTTATTAAACGGAACAGGCTGGCAGTCCCGACTTTGTTAGGCGCTAAATGAACAGAGTGGTTTTGACAGGCCTAACCTCTTAAGCTTTGGGTCCCACTGAGTTCGGCACAGCTAGAGCTAAATGCCATCTGTCCCAAAATCATGAACTCCTCCATAGCCCCCCCCCCAAACTGTCTCTTCACACAGTTTAGCATAGAAATCATGTAAAACTAGAATCAAGAAAGTGGAGCACTGGTGGTTTACATCACTGAATAATCTTCTGAGTTGCGCAGACAAAGTCTTAAGTGCGTGGAGATTGCACAGATGGTAGGGAAAAAAAACGATCTCGAAAAGTTGGTAAATGTAAAGTTCATTTTGATTTCACAACTGCGGCCCACTTGTCGCCCATGTGCCACGCAAGCTTAGCTACACTTCAATGACGGTGGATAGAGAAGCATGATAAGCGTGTACAGTCGTCCAAAATATACTTCAAATATTGCAATGGCTCTAAATTAAGCATGTCTAAGCATAAAAATGGCTGAATGAACTAAAAATATCTATACTCAAAGTAGTATTGGCCAACAGAGGAGACCAAAGCAATCAGACAGAGCAGGCGGTTTAGTATCGTGGCCACTGATTGGCTCAGCCTCAGGAAGCATTACAATATTGGATTAGTAGAGTTTAAAGGTGACCAAAGGGTGTGATGCCATGTCTAGACCAGTGTTTTTCAACCTTTTTTGAGCCCAGGCACATTTTTTGCGTTAAAAAAAATCCGGAGGCACACCACCAGCAGAAATCATCATATTTTAGTGGCTTTTTCTCTTTTTTTGGTATTTTCCTGTAGCAGTTTCATGTCTTCCTTTGAGCTATATTTCCCGCATCTACTTTGTATCAGCAATCAAGGATATTTCAGTTGTTTTTATCCTTCTTTGTGGGGACATTGTTGATTGTCATGTCATGTTGGGATGTACTTTGTGGACGCCGCCTTTGCTCCACAGTAAGTCTTTACTGTCGTCCAGCATTCTGTTTTTGTTTACTTTGTAGCCAGTTCAGTTTTAGTTTCGTTCTGCATAGCCTTCCCTAAGCTTCAATGCCTTTTCTTAGGAGCACTGACCTTTTGTTTATTTTTGGTTTAAGCATTAGATACCTTTTTACCTGCACGCTGCCTCCCGCTGTTTCCGACATCTACAAAGCAATTAGAAACCGGCTGCCACCTACTGATATGGAAGAGTATAACACGGTTACTCTGCCGAGCTCTAGACAGCACCGACACTCAACAACAACACATAGTTTGCAGACTATAATTACTGGTTTGCAAAAAATATTTTTAACCCAAATAGATGAAATTAGATCATCTCCTACGGCACACCAGACTGTATCTCACGGCACAGTAGTGTGCCGCGGCACAGTGGTTGAAAAACACTGGTCTAGACGACTGGTAAAACCTGTATTTTGAAGGTTGTAGGTAGGGATGTCCGATAATGGCTTTTTGACGATATCCAATATTCCGATATTGTCCAACTCTTTAATTACCGATACCGATATCAACCAAAATCGATATCAACCGATACCGATATATACAGTCGTGGATTTAACACATTATTATGCCTAATTTGGACAACCAGGTATGGTAAAGATAAGGTCCTTTTTAAAAATAATAATAAAATAAAATAAGATAAATACATTAAAAATATTTTCTTGAATAAAAAACAAAGTAAAACAATATAAAAACAGTTACATAGAAACTAGTAATGAATGAAAATGAGTAAAATTAACTGTTAAAGGTTAGTACTATTAGTGGACCAGCAGCACGCACAATCATGTGTGCTTACGGACTGTATCCCTTGCAGACTGTATTGATATATATTGATATATAATGTAGGAACCAGAATATTAATAACAGAAAGAAACAACCCTTTTGTGTGAATGAGTGTAAATGGGGGAGGGAGGTTTTTTGGGTTGGTGCACTAATTGTAAGTGTATCTTGTGTTTTTAATGCTAATTTAATTTTTAAAAAATTAAATTAAAAAAAATAAAATAAAAAAAAAAAACGATACCGATAAATTAAAAAAACGATACCGATAATTTCCGATATTACATTTTAAAGCATTTATCGGCCGATACGGACATCTCTAGTTGTAGGCATTTTCCAAGTTCAAATGAATATTAATGATTCCTTCTTTGCCAAAATCGATCATGGGGACCAATTAACAGCAATAAACGAGGGATTACTGTGTACCAAACAGTGGTGTACATTGAGTTCGGACAAAAAGATATGCCTCATAAGTCAGACAAAACACGAATTTCACGTTTCTGTGACGTCACCACACTAGGGTACCAGTGACGGCAAAGATGATAACCATAGAACATAAATACACTTACAATACCTATAAACAATTTCCTTTTCCCTCACCGTTATCATTCTGTCAAAGCATGAGTAGTTTTACTATATTGCAGTTTTATTGTACACCCTTTACCTTTACTTATACTACTGGGAGAAGTACCATGTTCCTTAAAAAACACTGGCTGTGAAGTTTTATGATGGCGAGAGTTTGAATTGATTCGATTTACATAATTTCCTGTGGAAATTATTGTTTGAGAAATAGAAATGAAAAAGAGTTCAACGTTAGCTAAAAAGGAAAACAAATCAGTACCTATCAACTGGGCCCTGGTTGGAATAGTTTTTTTAAGGTCTTACCTTGTATCTGGTATTTTATTCTGTGTTATATTAGTATATCCATTGATTGTATGGTTTGTTAGATAATGTTATTTATTTAAAAGTTCCACTTGGGATAATAAATAAGCAATAGCTATAAACCAGGCGTGTCAAACTGTTTTTCATTGAAGGCCACATCGCAGTTATGGTTGCCCTCAGAGGGCCACTTTTAACAGTGAATAATATACAGTATGAATATAAATGTGTATATATAAAACATGTGTATAATTGTCTGTTTGTTTTTTTTACGTACGCTGTACAAAACCAAATCTTCAGACAGTCGCCACAATTTTACCGTAAATTTTGCAGGTTTTTTGAATTTTTTTTTTTACAGCATATACAATAAAAAAAACAAACATGGTATTAAATTAAATGGAATGGATGAACGGTACCGCTGTTTTTTTTTTAACGTAAAAATGCATGCAAGTTTTTTATACTGTAAAATCTACAGTTGTTGTGTTTTATAGTGTATTATTACCCTATTTTTCGGACTATAAGTCACAGTTTTTTTCATAGTTTGGCCGGGGGTGCGACTTATACTCAGGAGCGACTTATGTGTGAAATTATTAACACATTACCGTAAAATATCAAATAATATTATTTAGCTCATTCACGTAAGAGACTAGACGTATAAGATTTCATGGGATTTAGCGATTAGGAGTGACAGATTGTTTGGTAAACGTATAGCATGTTCTATATGTTATAGTTATTTGAATGACTCTTACCATAATATGTTACGTTAACATACCAGGCACGTTCTCAGTTGGTTATTTATGCCTCATATAACGTACACCTATTCAGCCTGTTGTTCACTATTCTTTATTTATTTTAAATTGCCTTTCAAATGTCTATTCTTGGTGTTGGGTTTTATCAAATAAATTTCCCCAAAAAATGCGACTTACTCCAGTGCGACTTATATATGTTTTTTTCCTTCTTTATTATGCATTTTCGACCGGTGCGATTTATACTCCGGAGCGACTTATAGTCCGAAAAATACGGTACTAAAAGTAAAAAAGGGAATAAATATTCAAAATAAGATCATTAAATGAAATCTAGTTTGGTTACGCCATCATGAGCGCACACAAGGTTGTAAAAGTTTCAACTACAATTCTAAATAAGATGTCAAAAGCAAACTGAACTGAAATACACACAGCTTAAAGATTAAACAATACCTATCTAAATTTAGTAATACATAAATATGATGATTTATCAAAATATAAAAGAAATATACCTGAACAGAACGCTCATGATGGTTACACCAAAAAGTAACGCCATGAATCGCGTTTTTCCAAGTTTTTGGGGCATTTTTATGCTATTTCCAAGCATCTCCTTTTTATTATCGTAGATTTTAAATGGTCAAACTAATGCATATTATACACTACCGTTCAAAAGTTTGGGGTCACATTGAAATGTCCTTATTTTTGAAGGAAAAGCACTGTACTTTTCAATGAAGATAACTTTAAACTAGTCTTAACTTTAAAGAAATACCTACATACATTGCTAATGTGGTAAATGACTATTCTAGCTGCAAATGTCTGGTTTTTGGTGCAATATCTACAAAGGTGTATATAGGCCCATTTCCAGCAACTATCACTCCAGTGTTCTAATGGTACAATGTGTTTGCTCATTGGCTCAGAAGGCTAATTGATGATTAGAAAACCCTTGTGCAATCATGTTCACACATCTGAAAACAGTTTAGCTCGTTACAGAAGCAACAAAACTGACCTTCCTTTGAGCAGATTGAGTTTCTGGAGCATCACATTTGTGGGGTCAATTAAACGCTCAAAATGGCTAGAAAAAGAGAACTTTCATCTGAAACTCGACAGTCTATTCTTGTTCTTAAACAAAACAAAACAAAAAGTCATATTTATTTTGACTGTTACATTTTGAAGTACATTTGTGCAGGTGGGTGCGAATGTACCCATTACCAGAGCTGTACACTAATAGCAAAATGACCCACACTACTTGGCTGCCACCATCAGAGGCGCCGTTATTTAGCCACATCTATCTTGTGACCTTGAAAAGACATGTCAGCTATGTTATTTGTACGTAGTTGCTTGTTAAAACGATTACGATGTCTTTAAAAAAAAAAAAAATCTCACTATATCAAATAAATAATGCATTCATTTTACCCACAGTTATTCAAGAAAATGAATAAAGTAGGGTGAATGCAAGCTATGAATTAACAACTTCAAGTGTTGTGTCGAGAGGGCCCAGCTCCTGTAACCCATTCGCCGACCCGTTCACATCATTGTCTCTTTCAGTATTTTTGGGACGAGTTAATTTACGCTTTGCTGACCTGGACGTACAGAGCTGAAACAATGCAATGACGATATCATCATATGAAGCGTCCATTCAAGAGCGGTGTCCGATCCGTTAGCTGTCATTTGACGTTAAGAGCAAAAAATGACCCTGGGTGCCCTGTAGGCAATGTGTGTGCTTTTAGCACTTCATTAAGACCTCCGCTGCACAGGCAATTGTCTCGCCTGAACAAAAAGACTGACGCATTGTATCAGCTGGAGGTAGATTTATCAAAGCAGGCCGATACAATGGACAGACCGGCCCGAATTATGAAACAGGTCTGTTAGGGGCCTCCTGGGGAGCCATATTGTACTGTTTGTTGACGGTCCAGTTGTGGGCTGACATTCAGATTGGACGGCTCATGTGAGAATATCCTAGACACTCCACGTCACAATATATACATGCACCGCACAGCAGCTCTCGCCCCCCCGACTGGGTGGCGTTTTCGCCGGACCCCGCTCAGACTCCGCGAGGTGCACGCTGGCTAAAAACAATTGGGATCTCCGTGAACCGATGTGACATTTGTATTGGCCTCGGATTCTACCGTTAGGAGTACTGCCGCAGGAGCGGAAGGAGGAGGGGGAAAATGAATGGAGAAAGGGGGGGAAAGCAGGGCAAACTGAGTTTGACAGACAAATTCCTCCGTGGGTTCACAAAGTTCCCTCTTCTATGTATGAATGACTGCTGCAAACACCAATTATGCGCATAGGAGCACAGGTAGGTGGGTAAGAAGTCCGATCAGCGGTAGCACTCAACGTCTACACTTTTTCCACCAAGGGCCGCATACAGAAATTTCTAAGCAGGCTATTTTTTTTATTTTTGTAATAAAAAAAAAATGCTAGAAACAGACATATATATTTAAAGACAAAACGTTGTGTCAATGTAGTGTTATAGCAAATGTTTAATATCAGTATTAAAAAAAAGTAGCTCTGTCTCATTAGACTTAGGCAAACTTTAATGATCCACAAGGAAAATTGTTCCACACAGTACCTCAGTTACCAAAGATGGAAAGGGTAAGGATGGAAAGGATAAATCCACAAAAAAAATGCACAAAAAAGAGGGCGAAAACAAAAGGTATGAAGTAGACTAAAAATGTACCATAGTAGCAGTATAAAATATAACATATGTAATATTTACATATTATATATACACTATATACTGATATATTATATTATATTTTTATATAATATATACAATATATAACAAATCCCAATTGGCATGTACAATATTACAGCATATGTAACAGCTGCACCATAAAAAAAAAGGGCAGCATAAAGTAAAGAGTTGATCCAACAGAAAATATACATTATAAACAAAGAGAGGTAGCTAACATAGAAGCGGTCAGGTAATAAGACAGATATCATCTATTGCTGTATGGCGAGTAGACTGTTTATTAGATTAGATTGTTCTCTTACATGTTTACTGTTTTGTGTTTGATTTCATTCCAACAATACACTACAGGCCAATAAAACTGGGCCGCAAATGGCCACCGAGCCACACTTTAGACACTCCTATATACACCTGATTGCCGCGTGCTCTGTATCCACATTCTCAACCCAAATATGCATACGTTGATGATGCATTGCCATCCTTATTATCGTCTGTAAATATACTGCTATGTCCTACAGTTATGTACATGCTGTTGCACCTGTATATATTCCTACATTTGTATATACAGTTATACCTGTACATAGTCTTACATTGTTTGTATATACAGTTATATCTGTATATACTGTTACACCTGTACATAGTCTTACATTGTTTGTATATACAGTTATATCTGTATATACTGTTACACCTGTACATAGTCTTACATTGTTTGTATATACAGTTACACCTGTACATAGTCTTACATTGTTTGTATATACAGTTATATCTGTATATACAGTATTCCAAGATTTTTTTGTATATACAGTTACATCGGTACATATTCCTACATTTGTATATACAGTTATACCTGTACATATTCCTACATTTGTATATACAGTTATACCTGTATATAATCCTACATTTGTATATACAGTTATACCTGTATATAATCCTACATTTGTATATACAGTTATACCTGTACATATTCCTACATTTGTATATACAGTTATACCTGCATATATTCCTACATTTGTATATACAGTTATACCTGCATATATTCCTACATTTGTATATGCAGTTATAACTGTACATATTCTTACATTTGCACCTCCGGTTAGCTGCTAAACGCCTTTCGTTGGCCTTGTATACTGTACACAGACACTGCACGATGACTCGACTATTACTGTACTCGTGGGCCGGGATCCAACAAATTATAGTGAACCCCATTCTGGGACAGCTTGTAAAAAATTACATTCAAATATATGTACAATTATTTTCAAACTAAAATATTTGGATATTTTCCTCCCTAAACATACACAAATATGGGTAAAATATGTAATTTTGCACTTTTAATTAAAAGTGAATTTTACTTACATTTTATGCATGCAGTATTTTATTCATTTTCCCTTTCATTTTTCTCAATAATGTGCTGTGAAATGGACATTGCGCATGTAAATATGTGTGTTTAAATGTTTTGCATCTCAAAAAAGAAAAGAAAAAGTAACCGTATACTTAAAACAAATGGCCACCGTGCATCCTGTCATCCGTTTGATTGAAAAGGTAAGAACGCGACATACACTTTTACTAAAACCGGAGCAGAAGTCAAATTAAAAACCTAGTCTACTGGCATAACCCAAACTGCAGCAATGACTCGTTAGTTCTCGCACTAATGGACATAGCGCTGGACAGTGGCCAACATAAAACTTGAAGTAGGAGGACAAAGTTAATGTGTGGAGTGGCTGCTATTTAGAACTTTCAGTGTTTACATCCCATCTCGGTTATTGGCAATACATAATTCCGCAGCGCAATCTTGCATCGCCCGCACGGATGACCGCAATTATAACTCCGTACAAACCAGTCCATCAGCCAAAGGGGCAATTTTGTGCCGTTTAAAATCAGAATTTATGTCCGTCTATGCAAATGAGCCGGGGGCATTCGATTTTGGCCTGTCGGCAGGCTGGCCTTTTGTGTTGAAGGCTTGTGGTCATCTCAAGGTCTCTCTTTATCAACGACTGCACATACTACGTGAGGCCTCGCCATACAATCACCACGAAAATCACAACGTCTATTACTACACACATCGTAATAGGAAGAACGATAAATGTGTATGCCTTTCTTAAAAAACAGCGTCACATGTAAAGTTTCACCATCAAAACAGAGAGAAAAGCGCTCGCAAACAAGCACGCGCAGCGCTTCCAGACAAAGGCAGACCCATTCCTTCTACGTCTACGCCAGAGAGCACGTGGCCGGCTCACTGCAGGCTAGGAGGAATCCCCGGCGTCATCGGAGGGCTGAGCGTTGTTTGATATTAACGCGACTTTTATTCCACATTAAATTAGTGCCGTTTGACGGGACCAGTCAATGGCCGTTTTATTGGGCACGAGCAGTAACTGCGTGACCTTTCCAAAGAGCATTTCTCCACGACAACGCGGGTTATATCACTTCAGCGAGCCGCCGTTAAAAGGAGAGGACAACATATTCGCTGTTGTCGAGTAAAGTACTCAGAGAGAAAAGACTCACGTTTCTGGTTGGTGCGTTTAGCTAGCTTTTTTATCACTTTTAAGGTTAATGTGCAGCACTTTTTCCACGCTAACGGAGTAGATAAAGTGAACCTCTCAGCTGCTCAAACTAAGTTGGAAAGACCTTGACCACACCATCCATCACCGACCGCTCTTATCACGATATCGGCCCCACCTGCCGTTAATCGCACGCCCTCTTCTCGCATGGCGACATTACGTGACGCCCGGACTCGGCAGCTCTCCCTCATTCTCTTCTTATCCAAGGCCTTGACACGCACCTTTCAGAACCAGATGGTCTTTACCCATAACGTATACTGGGGGTGTCCAAAGTGCGGCCCAGGAGCCATTTGCAGCACATCAGTTTTTTATTTTATTTACTGGCCTCTGGCATAACTAAACTCGGGCTGCATTAGAATGTTATGAAACAGAATGATAAGAAAAAAGAATATATTTTGGGGAAAAAAGCCCACTGCAAAAACTTAAAACCTAGAGGTTTTTCACATGAATAACAATTTTTTGCAGAGCAATATATTTTAGACTAATTTGCGCTTATAAAACATTACTTATTAGTCAACATTTGAGCTTTCTTCTTACATTGTTTTGCACTTGTTTAGTTGTCCACCCCCGTCTGAGGAAACATGGGCTCAAATCTGCAAACATTCCCTTAAAACAAGCAAACGAAATGGAAAGTTTGATTCGACAAACTGCTTAAATCACGCTAACTGGCCAAATTGAGTCAAACTTTCTTGTACTGGTGGCAGATTATTTCCCTTATCTTTACAATTATAGCTCAGATTTGACAACAAATAACTCCAATTAAGCAAATCAGTCCAAAACAAAACAAAAAACATGGCAAGACTAAATATTAATCACTTTGGATCATAATTTGAGGTATTTAATATGGACTTAGACTTAGACTTCCTTTTTATTGTCATTCAAATTTGAACTTTACAGCACAGATAAGAACAAAATTTCATTACATAAGCACATGGTAGTGCAGGATAAAAAAAAAAGCAATGAGGTGCATATATAAATAAATAAATATATATAAATATATATATAAAAAATAAATAAATATATATAAATATATATAAATAAATATATATTATTAAATAAATATATTAAACTGCTTTGCATATATTAACTTACAATGGATGTTTTTTAACGTGTGTAACATACGAGGTAAATAAAGTCAAATTCACCCTTAAATCCTCCCATTCTCCTGTAAAAAAGGCATCAGTGGGGAAAACAATTTGATTTGATTGCCATTACAAATTATGTGACCACTCAAGTGTTTTTATTAACGATGCCCGCCGATTGTGCAACTTTTTTGTGTTGTTTTTTGTCTACGATTGAATCATATCTCATCGTTCAGTTTTATCTTTTTGTCTTAGGAGTCGAGTCTAAACAAAACGCAGGCTTTGCAGGTTAAGTGTGGTTTAAAACCCCGCCTTGAGAAAGTACTTTGGGGGGAACGGCAATTTTTTTTGTCTGTTTGATTGATGGTCTCTGTCTGCACAAACGCTGACTGGGCAACACCAACATGCCTTTTTTAAAAGGCATGGCATACAGTGAGCTCAGCCTCCAAAATACAGTACGGAGCATCACAAGCCCATTTAAGTGCATGTGGTGCTCACTTGGTGGTGGGCAAACATACCGTTTAGTGATGACATCCCGCGCTGGGGGGGTGGGGGACTCTTCCATCTTGGCTCCTCTCCATGTACACACTGTTGAATCACACACAAAACAAATCCAAATTAATGTCTAATAACACGAGATCAGCAACACTAACATCGAATCCCTCGATCTCGTGTTTCTCGTCGTCGAACCCCAAGATGACCGCCGTCGTTCCAGTCTGGCTCGCGGCCAGAGCAGGCCGGCGGCCACATCGGCACACGCAGCCAAGCTTAATGCTGACACACCGCTAACACCAGCGAAGGAGGGGAGACCTCTGGAGACGCTGTAACATCAGCGCAACAACACTTTCGGATGGGAGAGAGATATACTGTACTTCTGCAGTATATGACTTAAGAGGAGGTGTGCGTGTTGAAAAGGAATCTTAACTGGAGGAAAACTGTGCTCAAAAAAGGCCCGACCATTAAACCTAAACAAAATGACTGATAGTTTCTTCCGCCAGTGTGATCGGAATTAGGAGCAGCTCATGTATTTGAGGGGTTCCCTTTCAATGCACCATGCCACTGAAAAAGGTGTGGCTTGTAAGAACAGCAAAAACAATCTCCATGTTGGACGCTTTTGGCGTTTGGCATCATCTCAACGCTATAAGACCATTTTGAACGCACATAAACCCTTTCACGCAGGCCGGACCAGTGCTAAAAGTGAACCCCCGAGCCTTTTTTGGGTCCATATCATAACGTAGTGTTTAGCAAGTCATGCAAACGAGAGGTGAGAGCAGCGTGCTTCGTCGATACACGGCCGATATATAAGCAGCAGGGGCCAACTGATTGATGATGCAAACGTTCTCCCTCTACAGCCTTGTTTGTGACCTTTGACTCCCTCGTCCCTCCAGGGGTTAAACTTATTACCCTTTGACTCGCCTGGCTCTCTGCTGTAAAAGAACAAGATTGAAGGATGACCGCAGCTCCGGCCCGTGTCCAGAGGGGGCTTGACCGTCCAAAACCCAAGAGGGACGTGACCCCGCTGATGCCACACACTCTGTGGATAACACCGTTAGCAGGTCAATACAGAGGGGGGTGTTTTTATTTAAGATAGAAGCTTGTTTGATACAGCGAAGTTCAACGTTTACGGATGGCGTGTAAAAACGTGGACTTTTGAAGAAATGGTCAAACTGTTGAAAATATAAAGCCGCAGTGACTAATGCAAGAAAAACACAAGTGGCATGCTGCATTGTAGTAGTAGGCATGTGTAGTAACCCAGTTTCTAATCTGGAGTAGGAGAGGGTGTATTGGGTGCTCGCCAATACAGCACGTTGGAGGCAGGACATGTGTGCGCTAAAAAAAACCCACTCGTGTCGTGTTTTTCAGCCAATTTCGGAATTACAAACATGAAAGTACACTAAGACTAGGGATTATAACAAGTATTTTTGTATTACCAAATATCCCACACATAATGACTATACATAAAAGCAACATCATGGACTACCATGAATAAAGTATGTGAGAAATGCAACAAGCGGCCAAAGCACATATATATACTGTAGTACATGTATTAGCACAATAATAGGATGTAGGTTCAAGAAAGTTAACAAGCATGGGAGGAGGAAAAAACCCACACAAGCACAAACACAAACACGTCGGGAGCGTTGGCGCATGGATTAGTCTAAGGAAGAAATCCCCAACAATCCGAGAACGTGGGAGCCAAACTTTAAGGACGGAGTACAATGGAAATGAAAAAAAGAGGATAGTACCGTCTTAAAGCATCCGCGAGGAGGAAGAGGGTGGGACACCTGCAGAAGCTGGCGTGGTCTCGTCAGCAGATGCTCCCTCGTGGAGCAGAGCGCATGTATGAAGCCAGAAAGAGTGGATGTATGTGTGTCGGCTGGGCTGAGGGAGGGGAATCGGACCCCTCCTCCTCCTCCTTCTTCTTCTTCTTCGTCTTCTCCTTAGGACTGCCTCCTGAGCCGGGTGGAGGGGTAGGTGGGGCCACTGCAATAAAGCAAACACACACACAGAATTTTTCAATGCTTTAATTTTCCCAATAATTCCCGCCTCTTTCAGGACTTCCCTCCAGACCACCCCCCCCCCCCCCCCCTCCCCACAATTTTAACACGCTCTTAATAATCTGGAGTAGGACATATGTCGTTGATGCGTGGCGGTCCACAACCCGCTGGACATCAATGCGTCTCGTCGGTGTCGTGATTCAGTAAAAGGGGAGTGGGTCGGGTCGGAGGGATGAATAGGGGAAAAAGATGGAAGTGAGGTGCCAGGATATACAGCAGCAAAAGCTTTTAGTAGTTCCTCAAGGGTCACACAGTGCCAACCTTCCCCCACTGAATTTTTTTTCCTCCATCCCGACATAAATCATTCCCCATATTCCGCGGCTACTCGTTACATTCAAAATATTGATTTTTCCCTCCCCTACCGCAGCGCTGATTGCAAGGAAACCCTTTCACAACGGTCACAAACAGGAAGTAAGGGGGGGGGGGGAAACTAACCGCGGGGGTGTTTTTTTTTTTTTTTTTGACGGACCGCAATAATGGCGGACTTGGAATCTTTCGGTGACGACATGGAGATGTCAAAGCATCAGCATCTCCAATCAGATTAATCACAGGTTTGCTGCGGATTGATTTTAATTCATCACAAGTAGTCATTTTTCTAATCAATATTAATCGTGTTTAATTTTGCATGACCAAAGAGACTCGAGGAAAAAAAGGGAATATAAATCCACTTATCAAAAACCTTAATGTTAACAAAAACCTCTCTGTTTTTACAAACCCCGTTTCCATATGAGTTGGGAAATTGTGTTAGATGTAAATATAAATGGAATACAATGATTTGCAAATCATTTTTAACCCATATTCAGTTGGATATGCTACAAAGACAACATATTTGATGTTCAAACTCATAAAAAAATTTTTTTTTGCAAATAATCATTAACTTTAGAATTTGATGCCAGCAACACGTGACAAAGAAGTTGGGAAAGGTGGCAATAAATACTGATAAAGTTGAGGAATGCTCATCAAACACTTATTTGGAACATCCCACAGGTGAACAGGCAAATTGGGAACAGGTGGGTGCCATGATTGGGTATAAAAGTAGATTCCATGAAATGCTCAGTCATTCACAAACAAGGATGGGGCGAGGGTCACCACTTTGTCAACAAATGCCTGAGCAAATTGTTCAACAGTTTAAGAAAAACCTCTCAACCAGCTATTGCAAGGAATTTAGGGATTTCACCATCTACGGTCCGTAATATCATCAAAGGGTTCAGAGAATCTGGAGAAATCACTGCACGTAAGCAGCTAAGCCCGTGACCTTCGATCCCTCAGGCTGTACTGCATCAACAAGCGACATCAGTGTGTAAAGGATATCACCTCATGGGCTCAGGAACACTTCAGAAACCCACTGTCAGTAACTACAGTTGGTCGCTACATCTGTAAGTGCAAGTTAAATCTCTCCTATGCAAGGCGAAAACCGTTTATCAACAACACCCTGAAACGCCGTCGGCTTTGCTGGGCCTGAGCTCATCTAAGATGGACTGATACAAAGTGGAAAAGTGTTCTGTGGTCTGACGAGTCCACATTTCAAATTGTTTTTGGAAACTGTGGACGTCGTGTCCTCCGAACCAAAGAGGAAAAGAACCATCCGGATTGTAATAGGCGCAAAGTTGAAAAGCCAGCATCTGTGATGGTATGGGGGTGTATTAGTGCCCAAGGCATGGGTAACTTACACATCTGTGAAGGCACCATTAATGCTGAAAGGTACATACAGGTTTTGGAGCAACATATGTTGCCATCCAAGCAACGTTACCATGGACGCCCCTGCTTATTTCAGCAAGACAATGCCAAGCCACGTGTTACATCAACGTGGCTTCATAGTAAAAGAGTGTGGGTACTAGACTGGCCTGCCTGTAGTCCAGACCTGTCTCCCATTGAAAATGTGTGGCGCATTATGAAAAAATAAAGTTTATGAGTTTGAACATCAAATATGTTGTCTTTGTAGTGCATTCAATTGAATATGGGTTGAAAAGAATTTGAAAATCATTGTATTCCGTTTATATTTACATCTTACACAATTTCCCAACTGATATGGAAACGGGGTTTGTATATAAAACATTGATGGAGGGTTTTGAAATTGTTTTAGAGGCCTTTGAAGGTTACAATATTGACTCGTATTAGCCGTATTTGCAAGCGTTTATCATCTTTAGAATCCTAAAAAAAAAGGACAACTGTGTTCTTGTCTCTCATGATTGTGAACGATAATCAAAATTCCAAAAAATGTGCTGTTCCCCTTCAATAGTGACGTAAAATGTGTTTTGTTTTGTTTTTAAATCAGAATAATCACAATTTTGAATTAATTAATCACACCTTACATAATTTAAATTAATCTAAAAGAAAGACCACAGTATTTTGACACAAATGCATTTTCATCGTCAGGATATCATACAGGAACATTTTTAAAGGTTTTGCTTGAATGCACATATTTAATTTGCTCAAAACAGTTTTATCTAAAGTCCTATCCGGGTGTATTTTGAAGCAAAATTATTACGTGATTACTGACTTTATAACAACCAACGCCACCTTTCAGGTAACCATTCACAGTTAAGTGTAAAGGGGCTCAAAAATAATGAATTTTAAAAACAATTTCAAAAAAATCTAAATACATTTTGTACAAAAGTAAGTCATCTTCAACTATATAGATGAGTACAATATTTTTTGTGATTAATCACACGAGTTTACTTGTTATTTGCCACAGCCCTAGACATTTATGTGCTATTTTAAGATGCAAGTGCTTCTCTTGTAAGTGGGCATAATACTTTAGGTCATGGGTTATTTGTAGAGATGTCCGATAATATCGGACTGCCGATATTATCGGCCGATAAATGTTTTAAAATGTAATATCGGAAATTATCTGTATCGGTTTAAAAAAGTAAAATTTATGACTTTTTAAAACGCCGCTGTACGGAGTGGTACATGGACGTAGAGAGAAGTACAGAGCGCCAATAAACATTAAAGGCACTGCCTTTGCGTGCCGGTCCAATCACATAATATCTTCGGCTTTTCACACACACACACACACAAGTGAATGCAAGCATACTTGGTCAACAGCCATACAGGTCACACTGAGGGTGACCGTATAAACAACTTTAACACTGCTACAAATATGCGCCACACTGTGAACCCACACCAAACAAGAATGACAAACACATTTCGGGAGAACATCCGCACCGTAACACAACATAAACACAACAGAACAAATACCCAGAACCCCTTGCAGCACTAACTCTTCCGGGACGCTACAATATACACCCCCCGCTGCCCCTTACCCCCCCGCCCACAACACCGCCCACCTCAACCTCCTCATGCTCTCTCAGGGAGAGCATGTCCCAAATTCCAAGCTGCTGTTTTGAGGCATGTTAAAAAAAAAAAAGCACTTTGTGACTTCAATAATAAATATGGCAGTGCCATGTTGGCATTTTTTTTACCATAACTTGAGTTGATTTATTTTGGAAAACCTTGTTACATCATTTAATGCATCCAGCGGGGCATCACAACAAAATTAGGCATAATAATATGTTAAATCCACGACTGTATACATCGGTATCGGTTGATATCGGAATCGGTAATTAAGAGTTGGACAATATCGGGATATCGGATATCGGCAAAAAAGCCATTATCGGACATCTCTAGTTATTTGTAGGGATGTCCGATAATGGCTTTTTTGCCAATATCCGATATTCCGATATTGTCCAACTCTTAATTACCGATACCGATATCAACCGATACGATAAATACAGTCGTGGAATTAACACATTATTATGCCTAATTTGGACAACCAGGTATGGTGAAGATAAGGTCCGTTTTTAAATTAAAAAAAAGAAATAAAATAAGATAACTAAATTAAAAACATTTTCTTGAATAAAAAAGAAAGTAAGACAATATAAAAACAGTTACATAGAAACTAGTAATTAATGAAAATTTGTAAAATTAACTGTTAAAGGTTAGTACTATTAGTGGACCAGCAGCACGCACAATCATGTGTGCTTACGGACTGTATCCCTTACAGACTGTATTGATATATATTGATATATAATGTAGGAACCAGAATATTAATAACAGAAAGAAACAACCTTTTTGTGTGAATGAGTGTGAATGAATGTAAATGGGGGAGGGAGGTTTTTTGGATTGGTGCACTAATTGTAAGTGTATCTTGTGTTTTTTATGTTGATTTAATTTTTAAAAAACAAATTTAAAAAAAAACACGATACCTATAATAAAAAAAACGATACCGATATTTTCCGATATTACATTTTAACGCATTTATCGGCCGATAATATCGGCAGGCCGTCATTCTGCACTGCAGATGGGATGATAGTATGAAATGTTTTTAAATAAATGAATGATGATGATTATTCTGCATTAATGAGTGGATTTTGAAAAATGACCAGTAGAGCACATTCTTATGCCACAAGTTCAACAAATAATTTCAGAGCACAGCAGGACAGTTTAACAAGAAATTAAACCTGTGGTTTAAAAAAAAAAGGTGGTCGCTGTCCTGAGATTTCAACTGACCATCACAGAAGGAGCAACCGCTGCCGTTGCCATGACAGCACAGCTGAGGATACTTTGAACTCTGACCTTGGTCCAGCACATGTGCTCTCAAGCGGTGACCAAATCAGGGTCAATTAAAACCAAGGTCGGCAGAGGGCAAATGTTAATGACCCCTCTCTCTGGTTACGCAACCAAATCGTATCAAAGTCCCCCAAGACGCATCATTCATCCTAATCAGAGCGGTGCACCTTGCAGGAATAAGGGCGACGCTACCCGGCGTGCGTGTGATGGGTGAGTGACACTTCGGAAGACGTAAGAAAAGATAACTGGTGGAGGAATTGGAAATGGATTGACAAACTCATCAAGAAGATAGTCCGACGTAGAACAATCGCTTTCAAAGGAGCTGTCTAAGACGAATTTTAACTTGGCATTGACCAAGATGGCTGTTGTTTTTAGGACACATAGGGCAGCGAGAGCTGTGTAACCTATGACATCCAATACAAGGTTTTTCTAATGATAGTTTTTGAACAAATAACTTGACTAATAACATACGCAGGTCCATGGAATTCAATTTGTTAAGGGGGAAGTATAAAGAATATAGAATGAGCTAGTTGAATTACAGTATATTTACCCACTCTCTTACAAAAGCACTCATATCTGTCATACTGTTTAACAACACAACAGGGCGGGAAAAGTAAGTGTCAGGTGTTAAACTTTGATGTCTGATGTAAACGTTGACGTCTTGCCCCAATTATGGATGCTCAGGTGTGTTTGTGCTCATTATTGTGTTGCAGTTTCCCACTGGAGGTAATCATTCTAGTGTTGTCCCGATACCAATATTTTGGTACTGGTACCAAAATGTATTTTGATACTTTTCGATACTTTTTTTTTTTTTGTCCTGTCCAGCTTCTCAGGCAAATCATATAGTTGATGTAGATGCCCATATCGGCTGTTCAAATTTACTTTACAAAAGAGAAGTGTAGGATACTTCTCTTGTTGCCTTATTTGTATTTGACTTTATTAAATGTAATTATATTATCATTTGATGCAGCCGGGCCAGAGCAGGAGGGGATAGAAAGAGAAAAAAAAAGGAAGACAGAGGAGGAAATTGTGGGGACAAGAGGGGGATTAGACAGAGAGACAAAAACAACAACAGCAAACACAACAATAACAACAACAACAACAGAGCAACATCAGCAAATAGGATATCTACAAATATGATCGTAAAAGTGCTAGCAAAGAAGCAGTTAGCGAAATAAATAATAATACAGAAATGACAATGAGCATTACTACACAACAAATGGATCAATACAAATACCAATAGAAATAGCGCTACTGATAATGAACAATACCAATAATTTACCTCTATTATCAACAATACAGTTGTTCAAATGCAACAATACATATACGTAATGATAACTAGAGATACAAAAGAATGCAGAAAAATGGAGGGGAAGAAAGAGAAGCAACCTATATTAACCTTGTAGATTGTTATAGTAAAATAGGTTAAGCTTTGTCAGTGTGCCATGTGTTACCCAGTTTACCCTAGGGCAACAACGTTAATATATGTTTGATGAAACGTGATTATGTGCATGAGTGTATGTATGTATATGTGAATGTATATGTACAGTATGTGTATATGTATGTTTGTACAGTGAATGTATATGTACAGTATGTGTATATGTATGTTTGTACAGTAAATATGCGTGTGTATGTACGAACTTTGAGTATGTAGGTTTCGATACTTTTCTAAATAAAGGGGGCCACATAAAATTGCATTATTGGCTTTATTTTAACAAAAAGATCTTACGGTACATTAAACATATGTTTCTTATTTCAAGTTTGTCCTTAAATAAAATAGTGAACATACTAGACAACTTGTCTTTTAGTAGTAAGTAAACAAACAAAGACCCCTAATTTAGTCTGCTGACATATGTAGTAACATATTGTGTCCTTTTCCATTCTATTATTTTGTCAAAATTATTAAGGACAAGAGGTAGAAAATTATTAATCTACTTGTTCATTTACTGTTAATATCTGCTTACTTTCTCTTTTAACGTGCTCTATCTACACTTCTGTTAAAATGTAATAACCACTTATTCTTCTGTTGTTAGGATACTTTACATTAGTTTTGGATGATACCACAAATTTGGGTATCAATCCGATACCAAGTAGTTACAGGATCATACATTGGTCATATTCAAAGTCCTCATGTGTCCAGGGACATATTTCCTGAGTTTTTCAACATAATATACATTTTTTAAAAACGAAAGAAGATTTTGTGATTCTAAAAAATATCGATGTACCGTATTTTTCGGACTATAAGTCGCAGTTTTTTTTCATAGTTTTGGGGGTGCGACTTATACTCAGGAGCGACTTATATGTGGAATTATTAACACATTACTGTAAAATATCGAATAATATTATTTAGCTCATTCACGTAAGAGACTAGACGTATAAGATTTCCTCGGATTTAGCGATTAGGAGTGACAGATTGTTTGGTAAACGTATAGCATGTTCTATATGTTATAGTTATTTGAATGACTCTTACCATAATATGTTACGTTAACATACCAGGCACGTTCTCAGTTGGTTATTTATGCCTCATATAACATACACTTATTCAGCCTGCTGTTCACTATTCTTTATTTATTTTACATTGCCTTTCAAATGTCTATTCTTGGTGTTGGCTTTTATCAAATAAATTTCCCCAAAAAATGCGACTTATATAAGTTTTTTTCCTTCTATATTATGCACTTTCGGCCGGTGCGACTTATACTCCGGAGCGACTTATACTCCGAAAACTACGGTAATCATAGTAGTATCGACTAGATACGCTCATGTACTTGGTATCATTACAGTGGATGTCAGGTGTAGATCCACCAATGGCATGTGTTTACATTGTGACGCCGGTGAGCTACGGTGTGTAGTGAAGCATGTTTAGCTATTCCTCGTCCTGCAGGGATGATACTTGTAAGAAACATACTTTATTTTTTGCCATGGAGACGAGGATTAGTGATTTAGAAGTAGCTAAAATACTGCAGACTGCGGATGGAGTTTAGCCGGTAGCTAGCTAGCCATGTCTTAAAGCACCATATGAGTTCCTATGAACCACAGCTCCACAGTACTGGCAGCACTCGTGTAGCCCCAGACCAAGACTCTGCCACCACCATGCTTGATGTTGTACCAGGGCCCCAAGCAAAAGGGGTCACCTGGACTGTAACGTGAAGTGAATTATATTTATATAGCACTTTTTCATTATACCCATTTTCTACATTAAGCTACTGACACCAGAGAGGGTGGCACTGGGGGAAAGGTGGGTGAAGTGTCTTGCCTAAGGACACAACGGCAGTGATTAGGCTAGTGGAAGCTGGATTCGAACCAGGAACCCTCAAGTTTCTGACCAGCCGCTCTACCATCTGAGTCAGGCTGCTCCGTAAAGTGTGAAAAATATATATTTTTTCTGCCATTTAAAATATGAAATGTATTACAAAAAAAAACTTAATAAACGTTAATATAAAATAGATATAGCTGTGAAAGTTCAGTAATAAGGTTGCTTGAATCAAATTAAAAACGTCTAAGACTAATTTCAGCCATTATCAAAAATGCAAAATGGTTTGTTCCACCTCGACAGTGGCAAACCTAGTATGGAACACTTCGCTCAACACAGACGTCATAACGACATCAAAGCTCACCTTTAAATGTTCACACACAGCACTAACATTTAAACAAGGAGAGGCGATAGGTAAAAATATAATAAATCCATCAGGGACGGCGTGGCGAAGTTGGTAGAGTGGCCGTGCCAGCAATCGGAGGGTTCCTGGTTCGATTCCCACCTTCTACCAACCTAGTCACGTCCGTTGTGTCCTTGAGCAAGACACTTCACCCTTGCTCCTGATGGCTGCTGGTTAGCGCCTTGCATGGCAGCTCCCGCCATCAGTGTGTGAATGTGTGTGTGAATGGGTGAATGTGGAAATACTGTCAAAGCGCTTTGAGTACCTTGAAGGTAGAAAAGCGCTATACAAGTATAACCCATTTATCATTTATTTATCATTGTCATCAAAAGAGAAAGATACACTACCGTTCAAAAGTTTGGGGTCACCCAAACAATTTTGTGGAATAGCCTTCATTTCTAAGAACAAGAATAGACTGTCGAGTTTTAGATGAAAGTTCTCTTTTTCTGGCCATTTTGAGCGTTTAATTGACCCCACAAATGTGATGCTCCAGAAACTCAATCTGCTCAAAGGAAGGTCAGTTTTGTAGCTTCTGTAACGAGCTAAACTGTTTTCAGATGTGTGAACATGATTGCACAAGGGTTTTGTAATCATCAATTAGCCTTCTGAGCCAATGAGCAAACACATTGTACCATTAGAACACTGGAGTGATAGTTGCTGGAAATGGGCCTCCAAACACTTATGTAGATATTGCACCAAAAACCAGACATTTGCAGCTAGAATAGTCATTTACCACATTAGCAATGTATAGAGTGTATTTCTTTAAAGTTAAGACTAGTTTAAAGTTATCTTCATTGAAAAGTACAGTACTTTTCCTTCTAAAATAAGGACATTTCAATGTGACCCCAAACTTTTGAACGGTAGTGTACGTATACGTTTCACTTTTGCAATTAAATGCCCATAACTGTGGGGCCTCAAAAGACCCTTGATTAAAGTTAGAAACACTAGTGTGGCTAGTTTTTAAAGACATGGGGAGACAACCCCAAAGACATGCACTAATAATAATAATAATAATGATGATGTATTATTATGGTTCATATTACCTATCTTCTACGTGAATTAACTCATCTCTATTTGACACTCTGAAGTAAAGGAGAACTTGACATATTATAATCATATTAAGGTGAAAAATTATAGGTTATATAATTATTTAAATTCATATTCTGGCCTTTTTATATTGGATTTTTTTGGCACTTTTTGTAAAAAAAAATTGTTTTTTTAAAAAATCGTATTTAGAGAGTTTTATCTAGTTATGTTCCAGATATGAAAAGTACAAAACTATTTTTACATGTGTTTTACAGAGCTGCATGATTTCAACCAAATCCATACAATAACGGTGCTATTTCCCTGCACACTTGTGTTGCCAGTCATTTTAGGTGGATAGAGTTAGAGTTAGAGTTTGAGTTTATTTCGAACATGCAAGCATACAACATGATACATCACAATTTCCAGTTTCTCTTTTCAACATGTTCGAAAAGGAGTAGGAAGAAGCAGAGCTTATTTAATCCTACCCCTTTTCTTTACATAACAGTTGCTGAAACTTTTTTATTCACTTCCTGTTCTCAATTTATTCACAATAAACTCCATAGGTAATCACAATAAAAATAAATAAATAAATAATAGTAAGAATTTAATAATAATTGGTGAAGTCATGTTTCATATGATGAGATAAGTAAGATTACTTTAAGAATGAATGAATGGATGGATGAAATAAATTGAAAATGTTTGTCATGGTTCTTCTTCTTTGTACTTTGTAAACACTTTAAGTTTGAAGAGTTTCTTGAAGTGGATCATATTAGTACATTGTTTGATTGATTTGCTTAATCCATTCCATAATTTAATTCCACATACTGATATACTGAAGGTCTTAAGTGTTGTATGTGCGTACAAATGTTTTAAATTACATTTTTCCCTAAGATTATATTTCTCCTCTTTTGTTGAGAAGAATTGTTGTATATTCTTGGGTAGCAGGTTATAGTTTGCTTTGTGCATAATTTTAGCTGTTTGCAAATTCACTATGTTGTGGAATTTCAGTATCTTTGATTCAATAAAGGATTTGTATGTTCTCTATATCCTACATTATGCATTATTCTAACTGATCTTTTTTGTAACACCGTTAATGAATGAAGTGTACTTTTGTAATTATTTCCCCATATTTCTACACAGTAGCTCAGATATGGTAACACTAGTGAGCAGTATAGAATATGAAGTGATTTTTTGTCTAGAACATGTTTTGCTTTATTCATTATTGACATGTTTCTTGCTACTTTATGTTGTATATTTTTTACGTGAGATTTCCAGTTCAATTTATCATCAATCATTATATCTAGAAATTTGGTTTCATTTACTCTTTCAATTTCTATTCCGTCTATTTGTATTTGTGTTTGACTTTCTCTTCTACTATTACCAAATAGCATTATTTTAGTTTTACTAAGATTCAACGATAGTCTGTTTTTGTCAAACCATCTTTTTAATTTGTTAATTTCTTCTGTTATTATTTGTATTATCTCCTGTGTGTTCTCTCCTGAACAAAACGCTGTTGTATCATCCGCAAATAATACTAACTTTAAATCTTTTGTAACTTTACAAATGTCATTTATATAGAGATTGAATAATTTAGGTCCTAATATTGATCCCTGAGGTACACCACAGGATATATTTAGCGTTGTAGACGTGTGTTCGCCTATCTTCACATATTGTTTCCTGTTCGTTAGATAACTTCTTATCCAGTTTAAGACTAACCCTCTGATGCCATATCGTTCTAGTTTTTTGATTAAAATATTGTGATTAATTGTGTCAAATGCTTTAGTTAGATCCATAAAAACTGCTGCTGCACATTTTTTTACTGTCTATTGCATTGGTAATTTCTTCTGTAAATTCAATTAAAGCCATTGAAGTTGAGACATTAGCTCTGTATCCATATTGGTTCTCTTCGAGTATTCTATTTCTAGTTATGAAACTCTCTAATCTGTTATTAAACAGTTTTTCAATGATTTTAGAAAATTGTGGAAGTAAAGAAACAGGTCTATAATTTGTAAATTGATGTTTATCTCCAGTCTTATAAATTGGTGCAACTTTAGCTATTTTCATTTTGTTTGGGAATGTACCTGTTTGAAATGATAGATTACTAATATACATTAATGGTCCTGAGATCTCTTCTATAACCTTTTTTATCGTTTCCATATCAATTCCATTACAATCAGTTGAAGTCTTAGATTTACATTTTTTCACGATTGTAACTATTTCCTCCTGTGTCACATTACTGAGGAACATGGAGTTGGGATTTCGCTCTATGGTATCATTATAGTCCTCAATTGGAACTGGGTCTGGAATCCTTTCTTCCAATTTTGGTCCAATATTTACAAAATAATTATTGAAGCTTTCAACTACTTCCTTTATGTTGTCATTGTTTTTATTTCCGTCTAAAAAGTATTGAGGGTAGTCCCTCTTTGTGCCATTTTTAATAATGCTATTGAGGATGCCCCATGTTGCTCTCATATTATTTTTGTTCCTGTCCAATAATTCACTGTAATATTCTTTTCTACATGATCGTAGTATGTCTGTTAACTTGTTTTTATACTTTTTGTACTTAATTTCTGCCTATATAGTTCTTTGTGCTATAAATTCTCTATATAGTGTATTCTTCTTCTTACAAGCATTTTTTAATCCTTTTGTCATCCATGGTTGATTATTATTTCTCTGTTTATTACTAAGTTGTATCCATGGACAATGTTTGTCATAAAGTATTATGAACTTGTTTAAGAAATGTTCATATGCTTCATCAACCTCTTTTTCATTGTACACATTGTCCCAATCTTGCTTTTGTAGCTCAATTTTGAAAGCAGTCATCCTCTTCTCTGTGCACAGTCTTCGAAATGTCCTTTTGTCTTCCATGTTCTTCTTGTAGTGTCCATCATATATTGTAAAAACTGGCAGATGATCACTAACGTCGGTTATAAGTCGGATAGTAAAACTATAGTGCTGTACAAGCTGTACACTGACTAATCTAACTGACTGTCACTTGGGAAGATATACTGTAATAAAAATGATTATTTTATTGGATGTAAATCTTGTATCAACTTCACCGTGCACGTACTCTGTTCACAACTGATTTCATCAACAGAAAAGCACAAAAAAATTGTTTTTTTTAAAATCTTATTTAGGGGTTTATCTAGATATGTTCTAGATACGTGAATACCATCTTTAAAAAGTCCAAAACTATTTTTACATAGCTGCATGATTTCAACCAAATCCATGCAATAATTGTGCTATTTCCCTGCACACTTGTGTTGCCAGTTGTTTACCCAAAAATAGCTGTCATTTTAGGTGGATAGTAAAACTATACTGCTGTACAAGCTGTACACTGACTAATCTAACCGACTGTCACTTGGGAAGATATACTGTAATAAAAATAATTTTATTGGATATAAATCTTGTATTAACTTCAACGTGCACCTACTCCGTTCACAACTGATTTTATCAACAGAAATGTAGGACATCTGTGTTTAAAAAAAAGAAAAAAATGGATTTGACCGAAACACGAATGATCCCATGATGAGTAAGACAGGCTGCAGTTTTAAGAAAGGATGACACCGTCTTGCGAATGGAGAAACTAGGTTGGGATGGATGGTAGGGGTAAGGACAGATGAAGGGGTGGAGGGAGCGATCAGAGGGGTGCCAGACACAAAGAGGCCAGGCCGTGGCCGGTGGCACGCGATGGGCAGATTAACCAGCGTTTCCGCCCCTAACTGAAGCATTAGGACACCTGACTGAGTCCCGCCAATGGCAGCCAGCCAAGAGTTTATATGTGTGTGTGAGTATGGGGGGGAGCTGGGGTTCGCCTTTCAGCAGCACTCTTCAACAACACAAAGAAGGGTGGGGAAGCTGTAGTCTTCCAGAGTGGGGAGGGAAAAAAAGGGGTAGCTTGGAGTAAAGAGGTGGGGGCTCCAAGCCTTACCCCCTTCACCATCTGCTGCCCAGGCTAAGTGAGGACAGGGGCAGGGCCCGACGGACGACGTGAGTGGCGAAAACACACACCCATACTGTAGGAGCACCTGTTAGTGTGTCGGTGGGTGGGTGGGCCTACGCGGCAGATGGACCGGGCACGGATGGACCTGGCACCCATTGACATCACATATTAAAGAGGGTGTATGCCCCGCCCCTTCACCCACATTCCTAACCCGTGCCAACGAATGCCAGCCAATTCTTTACATTTCGGCCCGTTTGATTAAGACGTCCATGATTAAAGACATTAGGGGCTGAGTGGGGGAGGAGGGAGGAAGGGTGTGTGTGTGGGGGGGATCACTTATCCATAAGGCTTTTACTGTAAACAAACACCAGCCCTTTTTCACTAATGCCACTTAGCGAGCCAACATGTTATCTAATTCAGACACAACTGATACCATATACTGTACATGCACTTGTCGGCTAAAAAATCAATTTATTTTGCATACCTGCACAACTTATCAATTAAAAAGATTAACTGTAAGCATGTTATGTGTAATATTAGTAATTATGGAGTTGGGTTTGATATCATATATTGATAACTATCGGTATCTGCTTTGTCTTTTGTGTTGTACTGATACAGCATACTGGTAGGAAGATTTGGAGTTTCATGCATGACTTCTTGAAACCCAAATGAAAAATGTTGCACCCAAACTTACGAAGAGATGTCATTTATTGGCACAAAATGAACCCATAGTGTATATAAAGCATGAATGGTAAAGAACAGACTAAAATAACTAAGGATATCACCTGGTCTGGTTGTGGTCAACATGCGGATTGCCAAAATGCATTCGTTTGTTGTATAAATTCATGTCTTGTGTTAGTTATGTACAGTATGTGTGTAAGTTGTTATGGCCATACATTTCATGTTTTCATTCGGAAGTGTGAGCATTAGAACTGGGTGTAGTACGGACAAATGGGGCCATTTCTTTTCAATGTGTTTTTATTTTTGTACTTGTCTTAATCCTTTTGTATGTGTTTTTCCACTTTTCTCATCTTTTTTTAAAATCTAACTGGGGACAAGGGTTGCAAATTAGCCTGTGGCTAGAAGTCCTATGTGCTTTGACATCGGCTACCTGTGGGTAGCAATGTTTAATTGTACTGTCCCTGTCAAATAAATACATAAATAAATGTTTTCATTCTATGTTCTTTATCATTATTGTATGACCATCAAATGTCAATATTATGGGCCAAAATTACATACTTTCAGTTTGAGATCTAATTTAAAAAAATCCCTGTTTGATGCAACATTATTCTGTGTTGCTTATTAATTCATGCAAGGTATATTTCAATATTATGGTAACATGTACACAAACTTATATTTATTTTGTTTTGGTGCCAGAGTTCAAATTTGAAGTTTAAGTTGCCGCAATAAAAAACGAGCAGTGGCTCATTTTGGGTCAGTTTAGGAACCTTTGGTGTACTTTTGTGTTATGGCAGTGGTTCTTAACCTTGTTGGAGGTACCGAACCCCACCAGTTTCATATGCGCATTCACCGAACCCTTCTTTAGTGAAAAATAAAATGTTGGTTTTTTTTTCAAATTCAAGAAAAAGTCACATGTTTTTTTACTGGTGCACAAAATGAACCGTGCATGAGCATCACCTTGTTCAAAGAACAAAACCAACACAATGCATGAACTCACAACAAATTACACACCTTACACACATTACCATGAATTGATTAACGTGGAACAAACAAGTTGAAAAACTTATTCGGGTGTTACCATTTAGTGGTCAATTGTACGGAATATGTACTGTACTGTGTAAACTGTACTGTTTCATATAATGTATTCTCTTCCTTTGCAATCTACAAGTAAAAGTTTCAATCGATCAATCAAAAAACCTGCAAATCAGATGGAAAATTAGAGGGAACATTGTTTGGGGGTATCCGTAATACGCCGATAGGGAGAAGTTTTTATTTACACGATAAGTCGGATGTGTCTATACCTCCGTCGAACCCCTGAGGCCGACTCACCAAACCCCTAGGGTTCGATCGAACCCAGGTTAAGAACCACTGTGTTATGGTTATATATTTATTTATTTTTGTGGAACCAAGGGGAGAACCACTATCCATTTCGGCTCTCAACCCGATGGTAAACCTGGCACCATAAAAGGGACATTTACTTAAGCATATTCTGCAGCATTAAAGCAAGATTAGCTTTTTATTGGGGAAGCCATTATGTCTAGTCTTTTTCTACAAAAAAAAAAAAAAAAGGGGGTCAGAGCAGCAGACAGTTCAGTCTTGCTGAGCAGTAATCTGAAAATACCAGTAATCCTCCATACACACACACAGCCCTTCTGGAGGGCGAGGTGGTACAGTATAGCGTCGAGAGGTGCGGCCTGGTCTCCGTTTTAGCAGAGCCATGTGTCTGTGCGGGCTTGACACGCAAGCGGAGTCTTACAGCTGCCAGGACTCACACTGAGAGATGAAGCACAGTAAAGCTGCCCCCGGTCACTCACTGGAATAATTGCCACTTTTTTTTCTTTGGGCAAGGCGCATACAATGCAGACTTTAAGAGTGCAGGTCACTGGGCTATTGTTTATGCTCATAGGCAGAGGTGGAAAGCAACAAATGACTGTACATTTAGTGGAGTTACAGTCATTTAGTATTTTTTTGTCTGTATGTGAAGGCCTACTTTTACTTATCTAAAGTATGTTTTCTTTCAGTTATTGTACTTGACTAACTTTTTCGGTGGAATAGGGAACATTTAAAATGGAAGAATGATGTGTAAGACAATAGGCCAGCAATTCACCCAGTAATGGTTACTATGAAAGTACATTTCAAGTATCGTAGTTCCACTGTACGTTGAAGCCAGGACATGTGCACCATGAAACTTGTCTTGAGCTGTGTGGTGTTGGTTGCACTTGTTGTAAAGCAGTGATTTTCAACCACTGTCCCGCGGCGGTGAGATATTGTCTGGTGTGCCGTGGGAAATAATGCAACTTCACCTAATTGGTCCAAAAAATATTTTTGCAAATCAATAATCGTAATGTGTCGTCGTCTAGTGCCTGTGCTGTGTAGAGCTTGGCAGGGTAATCTTGTAATAATCCATATCAGTAGGTGGCAGCAGGTAGTTCATTGCTTTGTATTAGTCGGAACGCGTCAAGGATGGTTTGTCGTGATCCCAATATGCAGAGCACAGCGGGAGACCGCGTGCAGGTAAAAAGGTATGTAACGCTTAAACCAAAAATTAACAAAAGGCAAGTCCCGCTAGGAAAAGGCACTGAAGCATAGGGATGGCTATGTAAAACAAAAGTAAAACTGAACTGGCTACAAAGTCAACAAAAACAGAATGCTGGACGACAGCAAAAACTTACAGCGTGTGGAGCAAAGACGGCGTCCACAAAGCACATCCGTAGATGACATGACAATCAACAATGTCCCCACAAAAAAGGATAGCGTACGCACAACTTAAATAGTCTTGATTGCGAAAACAAAGCAGGTGCGGGCAATAGCACTCAAAGAAAGGAGAGAAGCTGCTACAGGAGAAAAACCAACAAAACAGGAAAGGTCACCAAAATAACAGCGCAAGACAGAAACTAAAGCACTACACACAGGAAACAACAACAAACTCAAAATAAGGCACAACAACCTGGTGGAGTTTCATTTTTTAACCTTTTCTGCTGGTGGTGTGCTTCCGTATTTTTTTTATGAACAAAATGTGCCTTGGCTCAAAAAAGGTTGAAAAACACTGTTGTAAAGCATTATTAATAGGGATGTCAAAAATAACAGTTAACTACTGTATTTTTCGGAGTATAAGTCGCTTCGGAGTATAAGTCGTACCGGCCGAAAATGCATAATAAAGAAGGAAAAAAACCTACGTAAGTCGCACTGGAGTATAAGCCACATTTTTTGGGGAAATTTATTTGATAAAACCCAACACCAAGAATAGACATTTGAAAGGCAATTTAAAATAAATAAAGAATAATGAACAACAGGCTGAATAAGTGTACGATATATGAGGCATAAATAACCAACCGAGAACGTGCCTGGTATGTTAACGTAACATATTATGGTAAGAGTCATTCAAATAACTGTAACATATAGAACATGCTATACGTTTACCAAACAATCTGTCACTCCTAATCGCTAAATCCCATGAAATCTTATACGTCTAGTCTCTTACGTGAATGAGCTAAATAATATTTGATATTTTACGGTAATGTGTTAATAATTTCACACATAAGTCGCTCCTGAGTATAAGTCACACCCCCGGCCAAACTATGAAAAAAACTGCGACTTATAGCCCGAAAAATACGGTAATGTGATTTACCACAAAAAAATACCGTATTAATCATGTATAGAACTCATGAGTATGAGTTTATTTGTATGTCATAATTCCTCATATTAACACGTTAATTATAAGTCTGATATTTATAGTGCACCTCTAATAAAAACACAAAGCTGACAAATATATTTTTGCCTTAAAAAAAAAATTAGATCGTATTTGCTTTGAAAATTAAATTTAAAAAATTAGGCCCCCAAATCTTACGATTTTCCGGTTTGCGGCCTTCAGGGGAAAAAGTTTGGACACCTTTGCAATAGAAGGCTGTCATGGAGATGATCTTTCACTACAAGCTCTCTAAAAAACAGCATAGCGCTCCTCTGACAAAATAGAACCAAATCAAATGTCTAGTGCAGAGGACGCTTTTTCTCCATAATAAAAAAAAAAAAAAAGACTAATAGTGATGGGAGAAGTCCGGCACCCCGGTCCTGAGCTCAAACTTGTAATAAATAATTCACCCCTATACAATATCCTACCCTAATACCCTACTGTGCAATATTACCCTTCGAGTACAATACGTCTGACACTGTTATTACTTCGGTACTCTTGTTTTGTTCTGTATATTGTACAGTATTTTGTATATTGTTTTGTATATTGTACAGGATTGCTTATTGTTTTTATTGGATAGTAGTCTGTTTATTTCAATTTTTATTTTTCATCATTATTAATTCTTGTGTGATTTATTTTTATTCCATATTTGTTTCCACTACCGCACCTTAAATTGGAGTCCTTAATCTCGTTATATGCAATAATAATGACAATAAAGTCCATTCTATTCTTCTTCTATGGAAATGTGGCCCTAAGAACAATTTAGTTGAAATATCGCCACTAAAGACGCTTTGGCTCAGGGTGTTCTAAAATTTATGACTGGTTGTGTGTGTGTGTCTATGTTTATATGTAAATCCATTTTTTCCATTTGTTACAGATTAACCATGCAATTTATTTTGAGCACACATACTGTACTCCTTTACCTTAACACAGTGCTTCTCGCTTATTTTCTGTTAGACCCAACCCTAGGAAGAAGAAAACATTTTGTGGCCCCCCTCTCTCCGCCTCGCCTACAAATAGTATAATTTGTCTATAAAATTGTTAAAAGTACACCTCTGCGTAACATCCTATCCTTTTAAACATTTAAGAGAGCATCTTACAACAAAGAATAACTAACACTGTTTTTAGTCTGAAACAGAAAACATTTAAAGTGCATCAATTTGAATGAAATATTTTAAAAATGAAATCCTTATTTAGACTATGAACATTTTTGACCGACTTCAACCATTTGATACTGACAAATTGAAATTGAATAAACTCAATAATAAATTCATATTGATAGGCAATATTACCACAGCAGCGTAATATACGAAAAACTTTAACCTACAAAACAAAAATTTAACAATGTGCGCTGATTTTTTTTTGTTTTTTAATCAGAATTAGGAAGACAGGATAATGGCTAAAATGAGGACGCTTTGTAGTGCACAGCTTTGCAAAGGAAGGTTTGAAGCGTGATACTGCATGATATTGATAAAGCGTGTTCTCCTGGGCCTGCCCCGCTATTTGAGAAGAACTGCCTTGACAACAGATGGTTACCTGAAAGGCGACATGGGCTGTTATATGGTCGGTGATCAGGTCAATGAGTGGGGAGACTAGTGTGCTCACTGGCAGATTTCACATCAAAATCAACCTCAGTGATGCTTTAGATACAATTGTTACCAAAGTTTTCAACAAATATTGTGCTAAAATAAAATGTTATATGTTCCTGAATGACATTCTGACAATAAAATTACACTTGTGTCAAAATATCAGGCTCTTTAAGTTTATTTAAATTATGCAAGAAAGTAATAACCTGTGTTTAATCAAAATCAACTGTAATTGATAGTTGACCGCACTAATTATTACATTTACTGGCATTGCTGTAATGACGTAGTTTTTTTAGTTTGTACTTATTAAAGTCATTTTCAACTTAAGTTTTCTTTTGAAGCAGTGGTTTTCAAAGTGTGAGCCGGGCCTTCCTATGGAGGTGCAGCGGCTTCAGAAAAAGAAAGAAAAATATTTTTCTCAAACGTGCCACACAAATTTAAGTTTTGTGAAAAGGGAAAAATTATTGATTTTTAGTAGAGATGTCCGATAATGGCTTTTTTGTAGATATCCGATATTGTCCAAACCTTAATTACCGATTCCGATATCAACCGATACAGATATATACAGTCGTGGAATTAACACATTATTATGCCTAATTCTGTTGTAATGCCCCGCTGGAACAAGGTTTTACAAAATAAATCAACTCAAGTTATGGAAAAAAATGCCAACCATATTTATTATTGAAGTCACAAAGTGCATTATTTTTTTTAACATGCCTCAAAACAGCAGCTTGGAATTTGGGACATGCTCTCCCTGAGAGAGCATGAGGAGGTTGAGGTGGGCGGGGTTGGGGGTAGCGGGGGTGTATATTATAGCGTCCCGGAAGAGTTAGTGCTGCAAGGGTTTCTGGGTATTTGTTCTGTTGTGTTTATGTTGTGTTACGGTGCGGATGTTCTCCCGAAATGTGTGTCATTCTTGTTTGGTGTGGGTTCACAGTGTGGCGCATATTTGTAACAGTGTTAAAGTTGTTTATACGGCTACCCTCAGTGTGACCTGTATGGCTGTTGACAAAGTATGCTTGCATTCACTTGTGTGTGTGAAAAGCCGTAGATATTATGTGATTGGCGCTCTGTACTGCTCCCTACGTCCGTGTACACAGCGGTGTTTTAAAAAGTCATAAATTTTACTTTTTGAAACCGATACCGATAATTTTGAAACAGATACCGATAATTTCCAATATTACATTTTTAAAGCATTTATCGGCCGATAATATCGTCAGTCCGATATTATTGGACATCCCTAATTTTTTGTTCTTAGTGTCTACAGTAGGGCACATGTGTCAAACTTATGTGCTTCATAAAAATCACGTCACCGTTTTTTTCCTCAATTGCATGTCTTAAATATTATCTGTATATGCACAAAATTAACAGATTTCAAAACATTTTCAGTCAAATGAAAATACTTTAAGATTTGCTTGTCCCCTGACTTATGATTTCAAAGCGAGTTATCCATCAATTTCTATGTGAAAAAATGTAATTGTGTAATAACGAGAATACACATAAAAATACATTTATATTTAAGGGGAGGCCCATTGTCCCACACTGTTAAAACCTCTGCACCTCACTACATTTTACATAGTTTGTTACAGTAGACAATATAAATGCACCCGATAAATGAAATTGTATACATTTGAATTCACCTTTTTTCTTCCACTCAGTAGATTTTTAGACTTTTAGTTGAGTACTGCTCATATAAGCATTATATTTTAGACTCCTTGACAGCTTTATATGAACACACACACACAGCTCAGTGATGACTTTACTTTAAAAAGCAGTAATCAAGAAGTTAGAGGTTGACACTTGGTTTGAGAAAGCACGTAAGTACCTTGCCAGGGGATTTCTGTCACAATGAAGTTGCACTGAAGCCCCTGTAATTAAATCACATTAATAAAAAGACATGTGCACAATTAAACTCGCCTTGACTCGGTTACAACACTTTAGGCCAAACTTGCCTTGATTAAAAAGTGGTAAAGACAAGTTTGGGGCATGTTTGTGCAGACCACCGTGCGGACCAGCTCCACATCCAGGAAGTACTTCAAACCAACCACCACCTGCCGGCAAAAGGAATGAGTTATGAAAAGAATAAAAGATACGCTGAAAGAATTCCCTGAAGTACAAACCCTGTTTTCATACGAGTTGGGAAATTGTGTTAGATGTAAATATAAACGGAATACAATTATTTGCAAATAATTTTTAACCCATATTCAGTTGAATATGCTACAAAGTCAACATATTTGATGTTCAAACTGATAAACTTTTTTTTTTTGCAAATAATCATTAACTTTAGAATTTGATGCCAGCAACACGTGACAAAGAAGTTGGGAAAGGTGGCAATAAATACTGAAAAAGTTGAGGAATGCTCATCAAACACTTATTTGGAACATCCCACAGGTGAACAGGCAAATTGGGAACAGGTGGGTGCCATGATTGCGTATAAAAGTACATTCCATGAAATGCTCAGTCATTCACAAAAAAGGATGGGGCGAGGGTCACCACTTTGTCAACAAATGCGTGAGCAAATTGTTGAACAGTTTAAGAAAAAACTTTCTCAAGCAGCTATTGCAAGGAATTTAGGGATTTCACCATCTACGTCCGTAATATAATCAAAGGGTTCAGAGAATCTGGAGAAATCACTGCACTTAAGTAGCTAAGCCCGTGACCTTCGATCCCTAAGGCTGTACTGCATCAACAAGCGACATCAGTGTGTAAAGGATATCACCACATGGGCTCAGGAACACTTCAGAAACCCACTGTCAGTAACTACAGTTGGTCGCTACATCTGTAAGTGCAAGTTAAAACTCTCCTATGCAAGGCGAAAACCGTTTATCAACAACACCCAGAAACGCCGTCGGCTTCGCTGGGCCTGAGCTCATCTAAGATGGACTGATACAAAGTGGAAAAGTGTTCTGTGGTCTGACGAGTCCACATTTCAAATTGTTTTTGGAAACTGTGGACGTTGTGTCCTCCGGACCAAAGAGGAAAAGAACCATCCGGATTGTTATAGGCGCAAAGGTGAAAAGCCAGCATCTGTGATGGTATGGGGGTGTATTAGTGCCCAAGACATGGGTAACTTACACATCTGTGAAGGCGCCATTAATGCTGAAAGGTACATACAGGTTTTGGAGCAACATATGTTGCCATCCAAGCAACTTTACCATGGACGCCCCTGCTTATTTCAGCAAGACAATGCCAAGCCACGTGTTACATCAACGTGGCTTCATAGTAAAAGAGTGCGGGTACTAGACAGGCCTGCCTGTAGTCCAGACCTGTCTCCCATTGAAAATGTGTGGCGCATTACGAAGCCTAAAATATCACAACGGAACAACTTAAGCTGTATATCAAGCAAGAATGGGAAAGAATTCCACCTGAGAAGCTTAAAAAATGTGTCTCCTCAGTTCCCAAACGTTTAGTGAGTGTTGTTAAAAGGAAAGGCCATGTAACAGTGGTGAACATGCCCTTTCCCAACTACTTTGGCACGTGTTGCAGCCATGAAATTCAAAGTTAATTATTATTTGCAAAAAAAAAATAAAGTTTATGAGTTTGAACATCAAATATCTTGTCTTTGTAGTGCATTCAATTGAATATGGGTTGAAAAGGATTTGCAAATCATTGTATTCCGTTTATATTTACATCTAACACAATTTCCCAACTCATGGAAACGGGGTTTGTACAAATGTTGACATGATGCATTGTTTACCCAGATCTTACTGACGTGAAAGAAGTACTTAGATTGTAAACAAAATGTATAAATGATTTTCAGAGACTAAAATTTAACCAACACGTCAACATTTGTGTGATTCATTCTATGAGGACAACCGTATTAGCTTAAGAAATGATTGCAACTCAGAAATGATTATTATTGTCCATGTAAAGATTGTTTTAATTTATTAATAGGAGTAGATGCTTCAAAGTAAAACCTACCTTGACCCAAAGTAAGAATGATACATGCAAACCATTGAAAGTCTCTAAAGAGAAGAACAACTTTCAGGTTTTAATTTACCATGATTTATCTATACAACTTCATTCAGACAAGATGTCCATACACTACCTTTTCTACTATGGAAATCAAATCATTCTCCAGAAACCTCATCCCAACTGTTGCAGAAGGACCCATAAGTGTGTAGAACCTGTATGTTGCATTGCTATTCACTCCAAGTTCTCCAAAACACTCAAGTAGAACTAGCATAACTTGGATTCATGTTTTGGATTGCCGGCGGATCAACCCTTGACCGACTAGACACATACCAAAGCTACAGGTACTCCATAGCGCTGCACGATGCTCTAGAGAAGTGGTATTCACCCACTGGCCCAGGAATTAATCTCTATCGGCCTCCCCTAGTTCGGTACAAAACTTTGGAGACAAACATTGGAACCAGTAACTTGGACCAGTGTAAACACGGTGGCAGATCCTTGCAATGACTTTTTAACTTGAACTTTAAACAGAACACTTGGGTCCAAATTTGTGATTTAAATTACTGAGGCGTTTATTCTCCTTTTTGGCAGTTACACATTTTTTTCCAGAATGAGAGTTATGTAACTGAGGTGTTGCTGTAGTTCCAGATGCAGTCAGTCATTTGTTTAATTTGTTTCGTCCTATTTTAGGTCCTCTTTTTCATCATTTGGGCTATTCAGTTAAAAAAAACTTGACTTTTTGCAGGAGATTTTTAAAAACACTGAATCAGCGTTGTCCAAATTGTGCCTCATTGGAGCATTTTTTTCAATCGTTTATGTGCGTGGCTCAGTTAGAAGAGCGGCCGTGCCAGCAAATTGAAGGTTCTATGTTCGATTCCAGCTTCCGCCATCCAAGTTATTGCAGATGTGTCCTTGGGCATGACACTATACCCCATCTTGCATCCAGTGCCACTCACACTGGTTTAAAAATGTAGCCTAAATGTATATAATGGGTTTCATTATGTAAAGTGCATTGAGTAGCTAGAGAAAAAGCGCTATATAAATACAATTCATTTCCCTTTACATCGGAGCAATTTCTTTAGGTTATCAGATTTATTTGTATGTCATAATTCCTCATTAACATGTTAATTATAAGTCTGATATGTATCATGCACCCCTAATAAAAACACAAAGCTGACAAATATTTGGTTTTCCTTAAAAAAAAATAAAAATAAAAAAGTTTCCAGTTTGCGGCCCCTCAGGGGCCAAAGTTTGGACACCTCTGCACTAGAAGGCTGTCATGGAGATGATCTTTGACTATAAGGTCTCTAAAAAAACAGCATAGCGCTGACAAAATAGACCAAAATCCAATGTCTACCGCAGGACGCTTTTTATCCATAATAAAAAAAATATGACTAATAGTGATGGGAGAAGTCCAGCAGCCCAGTCCTTAGCTCTCTGGAAATGTGGCCCTCAGGACAATTTAGTTGAAATATCGCCACTATAGACGTCTTGGTTCAGGGTGTTCTAAAACTTATGACTGGTTGTGTGTGGTTTTTTTTTGTCATTAAGAAATACAATCATGTGTGCTTACGGACTGTATCCCTGCAGACTGTATCGATATATATTGATATATAATGTATATATTGTGTTTTTTATGTTGATTTAATAACAAATTAAAATAAAAAAGCTTTATTTATTTTATTTTATTTTTTTCTATTTCTTGTGCGGCCTAGTACCAAATCGGTCCACAGACCGGTACCGGGCCACGTCCCGGTGGTTGGGGACCACTGCTTTACACCACTGCATCCGACGCTTTGCATTGGACTTGGAGATGTATGGCTTAGATCCAGCTGCTCAGCCATGGAAACTTCTTCCATTAAGCTCTCTGCGTACTTTACGTGGGCTAATTGGAAGGTCACATAAAGTTTGAAGCTCTGTAGCAACTGACTGTGCAGAAAGTCTTTGCACTATGCGCTTCAGCATCCACTGACCCCTCTCTGTCAGTTGACGTGGCCTACCACTTTGTGGCTGAGTTGCTGTTGTTCCCAAACACTTCCATTTTCTTATAATAAAGCCGACGGGTGACTTTCGAATATTTAGGAGCGAGGAAATTTCACGACCGGATTTGTTGCACAGGTGGCATCCTATGACAGTTCCACGCTGGAAATCACTGAGAGCGGCCCATTCTTTCACAAATGCTTGTAGAAACAGTCTCCATGCCTAAGTGCTTGATTTTATACACCTGTGGCCGGGCCAAGTGATTAGGACACCTGATTCTGATCATTTGGAGGGGTGACCGAATACTTTTGGCAATATAGTGTATATCCACTACTCTCCAATGTGCTGCCATATTTGCTATTTTTACAATTATTGTTAGAGTGCGTGCTGTGCTAATTTAATGATGTCCTGTAGTTTACAATTAGCCTACCAAATACCAAATGTTTTGTTTGCATAATAAGCTAGCTTGAGGAAAGCCACGCCCACCCCGCCATAGAAACCGTCCACAAGCACCTGAACAATTACGACTTCACCTCAACACTTTTTTACCTGAACTTTGGCCGACGTTATATTGAAAATTCGGTAGAAAAAGTGCTCCTCTGGGTTCACTCTGTTGAATTCTGACACGGCGAAATGAGCCGCCGCCACCACTCCGTGGTCCGTAACCGGAACTTGGCGAGGCTGTCCGGTCATCGTAGCTCGACTGTTGCCAATGAAAGTCACAAAATACAAAACACACGCCCAGCCGAACATGGTGTGAACCCACCAGACGTGTTTCCAAAGTGGGTCCATGTCGGCGGAGGCGTGTATATAAAGGTAAAAAATAAAATAAATTGTTTTGAAAGAGACTCACCTGTTTGCTATCAGCTCATTTGTGACTTAAGTTGAAACTGACCGCGCAACC
The DNA here is from genome assembly GCF_033978785.1 of Entelurus aequoreus. NCBI lineage: Eukaryota > Metazoa > Chordata > Actinopteri > Syngnathiformes > Syngnathidae > Entelurus > Entelurus aequoreus. The sequence goes on from NC_084739.1 coordinate 12,528,270, forward strand.
GGAAATGCCGTGTTGCCCAGCAACCGACGTTGCTATGTTGCCATCAAGGTAGCACAAAGTGGCGTAAATAAGGCAGCGTTTTTTTGTTTACAGTTGAATAATAAAACAAAACCTTTACTCACACAAAACTTTTTCCTACTTTTTTTGGTGAAAGTTAGAGAATCCTTTCTGAAGAGACATAAAAATAACATTTTAGTGCGCAGTGGTAGTGTGGGTTGGACGTGGCATAATGAAGGTGGGTGTTGAAGGGCATTTAGTAGATATTTTTATAGACACACATTGGTGTGAAAAATAATCGTGACAAAAGAGTCATCCATTTTTTTAAATAACTAATTTTTGGGTTTTTTTTTTAAGCACCTACAATAAGTCAAACTATAGTAGAAAGTACGGGTGTGGGAAAAAATCGATTCGAATTGCGATTCAGAATAGAGTCTAATTTTTTAAAAAGCGATTTTTTAAATTCCTTTTATTTTTAATTTTTTTTATTAATCAATCCAACAAAACAATACACAGCAATAACATAATGCAATCAAATTCCTAAACCAAACCCGACCCAGCAACACTCAGAACTGCAATAAACAGAGCAATTGAGAGGAGACACAAACACGACACAGAACAAACCAAAAGTAGTGAAACAAAAATGAATATTATCAACAACAGTATCAATATTAGTTACAATTTCAACATAGCAGTGATTAAAAATCCCTCATTGACATCATTAGACATTTATAAAAAAGATAAAAATTAACAATAATGTCACAGTGGCTTACACTTGCATCGCATCTCATAAGCTTGACAACACACTGTGTCCAATATTTTCACAAAGATAAAATAAGTCATATTTTTGGTTCATTTAATAGTTAAAACAAATTTACATTATTGCAATCAGTTGATAAAACATTGTCCTTTACAATTATAAAAGCTTTTTACAAAAATCTACTACTCTGCTTGCATGTCAGCAGACTGAGGTAGATCCTGCTGAAATCCTATGTATTGAATGAATAGAGAATCGTTTAGAATCGGGGGAAAAAAATCGCTTTTGAATCGAGAATCGTGTTGAATTGAGAAAAAAAACCGATTTTGAATCAAATCGTGACCCCAAGAATCAATATTGAATCGAATCGTGGAACACCCAAAGATTCACAGCTCTAGTAGAAAGTATTTCTACAGGAAATATGAATACATTGTGCCAGCTAGCATAAGCTCACTAGCGCCCCCAAAGACTGGGAGTATTTAATAATATTATTTACTGTTTGACAATAATTATTTACCTGGCAAAAGGTGGCTTACTCTGTATTTGTCTACTCATGGATTTTTTTTTGTGTGAATAAATTGCTGTTATTGTGGCGTTTTACAGTAGCTACCAAAAGCAAATAGCTCACTTGTGCCCCCTAATATTTGTATTATCTGACTACCTAATTAAAAAAATCAAATAGCACATTCAGTGGCTTCATATTAAAATTATATACATACTGTGCATAAAAAAACAGTAATGTTTAAGGAGAAATACTAAAACATTTACAGTTAACCTCACGCATTATACATTATTTATATTCACCTCTAAAATAGGCTGTATCCACGACATTTTATCCAACGGTCTGATTTTTGTACAACACACTTCAAAAATATATACGCATCACTTTACAGTTTTTCAACAAGAGAAGTAAGATCATGAGACATTTTAACAAATCACTTCTTTTATTCAAAAGCAAACTACTAACAGCACTACACTTAAAAATGTCAGCGTGAACAAGTTTTGTTTGTGTGGTTTTTTTTTTTAAACAAAAAGTGGACAATCTTCAGAGACAGTGGAGGCTATATTATTGAAAACTAATTTGAAAGTTTGTAGGAGGCAGAGGGACCTTTTTTGGTACAGTATCTAAAATGCAAAGCTGCCTGCTGCATGCAATGAAGAAGAGAAAACACAAAATGTGCAGAGGAAAAAAAACTTAGGGCTAAATCTACATTACGGAAAGAAAAAAACTTAATTAGATTTGTAAACAAACATGGTAACTAAAAACAATTGCTTGGACCATAAAGGAATATAAACGTTGCACCTTTAAGGGCACATGTCTTTTTCCATGACACTTAGGCACATGGAAAATATAGAACAGAAGTTAAAAAAGTACTTGGGCTTTCTGCAGGTTGTTCACTCATCTGACCCAAAGTCAGGACTTTGCATCACTCACAACACTAAAAACTTTAGCTTATTTCCACTTTTTAACAAGACGTTGAAATCTTGTTCCGTTAAATAGCTTTCATGGCAAATGTCCCGATAAACATATGATCCACATTGAGAGTAGCGTCCATCCAGGTTAATAGAATTTATATCAAAATAACGAGTGTGAGCCTCTTAGTATTGATCAAAGTGGCTATCCACATTTTTCTGGACACACCCTTTCCTTCCCGGGACTGCTCTGCTTTAAGTGAAGGAGTACATCCTCAACAAAGATTTTGATGCAAAATATAATCAGGAGCTTAATTTATAATTAGTGTGAATGTTATTCCCCGTTGAAAATAAAAGATATGTGCATATGATTTGAGGTTGAGTCTCCGGATGGAAAGATGCAGTGTTATAATCAAAATAATAAGAAGAACGAGAATGAATGAAGCAATGTTGACAGATATGTTGGTTACGGCACACCTCAGTAGCACTTGAGTCCCATGATATGAAGTCGGTGCTCTTCACTTACAAGGAGTTTTTCTCTGGGTCCAAGAGTGCCGCGATCCCCGAAATCTCCTCGCTGCTCAGCACATCCGTGTCCGGCTTCGCCTTCTTAAAAAGCGACGGAAGATTCTTGATATGGACTTCTTTCTTGAACTGATGGCACAGAGCTTTCTGTTGGCAGGAGAAGATATGTTTGGTTTTGTGCTGATTGCCATACAATTTGTCCAACAAACCCTGGAATCACTCTGCAGAGTAAGCACAGAATGTGAAAGAATGCTTGAGTGTGACAGCTCCGGGGCAACAGTGCCACCCGCTGGCCGTCGTGTGGCATTACCCCAACGGTTCCTGCGATGAGCTTCTTGAACTGGTCTTTCCTCTTTTTCTCAGCCACCTTTTGGGCATTCGGGTCGAGCAGCCTGCGGTCATAAAGCTCCAGAAAGTCCGTGTTAATGTTGGGGATCTGGTTCATCACTAATCTCAGCTCGGCGTAACGAGGGCGCTGAAGATGGGGAGAGGAAGACGTGGGCGTTGTCGAGGAGAGTCAGCAGAAAGATGTCTGTGTGAGGCTCACCAGGTTGTCGTAGATGTGCATGGCCAGCTGAGAGAGGCTGGCGCTGCAGACTTCGTGCTGCCCGTGAACCTGCAGGGCCTTGAGAACACTGACGTAGAACCAAGAGACTGCCTCGGGAAGAATGTTACGTCCAATCACCTGCACAGATAGCAAACAGGCGGATTGAAGACCTGAGAAGAAAACACTTTCAACAATAATAATAATTCTAGCCCGACATTTAAAACATGTTTATTATTGTGGTTGACAAATTGCACTTTAATTTTGTTTCTAATAGTGGCCAGAAACCTTTTATTAACTCAACTGTATAAAGTAACATGCACTTATTAGAGGAGGCCTTTGTTTGTGCATTGTTATATATTACAGTATACATGATAAAATATATACCATTATTTATTATATTACAGTATTACATCATACCAGTAGATTTTGATTACCTGCAACATGTTTATTAGCAATGAGGCCTTTATTTTTATACATTACTTTTATATTAATTTTAATCGCATCATTATCTTATATACTTACTGGGTATAAAGTATTTCAACAATATGCACTATTTATTTTATTACATTTTTTAAGTCAATATTGTGATTTTCTGTACCATGAAATACATTTTATTATTAGAGAGGCTTGTATTTATAGAAATAATATCCAACTATGAGATTTTTTTATTCACTGTATCATAAAAAATGTTTTTAACTCATTAAAAAAGACTCAAAAGTTTTGATATAAACTTATACACACGCACACACACACACACACATATATACTTATATGTAGGTGTATATAATGGACAAGCGGTAGAAAATGGATGGATGGATGGAGATATATATATATATAGGTGTTGTCAAATGTTTTTTTCTTACATTAGATTAATCACCTATTATTTATTCATTTAGATTAATCAAGATTAATCACAGGTTATTACTAGCTTGTATAATTTAAATTAACTTTAAAAAAAGACCCAAATATTTGGACATAAATGGCATTTTATCGTCAGAATGTCATACAGGAAAATGTGTTCAATGTTTTTCTTGAGTGCATGTAATTTGTTTGCTTATATTTGTTTAATATTAAGTCGAGTCAGCATGTATTTTGTCTTTGTATAGTATATATTGACTGACCGTATAACAACCTGGGCCGTCTTTCAGGTAACCATCCACTTTAGGGTAAAAGAGCATGTGCGCTCAAAATTAGTTGTGTGATTATTCTGTGTATATACATGATTAATGCAATTAATTTTTGACATTCCTAATGCATATAGTATGTTCATAATAAAACATTCTGATAGTTTAAATTTACCACTATATGCAATATTATAACTGTATGATCAAATCAATGGTGTTTGTACAAAAGGAGTCCTTTATTTAAGGTGAGGTATTCGTTTTTTCAAGTGAATGTGGCTATTATTAAGTATTTCTACTAAGAGCGATGGGCCACTTTTGAAAGAAAAATGTCAAATGTAGGACACATGTCTTAGGACTGCGTTACCTGGCGCAGAAGTGTCCAGCAGATGATGGAAGCCGTGCGGTGACAGTACGTGGCGTCCTTCCATGACAGCGACGTGAAGGAAAAAGACAACAGGCTCATGTAGATGTTCTGCGTCAAGAAGAAAAAAAGTTTAGCTTTTAAAGGTCGAAGAATATTCTCTTTTTTGTGTTTACATGTAAAGGAATAAGCGTGACCTCATCCTTCATCAGGGTTTTTCCCAGCTCTGTTAACTCCTCTGTAGGCGATGCAGCAGAAGACACTGGCGTAGCATCCATCATCCCATCTTCCTCTGCACAGCAATGGTACATTGAAACACACACACTTAGAATATAGTATGGTAGTTATTTAGAGATGTCGATATATGCGTTAAAATGTAATATCGGAAATTATCTGTATTGGTTTTTTTATTATCGGTATCAGTTTTTTTTTTATTTTATTTTTTTTTATTAAATCAACATAAAAAACACAAGATACACTTACAATTAGTGCACCAACCCAAAAAACCTCCCTCCCCCATTTACACTCATTCACACAAAAGGGTTGTTTCTTTCTGTTATTAATATTCTGGTTCCTACATTATATATCAATATATATCAATACAGTCTGCAAGGGATACAGTCCGTAAGCACACATGATTGTGCATGCTGCTGGTCCACTAATAGTACTAACCTTTAACAGTTAATTTTACTAATTTTCATTCATTACTAGTTTCTATGTAACTGTTTTTATATTGTTGTACTTTCTTTTTTATTCAAGAAAATGTTTTTAATTTATTTATCCTATTTTACTAATTTTTTTTAAAAGTACCTTATCTTCACCATACCTGGTTGTCCAAATTAGGCATAATAATGTGTTAATTCCACGACTGCATATATCGGTTGATATCGGTATCGGTTGATATCGGTATCGGTAATTAAAGAGTTGCACGATATCGGAATATCGGAATATCGGATATCGGCAAAAAGCAATTATCGGACATCCCTATAGTTATTTAAAAGATATCAAATAAAAGCATTACACATATTTATCTTGTACTATATACAGTGGAACCTCGATTTTACGGACACGCACATGAGCTTTTTAATTTACAAGTCACAGACCAAATAAAAAAATACCAGTATGCTATATTGTACGAACATTTCTTGAGCGTTCAAATTTTTCATCCAAAATGCCTGCAGTGCAGCCATTTTGTGCCAAGCAGCACATTAATAGTTGGAGGTCTTATAAATCTCTGTGAGCATTCACTCAGAAGAACCGGGCTGTTGTTTGCTGCTGGGCTAATTGCTACTTTGTGAGCTTTTTAAGTGTTTGTTAGCCTTTTCACCGCATTCAGTCAAAAAAAGCAGTGTTGGTTTGAAACGTTCAGGTAGTATCCAGTGTTGTCGACAATGACTCCTCCTCCCTCTTTCTTCGGCTGCACAGCAAGAGATTAACCAACAAGGTAAGCGTTTATTTTTCATTAACATTCATTGTAGTGACCTGGTTATTCAAGTCAAGGAGTTTTGAGATTTCAAACTGAGTGCACCATAGTGCTAGTGACATTGTGTGTGTCTGTGTGTTCTGGCAATGCTTACTTAATGGGTACATCGCTCTGTTTACACAGTCACCTTTAGGGGACCTCTGACGGTATGGGGACAAAAAAACAGGTCCCCTAAAGGAACCTTGTATGTATAATATAATCAGCAAGGTAAAGTACAATAGTTTCCTGGATCCAGATACCATTCTTACCTTCCATTTCTTCCTTATTTGGAGCGGGTTCGGGCAGTTTTCGTGAAATACAGCTTACAGCTGGAAATGACAAAAATCAAAATTTATTACACTCACACAAAATTTGCAAAAATCATAGGCATAATAATCAATGAATGAGTCGGTTGTGTCAAATGTATGCAAAATGGACTGCAATACTTGCTGGAAATCAGCATAAGCGCTGCTGAGTCAATCTCAACATTCCAGTTAGGGTTGTGCGATATAAATTGTATACATTTTGTTAATGACAAAACTTTTAATTAGAGATGTCCGATCGGCCGATAAATGCTTTAAAATGTAACATCGGAAATTATTGGTATCTGTTTCAAAAAGTAAAATTAATGACTTTTTAAAACGCCGCTGTACGGAGCGGTACATATCCGGTAAAACACGAACGTAAGGTATACTTGCCAACCGTCCCGATTTTCCCGGGAGAGTCCCGAATTTCAGTGCCCCTCCCGAAAATCTCCCGGGGCAACCATTCTCCCAAATTTCTCCCGATTTCCACCCGGACAACAATTTTGGGGGCGTGCCTTAAAGGCACCTCCTTTAGCGTCATCTACAACCTGTCGTCACGTCCGCTTTTCCTCCATACAAACAGCACATAATATATGCGGCTTTTACACACACATAAGTGAATGCGATGCATACTTGATCAACAGCCATACAGGTCACACTGAGGGTGACCGTATAAACAACTTTAACACGGTTACAAATATGCGCCACACTGTGAACCCACACCAAACAAGAATGACAAACACATTTCGTGAGAACATCCGCACCGTAACACAACATAAACACAACAGAACAAATCCCCAGAACCCCTTGCAGCACTAACTCTTCCGGGACGCTACAATATACACCCCCGCTACCACCAAACCCCTGCTGTTTTGAGGCATGTTAAAAAAAAATAATGCACTTTGTGACTTCAATAATAAATACGGCAGTGCCAAGATGGCACTTTTTTCCATAACTGGAGTTGAAGTTGTTCTCTTATTTTGGAAAACCTTGTTTTTGATTGATTGATTGAAACTTGTATTAGTAGATTGCACAGTACAGTACATATTCCGTACAATTGACCACTAAATGGTAACACCCGAATACGTTTTTCAACTTGTTTAAGTCTGCGTCCACGTTAATCAATTCATGGTAAAGTTACATTGTTTAATGCATCCAGCGGGGCATCACAACAAAATTAGGCATAATAATGTGTTAATAAAATTAGGCATAATAATGTGTTAATTCCACGACTGTATATATCGGTATCGGTTGATATCGGAATCGGTAATTAAGAGTTGGACAATATCGGAATATCGGCAAAAAAGCCATTATCGGACATCTCTACTTTTAATACTATCGTTATATCGTGATAATGCATGTTGATGACACATTCTAGCTGTGTCCCCTATATTTGACAGCCACAAGCAAACAAACGCGTCCTCAACACACTGGAACATTCTTGCTAGCAGCTAATATCCCTCCAGAGTGCAAAGCCAATTCTAAGTCAGCCATCCTCGCCTCCATGGCGGCAAATATAATGCGTTTCTTACAAGTATTATCGCTGGAGGACGAGGAATAGCTAAACATGCTACATCAGGATATGCTAACTGCTAAGATAGAGATCTTGAAAGTAAAAAGAGGTGGACAGATGGTTAAAAATATTGACAGTAAGGATACGAAGTATAGAACTTTGTATATGGTCAATACTACAGTGGTTGGATCATTTTTCTTATAAAAAAAATATTTTGTCATTTTTATTCTTGGTTACAAACTCAGGAAATAGGTACTTGCACTGGAAACAGGAATACTTTAAGGGCAAAAATTAAAGGATAGATAATACATTAAAGCCAATAGAAGGAGATCATTCAAAAATGTAATGTCCTGTGCTTTTGCCCAATTGTATTTGTGATAAAAAAATTAACCATTCAATGATCTTAAAAAAATCTGTAACTGCCCCTGTAACTACTTGGTATTTGATCAATAGCATGTAGTATCACCCAAAATTAATGTTGCGTATTGAAAAGCCCAAAACTATGGTCAACTACTGATACAGAAGAATAAGTGCTTTTTACATTTTAACAAGACGTGTAAATAGAACAATGTTAGAGTAGAAAGCTGTTTAAATAGAGTAATAATGGTTTTGAGAAAATAATACAACTGTGAATAACGCTATATGTAACCACACATGCCAAATTAGGAGACTTTGTAACACGTGTTGAAATGGTTCTAATATCATTTACATACAAAATATATTGTAATATCTTTCACGATATAGATCTTATCTTAGATCAAATTGCCCAACTATAAGATTTATTTCCTCAAAAAAAGGTCTGAAAAGACAGGTCGTCTTATATTTGGGGTGTAGAGATTTATACATGAATACCGTAAACTTTTCTTTCCATTTTTCATAAATTATTGTAAAATATGAGTCGTTCTTTTACTGATGTTGAAACCTATCGACGTCCCTTGTGTGGGCTCTGTGCCGAGGATGTCGTTGTGGCTTGTGCAGCCCTTTGAGACTTTTGTGATTTAGGGCTATATAAATAAACATTGATTGATTGATTGATTGATTGATATTCAGGTTAGTCTTATATTCAGTCAATACAGTATTTACATGAACATGTAATTCACAAATAGAGGGGCGGGCCCTACTGGTGTGTGTGTGGCCCTTCAAACCCCGCTTCCAAAAGCTGTCCACAACAAAACATGCTTATTGTAACCATTAATCCTCACTTTCTAAATTGGATTTTAAAACATTCAGCACAAATTTTCCTGTTCATTTGTGTATAGTAGCTGAAAGTGTTGTATGTATTGTGCTTCTGAGATAATGTTGCTGATCAATCACAATTTTGTATTTATTGAGTTTATTTAATCATATTTTTAGTATCAAATAGTTCAAGTCTGTCAGTTTTTATAAGGATATTTTCTTTAAATTTCAGGCAAATTGTTGTACTTTAAATATTTTCTGTTGCAGACTGAAAAACAACAATCCATCCATCCATCCATTTTCTACCGCTTGTCCCTTTTGGGGTCGCAGGGGTTGTGGAGCCTATCTCAGCTGCATTCGGGCGGAAGGCGGGGTACACGCTGGACAAGTCGCCACCTCATCGCAGGTCCAACACAGATAGACAGACAACATTCCCACTCACATTCACACACTAGGGCCAATCAACCTATCCCCAGGTGCATGTCTTTGGAGGTGGGAGGAAGCCGGAGTACCCGGAGGGAACCCACGCAGTCACGGGGAGAACATGCAAACTCCACACAGGAAGAACCCAGGGCTACTCAGGACCTTCGTATTGTGAGGCACAAGCACTAACCCCTGTGCCACCGTGCACAATGATAGAGTTATTTTTTGTTGTAATTTGACCTATAATCTTTGTTTTCGTTAATGTTGATAAAGATACAAGGTTATGCAGAGGTGTACTAATAATTTTAGAGACAAATTATACTATTTATAGTCGCTGATGTTAACCATGCAAAAAAAAAAAAAGAAGGGAAGTAGAGAAACGTACTGATGAAATCCAGCACCTCCCTGGTGAGAAGGCGTGCCAGCTGCTCCTCCAGCAACTCCTGAGTCTCCTGACTCTCCTGACACACCACCTCCTCTCCTTCCTCGCCACTAAACAAAAACGATCATGTAACCACCATGTGTGCTGCCTACATTATTGAGTAAGTAGCACACACACTTACTTGACAGCAGTCCTCTGGTTAATGACCTGCCACTTCATGTGTAAACTCTGGACAAACGGACAGGTCATGAGAAGGAGCAAACTTAAAAATGCAGTGATGACTCATTTCAAAAAGGGCAATACCTGAAGGACGTAGCTGAACAGGGGGCCGAGCAGGGGGCAGAGGAGACTGTCGTGATATTCCACGGGACACGACAGTACCATCTGTTTTAGGAACATTCGTACAATGGATTAAGGAAATGTGTTTACATCCTTTTCAGGATAAATGATTATATTTAATATTAGGTGCACATGCACAAGGTAACACAATTGTAGACCTTTGTCAAAATTTAAATGTAGAGGCAACAACTTAATCACTGATTCATAATTTGAAAGATCTACTAACCTGTACATATTTAAATATGCACATTGAGATGGTTTTTGTGAAATTAAATTGCTGCCACCATGTAGCCTGCCTCCTCTCTCTCTCCCTATGTGTATATATATATATATATATATATATATATATATATATATATATATATATATATATATATATATATATATATATATATATATAGAGAGAGAGAGAGAGAAGATTTTGTTCAAATTGGTTAGGATTTGGTTGATATGTTTTATCACAAATGTTTGAATTCTCGCCCAAAAAAACCTTTGGAAGTCTCTTTTTTTAAATACCATAAAAAGTAGGTATTAAAATTATAATTACACTAAATTTAAAAACTACAAAAATATATATATATATATATACACATATACATATACATATATATATATATATATATATATATATATACATACACACATAGATACATTTATAAATATATCTTTTTTTGATACTATGCTAAATAAAAACTAATAAATAAAGATAAACAATACAGTTGTCCCTCGCAAAATCGACCTTCAATTTTTGCAGTTTCACCCCAATGCAGATTTTTTTTCAGCATATTCTAGAACTTTTTTGGTCCTAAATTAAGGATTTTCAAGCGTAAAAATGGCTAAATGAACTAAAAATATCAATACTACAGTAGCATTGGCCATTAGAGAAGACCAAACCAATCAAAGCACACTGTTCAGTATCGTGGCCACTGATTGGCTTAGCTTCAGGCAGATAAATAAAGGGTGTTTTTGTGTCCTGAGGGCTTATATTGTTGAAAAAGATATTTAGAAAGTTGTAAACATGTTTTTCATGCTCTCACTAGCTAGTTATAGTGATTCAATATTTTCCTACTATGCGGTCGGTTACATCCGGAACCAAATAACAGCGATAAACGAGGGACAATTCTAATAAAGTATAAACTAATGAATAAATGTAAATACTTGACAATAAAGTTAAATACACCCTTTCAAGTACAGTATATGGCAGCACTAAAAAGTCTGTCATCATATAGACAGTGTCCTCCCAAGCAAAACTACCGTTTATCTTGTTGATACAGCTCTTGCTTTGGCTCTCTTCAGATTGTGCGGTGCAAATGAATCATCAGCCTTTCACAAGCTCCAACAAAGCAAAAAAAAAAGGATATGAATCACAGGGCGAAGTCTGTGATCTGGCACGTGTTCGAGGGAGAAGAAAGCAGAGGCAGCTATTTTTTCTGAAAGCCCGTCGATGTTGTAGAAGTCCTGCTGTAGGGAAAGCGCTGCATTTCCCAGGAGGTGGAAGCTGCAAAAGTGAAATACGTTAAAATGAAGTCACAATCCAAGATGGAATAAAAACTGGAGGATTAGATGGGAAAGCTGTACTCACCAGGTGTCATAATTTTGGCTGAAAAATCCCTGCATTCGTTCTAGGTTTGTTTTTAAAGGGTGTGCGTCATAAGTATCGGGAAGAGGCTGGGCCAGACCTGAAGAACATAATACATGGAGAAGTTTGGTCATAATTGCTTCATGGATGGCTTAGACTGGAAATTACAGTATTTCACTTAAATCATTAAGAACACGCCTCACATTTAGCAACCAGTGGGGTTTTTTTTTTTAAGTATACCTTCTCAAAGGACAATACTATAGAAAGGAAACTTGGACATACTTCATACTTAAAAGTGGTCAGCATGCAGCTTGTTGAGCAGTGTAGATTTACTATCTACAGAGAATGGTTCAACACGTTGTCTAAATAGCTGGCAATTCAAGTACCGGTAGCAGCAAAATACTTGTATCCTGCCTAATGTCATGCATGGTGGCAATGGCAGCGTCATAGTCTGGGGCTGCATGAGTGCTGCCGGCACTGGGAGAGCTGCGTTTCATTGAAGGGAAGCAAGAATTGTGACATTCTCTCAATGGTTACTGTCCTGCTTGGCAGTGTTTCAGCATAATAAAAGGAAAGCAAACACAATTTTACAATACATTGCTGAGGAAGACGAAGATGATAGTCTATTCCAGACCTGTACCTGTGGGGCATCCTCAAGTAATGCAACATACTTTTTTACCTTAAATATTTTCGCAAATTTTACTCTGATTTCATCGAGTTTCATTCAGATCACTACATTTATTGAAACATTTATTTACAATCTAGTGACCACACCTTGCAAAGACGTATTATTTTGGCTCGTTAAGAGATACTTCTTCCAGCGGGCATGGTCACATGACCGTTTCACCAATCCAACATAAGCACTAGGGATGTTTGACTCTACTTCACCCAATCAAACGGAGCCTTGGCGGTCAACTATGACCTTTGGTCTGTCACTCAAAGACATCTGTGTGCAACAATAACAGAAATAAAAATTCCTTTGGTTACATGGCAAGGAGGCAGCCAGAAGGAAGAAAAAAAGCCCGCCTCTTAAGGTAAAGGCAGTTCACTAGAACATTATGTCATAAAACTACTGTAGATGTTTGTAGTACATTCTATTGTATTGTTTTAATAAAGAATATATATTATCTGAAAGTTCTTTTTTTTTTAAAGGCAATGTTATAAGTTAAAATTGTGTTGTTTTTTGGGGGGGCAAGCAACGATTAAATTAATTTCAATAGGCGACAAAGATTTGAGATAGGAGTGTTTTGAGCTTGGTCATGGAACCAATTGAGCTTGTAAGTTGGTGTACCAATGTGTCTTTTTTGAGGAGCTTTGCGGGGGTCTACTGCATTTCTGATATTGCAGCTGTTATGAGTGTATCACTGATTTGGCTGTATTGTCGTATCTCTGGACTGGTGTTTTGTTGCTGAGAGAAGCATCCCAGTGTGTCCTGAGTGCTTTTCTGTCTCGTCTTGGCTTTCATGAGTGGCAGTTAAGCCTGCGTGGACATACACGCGGAATATTGGCTCTGGAACTCAAATGAAAAGAGCGGCCGCGAAATCTCCTTGGGGCTGGCAATGCTGAGGCTAGCTATGTTTGCTTGCTCTGTTTGCTTACTAGGGCTATATTGGTCCATATCAATAATTATTATGACCTATCAAAAATAGGGACTAAGAGAAAAATATATTAAAATGTAAAAAAAAAAAAGAAGTTTTAAATGTAACCTTACTCTGATTATAATCTATTCAGTCATCAGGGCAGAAAAGAAAGGAATTGTCAACACCACCATGGAAAACACTCAATCTAAAAAAATTCTAAATCACATTGAACGCATTTACCTCTTAAAATGAAGGTGCAAAAATATGTAATATGTATATAATTTTGAACAAAGTGTAACAAAATAGTGCAACGCGTGGAAATGTAAACAGAGAAACCTGAAAATAACTATTTTTTGCAGGTTTCGTGCCATAAAATTGTGACTGTGTAACATTTAATTTGGTCTATCATTGTTACTTAAGTATGTAAAGGAATTTATGTTATGGAGTAATTATTAGTTAAATATTTTTGGACCAAATTACTATTATTTCAAAGTAGCACATTTTTTATATTTAGTTCCACTTTAGTTCCTCCTTGTTGCTTCCGTATACCTGATTGGAGAACAGACAAGGGTTGAAAAGAGATGAGAACTACAGTCCGTTTTTAAAAATTCCAAAAAAACTGCCATACTGTCTATGTGACATTTCCTGTTTTATCAACAAATTATTCTTTCTCTGCAGCACTCATTTTTAGTTTCCCTTCTCACTCCACGCAGAAAATTAACAACAAGATGGCGCAACCAAACTAGATACTGCTACGTGATTATTGCTACCCGTTGCACAGTGATCACTTTCTGTTTTGCTTGATTACCAGAGCGCGAGTGCCTTTGTTCATGCAACCAACCTTGCTTCGTAACTTCTGGTTTCTTCAGACCAAAAAATATATATACAGTACAGGCCAAAAGTTTGGACACACCTTCTCCTCATTCAATGAGTTTCCTTAATTTTCATGACTATTTACAGTGTAGATTGTCACTGAAGGCATCATAACTATGAATGAACACATGTGGAGTTATGTACTTAACAAAAAAAGGTGAAATAACTGAAAACATGTTTTATATTCTATGATTACTGCTTTGCACACTCTTGGCATTCTCTTGATGAGCTTCAAGCGCACCTGGGAAGTAAAAACCATTTCAGGTGACTTCCTTTTGAAGCTCATCCCGAGAATGCAAAGAGTGTCCAAAGCAGTAATCGGAGCAAAGGGTGGCTATTTTGAATAAACTAGAATATAAAACATGTTCTCAGTTATTTCACCTTTTTTTGTTAAGTACATAACTCCACATGTGTACATTCATAGTTTTGCTGCTTTAAGTGACAATCTACAATGTAAATTGTCATGAAAATTTAAAAAAAAACGCATTGAATGACAAGGTGTGTCCAAACTTTTGGCCTGTACTGTACATATTCATCGTTTTATCAAACACATTTTTTTAATGGTATCGATGACATGTCTATCGCAATATATATTGATATTGTTTTATCGGAGCCAGCCCTTTTGCGCACTCTCGATTAGTAGTATATCCAAAGCACATAATGACACTCACAACCAGACAAATATGCTTCTATTAAAAAAATAATGACTCTGTTCTGCCTGCAAGACATCTTTTTCATAAGGGAGAAATATCATTACATTGTGATCTCGCGAGCTCTTGTAACACAAAATCTTGTCACAACCCTAGTATCGAGTCATTCTCAGTGGATAGTAAAGTTATACTGCTGTACAACCCTTATGGTGACTGCTCTAAAGTACTTTGTATCCAAGTTTAATTTCTATGGTCGCATTGTCTATGGAGATTGTCAATCATCCAGGTCATTGTGTTATCAGGGCATTTAAATCTATTGCAACTAGACTGTTGAGTTTGTTTGCCTTTCATCCAAGCAGGCTGACATTTCTATAGTATTGTCCCTTAAGAAGTAGTAGAAATAGAAAACGCTTACCAAGAACCAGATTTCTCTCTCCGTCCATCAGCTCATGCACTCTGGTGAACGTCTCACTGAGACGAGCTCTGTTCTCTGGCATAAACAAACTGTTTTGAGTTCTGTGTAGAGATGGTAGCAAAAGAAAATAATGAGCAAGCAAAAAACTAGGTCAAATAGGGGAAGTAAAGTGTGCCATTTGCATACCTGACAAAAGCCAGCAGATTAGGCAGAAAGGCTAAAAACTGGGCAGCACAGGAGTTTCTAAAAATGGGGGCTTCTGATGAAGTGTAACCCACTACAAAGCCTCCAGATTTGGCGGCCTCCAGGTCTGCAGGCCAGCGCGCCCGCTTCGCCACACCCAACATCGCGTTCAAACAGAAGCCCAGCTGAGAGAATGACGGCAAAAACTCAATCAATGCTCTTGTTGGGATGGAGTATTTATTTTCTGTCCCGTATGCTTACCCTCCCCCTGTTGAGGCCGGCTGTGTCAACCTCTGTGCGCTGCTCACTGACCACCTGATCCGCTCCAGCAAAGGACATGTACGCAGCGGGGTTGCAAACCACCCTTTAAGGTGAAATACATGTAAAGTAGTGGCGTTACATCAAATGCTAAAAAAGAAGCAAACAACTTACTCCTTCATCGCGTCTGAGGTCCATTCTGCCATCACAGGGGCCAACAGTTCGTCTATAAAAGCCTTCTGCTTCTCAAAGTCCTTAAACTCGTTACTGATGAGCACCAGAGACTCCATCAGTGCACTTTTCTCCATGAAAGTCAGAAGGCCGTCGCTGGCGAACATCTCCTTTATGCGATTATAAAACATGTCGAAACAAGGCTGCAAGAATGGCAGGAAAACAAATGAATAAACATATTTGTCCTTATAGTTGCCATAAACTGTGATGCTTCCAATGGCATCCATTACCGAAAAAAATTGTGGGTAATCTCGGCAAATCTTGATGATTGAAGAACAGGCGTGCCTCCTCAGGTTATTTACAGCTCGGGTGCGTGGCGCCTGTGTAGGAAGAAGACAAAAAAATGTTTGGCCTTGGTTGTGGAAGTTCAGAAAAAAAAAATTATTTTCCGTTGGAGACCTGCCTTATTTTCCTGCACAGGCTCAAATGTAACGATTTCAAACAGCTGCAGAAACACAAGGATGAGAAAAGGTTAAACTCTTGCATAAATGATATTCAATACTCAAAGTTTATCATTGTTAGTGGGATAATACATATTTCACTTCCAAAGCCTCCATTCTATTTGATAAATGCATCACAAACGCCGCGCCTAAAATAAGACACGTCCTACAAAACAAAAAACATGATACCTCAATCTGGCTCTAATCAACTTCCCTATGTGACCATATGTGTTATACATTATTTGACACATCAACTTAATGTGTATTATATTTATCCATGAGAGCATTTTGTTATAAAATGTGAGGTGTGTCTGTTAAAAGCATGGTTGTTTTTACAAATAATGACAGATGTGAACAAGAGCATGTATTGCCTTTGTGTGATGATGTAAATGAGGTGTGGTTGTATTTAGGGATGATACTCGAAACCGGTTTTCCCGGTTGTTCGATAAGAAAAGAACCGAGTCCTCGGACTCGAATCCCTTTTTGAGAACCGGTACCCGTTATC
Organism: Entelurus aequoreus; assembly: GCF_033978785.1. Classification (NCBI taxonomy): domain Eukaryota; kingdom Metazoa; phylum Chordata; class Actinopteri; order Syngnathiformes; family Syngnathidae; genus Entelurus; species Entelurus aequoreus. The sequence goes on from NC_084739.1 coordinate 12,545,308, forward strand.
AAGACCACTATAGTAAAGAAAAAGAGTTGGTTCTTTATTCGAATCGCTGGGAACGAATCCTGTCCCGACCAGAAATGCCCCATGGGACATCACAAGAAATCACGTCACGTGAAACTGGGTATAACACATGGCACACTGACAAAGCTTAACCTATTGTTACTATAACAATCTACAAGGTTAAGGTTGCTTCTCTTTCTTCCCCTCCATTTTTCTGCATTCTTTCGTATCTCAAGTTATCATTACGTATATGTATTGTTGCATTTGAACAATTGTATTGTTGATAATAAAGGTAAAGTACTGGTATTGTTTATTATCAATAGCACTATTTCTATTGGTATTCATATTGCTCCATTTTTAGTGTAATAATGCTCATTGTCATTTCTGTATTTTTTTTTTTTTTTTTAATTTTCGCTAACTGCTTATTTGCTATTACTTTTACCATCATATTTGTACATGTCGTATTTGCTGATGTTGCTCTGTTGTTGTTGTTGTTGTGTTTGCTGTTGTTGTTTTTGTCTCTCTGTCTAATCCCCCTCTTGTCCCCACAATTCCCCCCTCTGTCTTCCTTTTTCTCTCTTTCTATCCCCTCCTGCTCCGGCCCGGCTGCACCAAATAATAATATAAATACATTTAATAAAGTCAAAATACAAGTAAGGCAACAAGAGAAGTATCCTACACTTCTCTTTTGTAAAGTAAATCTGAACAGCCGATATGGGCATCTACATCTGCTATATGATTTGCCCGAGAAGCTGGGCAGGACATTTAAAAAAAAAAAAAAAAAAAAAAAAAAAAGAAATCACGTCACGTAGCTCAGTCATTAGGCGCAGATAGGGAAAGCAGGAAAAACAATGCACCGGAAAAATCGCTCCAAGGTGTAATAAAGTTCAAAACAAAAGGTATAATCCAATGAATAACTTTACTGAGAGATTTGAGCAGGGTACAAACACATGACGAACACTTTTACGACCAACCGGAAACATAGCAACCAGGCTAGCAACGCACCTCCTTTACGGCAGCTGTCGCAACGTTCTTAAAGCAACCGCAGCACATACACTACCGTTCAAAAGTTTGGGGTCACATTGAAATGTCCTTATTTTTGAAGGAAAAGCACTTTAAACTAGTCTTAACTTTAAAGAAATACACTCTATACATTGCTAATGTGGTAAATGACTATTCTAGCTGCAAATGTCTGGTTTTTGGTGCAATATCTACATAGGTGTATAGAGGCCCATTTCCAGAAACTATCACTCCAGTGTTCTAATGGTACAATGTGTTTGCTCATTGGCTCAGAAGGCTAATTGATGATTAGAAAACCCTTGTGTAATCATGTTCACACATCTGAAAACAGTTTAGCTCGTTACAGAAGCTACAAAACTGACCTTCCTTTGAGCAGATTGAGTTTCTGGAGCATCACATTTGTGGGGTCAATTAAACGCTCAAAATGTCCAGAAAAAGAGAACTTTCATCTGAAACTCGACAGTCTATTCTTGTTCTTAGAAATGAAGGCTATTCCACAAAATTGTTTGGGTGACCCCAAACTTTTAAACGGTAGTGTACATATACATGACATCTCCCTTTTTTAACTTTTGTTTTTCTTTCCTGGTAAACAAAACAAAATCACACTGTATATGTGTTGTCGGTCTAATTATAAATAATGCAGATGAGGCGTGTTGGCTGAGTTCTTGACGTTTACTTTCACAGCGTGCTCATAACCTCATTCTTAGCTGCCGGGTGACGACATGCAACAACACTTTTCGGGGCTACCACGCATGCTCGTCACTCCCGTTGCATGCTGGGTAGTGTAGTTGTTATATTCTCTAGCTCATAACATCACATCTTTCCCCCTATAAATAAATTATGTTAACACAATAAAGTGTTTTTTAGCATTGTAACCACATTTGCAAACAACTTTTCTCTTCATAGAATTTTCTTTCAATAAAGAAATAAAGTGCAAAAATGTCAAAGCATCATAACAAACAGTTATGTCAAATAGCAGCAGAAGTGCACTTTTTGGAGAGCTGTATTATTTTCAGTTTTGTGCCCAAGGGACTGATTTTATTTGACACTATATTATTATTTATACACCTATAGTGATCCCAGAGACAGGTTGCTTTTGTGTTACTGTATATATTTGTTTTTCTGAAAAATCCCACTTAATATACTTTGGGTAACAACAGTCAATATTTATTTATTTTATTCTATTTTTTTAGGGGGGTAACAGTCAATATTTATTTATTTATTAGATTTTATTTTTTTCTTATATAATAAAAGTGAGATTTTGTTAAACCAAATATTGTGTGTTCTTTTCCATATACAACAACCTATCTGGACTCGATAAGAGAATCGATAAGGAATCGGTTCGATAAGAGGATTCGATAATAGGCTCGAACTCGATAATTTCTTATCAAACATCATCCCTAGTTGTATTGTATATTAAGTATGTGTCCATAAAAGGGCATTTTATGACTTTTTTCTTAATACTTGTGTATGATTTTATTGTCATAATTTTATTGCATGATTTTTTGTATCCCTTTAATTTAGGTAGCCAGGGACTGCAGGTGGAAATTAGCTATTTAGCTATAATCTGGTACAGAACATATCTGTCTTTGAGCTTAATGTTTCTGTGCATTGTCCCTTCAAATAAAGACTAAACTAAAACTAAACTAAGTATTACACTAAATAATAAATTATCAATATTGCGAGGTTGCATATGACGTCACATCAGTTTTTCTTCTTTGCAGCTTAATTCACATGATGGTCAACCAGCTTGAGCGTAGCATCAAAACAAGTGACAGTGACAGTAAAGTTTGAGCAGAAAATGCCGTATTGCTGATCTGTTCTTGGGTGTTCCAATCGTTAAAATAGAGTGATAGAAAATACCTTTCATAGGAGTTCCGACATAAAAAGGTAATAAAGTCAGGGAAAAAACGAAAGTGCGTCGAAGGAAATGGCTCTTAAAAATCACTTTCATCGTCTTGTGAAATACAATCGGACCATGCACGCGTCTGCAACGGTCACTATGTGAAATGTTTGTTTGAAACTTTGAACATTTGATTTGTGTTTCTCTGCTATATTAGTGTTTGAGAGCAGAACTAAACATTAAAAAAGACAATAGATCCCATTAGTTTGTGTTATTTTGTAGTTTGCTATGCCTAAATATGACTACAAAGACCTGGTAGTGCAAATAAACTAACGTCATGTTAAGTCTAAGTAATAAATATTGTGATTGTTGTTCCACTCCACCATATTTTTGTTGTTGAAAAGAATAAAATAAGAGTTTTATTGTCATTATTACAGTGAACAGGTTCAAATAACGAAATTGAAGCAGATCCCCTAAGGTGCATACACAATAGTATAGTAATATAAATAGTAAAAAAAAGACAAAAAAGAAGATATAAAAGTGAAAAGTGTACAAGTGACAGAGATTTGACAGTTGATTTTCATAACAAAATTTAAACGCTTAATAGTTTATGTGCAGGAAAGACTCAACAGCCTAATGAATCTTGATATCGCAAGCAAACATTGCTAAACAACAGGGACATTTATAGCTAAATAATGAGATAAAATATGAACGTCACACCATAAAACAAACAGAAATTATAGATTAGACTAATAATTGTAGCAAAAATCAACTGCAAAAAAATGTCACCTTTTTCCCATTAGCGTCACAGCACTCGTTAGGTCAATTAAATACGGTACTTAACGATGCACGAATGAGTACCGGTACAACATTGTCTCCTATGGATTAATGCTTCATATGTGGACCCCTCCAGATGTAAAGACATGATGATGTGCCACCTATCTTTTCTTCTTAAAGTCCTTGTAAGTGAGGTCGAGGCCGAAAGTGCCTATTGGTCATGTGATTGCAACCCAGCAATTTGACGGTTCATTTCATTATGCATTATTGTAAAAAAATAAAATAAAAAAATGCTTTAGCGTAAATAAAAGCTTCCTCCCTTAATAAAAACCTGGTACTGTCTTCAGTTGAGTGTAATTGAAAACTTTTGGGTTTTTTTCATTCATTAATTGTCTATACCGCTTATCCACATTAGGGTTACGGATAAACTGGGGCCTATCCCAGCTGAATTCAGGCGATAGGCGGAAGACATCCTAGATTGATCGCCAGCCAATCGCAGGGCAAGTATAGAAAAACAACTATTCACACTAGGGCTGGGCGATATACGCGATATATCGCGGGTTTGTCTCTGTGCGATATAGAAAATGACTATATCGTGATATTCGAGTATACGTTCTCACACAGTTGCTTTTAGCCGCGGGCATTACACTGCAGGCTCTTCCCACTCCTTCTTGTGTCTCCTTCTCACAGACAGCGAGCACACCTTCTTACATACACTACCGTTCAAAAGTTTAGGGGTCACCCAAACAATTTTGTGGAATAGCCTTCATTTCTAAGAACAAGAATAGACTGTCGAGTTTCAGATGAAAGTTCTCTTTTTCTGGACATTTTGAGCGTTTAATTGACCCCACAAATGTGATGCTCCAGAAACTCAATCTGCTCAAAGGAAGGTCAGTTTTGTAGCTTCTGTAACTAGCTAAACTGTTTTCAGATGTATGAACATGATTGCACAAGGGTTTTCTAATCATCAATTAGCCTTCTGAGCCAATGAGCAAACACATTGTACCATTAGAACACTGGAGTGATAGTTGCTGGAAATGGGCCTCTATACACCTATGTAGATATTGCACCAAAAACCAGACATTTGCAGCTAGAATAGCCATTTACCACATTAGCAATGTATAGAGTGTATTTCTTTAAAGTTAAGAGTAGTTTAAAGTTATCTTCATTGAAAAGTACGGTGCTTTTCCTTCAAAAATAAGGACATTTCAATGTGACCCCAAACTTTTGAACGGTAGTGTACGTCACATACTGTCAAGTCATACGTCACATACGTATACGCCCTCGCGCAGCAGAGAGGTAGCAGCATGGCTAAAGTTAGCTGTGGTGCGACTGGTAATACGAGAGAAAGAAAGTGCGAATCTGGTAACAAATGAAGGAAGAATTAATTCCCAAGAAAAACAGCACGGGGTCCATCGTTTGGCGGTGGTTTGGCTTCAAGTGGAAATTTTGTCGAACAGACAACCGTAATTTGTCAAGTGTGGGGAAAATGCATTGCTACAAAAAGTAGCATTACTGCTAGTATGTAGCATCATTTGAAAAGTCACCTGCTAGAGAATGTAGAGTGCTTACTCCGCATGTCAACATCTCCATTCGGTGCCACACGCCCACACCATCAAAATGCAGAGGCAAACATTTCCAGATCAACACCGTATGAAAAAAATAGTCAACAACAGACGGAGATAACGTCCGCAGGAACCTACCACATAGCGAAGGACGTACACAATTTGATTTCCTATTAAGCAGCTAACTTTTATTTGACACTTATTGAAATATCTTGTGTGACATCATGTACAAAAGTGCACTTTATTTGTTTTAAACTATTGTAGTGGCGTTCTGTACAAAAAGTGCACTTTAATTTAGTGTTGTTTTGATTTGTCATCTTAGAGACATCATGCACTAAAGTGCACATATAGCTTGTTTTAAAATGACTGACAATTTTGCACTTTCTGTTTTGGAAATGACATGAATGTTTGTGCCACTGCTTAATAACTGTTTAATAAATACAGTGTTGGTCAATTGACTTAGTTGTGATTTCCCTCTCTGCATGAAAGTTTAAAATGAGCATATATTAATGCAGTATGAACAAGAATGTTTTAATGTAGACACATAGAATCATCATACTGCTGTGATTATATGTATCAAGTGTTCATTCCAGGCTAAGGCAAAATATCGAGATATATATCGTGTATCGCGACATGGCCTAAAAATATTGAGATATTTAAAAAAGGCCATATCGCCCAGCCCTAATTCACACTCACATTCATACCTGATGGCGAGTCTTTAATTACCATATGCATATTTTTGTAATGTGGGAGGGAACTTGAGTGCCCATAGAAAACCCACATACGTGTGGGGAAAACATGCAAACCTCACAGAGAGATGCCTTCTATGATTCAAGGATCTTTATTGCCCTAAGGACTATGCATGCATTGTATTGGCTCTTTGGTTTGTGAGGAATAAGGTTAAACAGCTTTGCTCGCCTTGTGAAGCGCTACAGCAAAGTCCTAGTCTGATGGCTCGTCTGTCTAAATTATTGTGGAGCACTACTATCATCCATCATGCTGGTGTGACACCACACTGAGCAGATGTCCACACGCAGCAAGGGTGCTAAGGCTTTGGTGCCTTGAATAAATGTGTGCTTCCTGATACATTTTACATCATATTCTCTGAGCTTAGCCTGCAAAATATCCCCCGCAGGGATCAGACTGTACAGCATAATCACACCATAAATATTAATCGGATGCTACGTCAATTAAATAGCCACGACTGACCTTGCAAAGGACCTGAGGCAGTAATTGCAGTCTGTGTTTGATGAACGGGAAGAGAGCAGACACGTTGGTGAGCACGCAGGACATGATGAGATGATCTTCGGTTTTGTAGTTGAGCAAGCCCTGCAGCAGCTCCATGGTCTGATCCACAGGTAACTTCTACACAGGAAGAGGGGACACCAAGGTTAACATAGAGCCCTATTATCTATTCTTTGGTAAGTACCGTAGGTTAAATGGTAAATGGTCTGTATTTATATAGCACTTTACTATACTTGAAACGATACCCAAAGCGCTTTACAATATACATCACATTCATCCACATATTCACACAATGATGGCGGTAGCTGCCATGCAAGGCCCTAACCACGACCCATCAGGAGCAAGGTGGGTGAAGTGTCTTGCCCAAGGACACAACGGCTGTGACTAGGAGGGCGGAAGCTGGATACAAACGTGGAACCCTCAAGTTGGTGGCATGGCCGGTATACCCTCTGAGCCACGATTATCTTATAATCCTTGGGGTTTGCATGCTCTCTCTATGCTTTTTTTTTAGCTCCACTATTCCACCCCTAAAATCTGATAAATAACCATTCAAAAAGCACCACTAATACTCAATTTACATTTTGTGACTTGAATATTAACCAAGTATTAGTGATATTGTTATTATAAGCACTAAAGCAGACAAACTATTTAGAGCGGCGCCATGTTCACTTCCAGGTGTGCCTATGTTTACATCATAGGGGACGGCGTGGCGAAGTTGGGAGAGTGGCCGTGCCAGCAATCTGAGGGTTACTGGTTCAATCCCCACCTTCTACCATCCTAGTCACGTCTGTTGTGTCCTTGAGCAAGACACTTCACCCTTGCTCCTGATGGTCCTGGTTAGCACCGTGCATGGCAGCTCCCGCCATCAGTGTGTGAATGTGTGTGTGTGAATAGGTGAATGTGGAAAATAGTGTCAAAGCGCTTTGAGTTCCTTAAAAAAAGGTAGAAATGCGCTATACAAGTATGACCCATTTACCATTTAGACTGATCAGCAGCTTCCTCACTTCCTTGCTCCCTGTATGTGTTATTCAACACATAAATCATGCATCAAGTGTGAGTAGGTATTCCAACAAGTTGGGACACTTTTGACAGCCATATGTTTAATGTACCTTAAAATTTTCTGTTAAAATGAAGCCAATAATGAAATTTTTTGTGGTCCCCTTTATTTTAAAAAGTATCGAAAAGTATACCTGTATATGTTTGTACTGGTACCAAAATATTAGTATCAGGACAACCCCTACTAAAGTCTGCATAGACATGATTTGGTGCTTCTACGTTGCCCCTTGCTCAAACAAATTCGGAAATCTGCTTCATATGCACCTGCTTTGCGGAAGACTAAGACGCAGCAGAAGGGGTCTGGGGTTCCAATTTTGCAACTTTGACGCTATATTTAGCGAAGAGAGGTATGCATTACAAGTCAAAGAGAACAGTGTCTCTTTGCATTGTGCATTTATCCGGTTTTTAAATACAGTACAAGCGGTCACAAAAGTCAAAGTATTCGACCACTTGAGCGGAGATCTGCCTCCATAAGCCTAAAGAGCATGCATACAACGTGAAGAATGTTATGTTTGTTTCTTGTTTCAATAACTCATGAACAACAATTTTAAGCAACACAGGAACTCTTTATTTATAACTCTGCAGGATACCCTTACTCCCTCCTCACCATTATTGCTGCTAGTACTACAGTCTAAACCAAGAGTCTTCAATGTTTTCCAGGCCAAGGACCGCAAACTGATAGAGATGGAGCGGGGACCCCCTTACTATACATCCTAAATTAAAGCAAAATTGTCCTAAAGGTAACTTGCTATTTTGCAATACTAAGATATTCAAATAATACTTTATAGAGCGTTGCTAAACACTAGCTATCTAAAATGCTAACATGAATATTATTATTTTTATTAATGTTTTTATTTTAAACCTGCAAGGTTCATTGAGTAGGGTGAACATGCCACTGTCATTTATGAGCTACACAGTGTGTTGCATATACTGTATGCTAATGTGTTTTTAAAGACATTAGTTTGAAGAAAAATTGTGGAGGAGAACACAAAACATTGATTCTTACAATATATTATTTGGTATAAAAATTATCATAATAATCATAACTTTATTGATCCGAAGGGAAATTCAGCAGTCAAAAAGTTTGGGGGCACCTGATCTAGAACCTCAGTTCATAAAACAATCCATCAAACTATCATCCTAATGTTATATTTATACTTTATAGGGCTGAAAATTGTTTTAATTGCCTGTTACCTCCTCCTCAAGGCTCCTCAAGATCTGTGAAATTACACAATCCATGAAGATGGTCACAGCTTCCCACTGGAGCGCTGGGGGAAAGTGCTTGGAGCCCAGGCCATCGCCGGTCTCAGCTGGAAAAAGATGAGTGTAAAATAAGCCGGCATCAGGACATGTAAGTTTATGTTACTTAACTGGAGCTCCCCAACAGTAGGGAAATCCAAGTACTTTTGCAAAAGGCTATTTGTAAAAAGAAAGGAAGACGCTACGAGAATAAAGCTGGATTTTGTTTTTTTAAGTTTAAAAATTGTACAGGAACAAAAAGCATTTTTCAAAATTAAACTTGCAATTTTACAAGACAGATGTCACCATTTTGTTAAAAGAGTATAACATGTAAAAAATTTAATATTAGAATACAATTTTCTTTTTGTAACATATCGACTTTTTTTGACAATTTACTATTTTTCTTTCTTTTTTTATTTTCAATGTGGCTCTTATACTGCTTCTACATTTTCAGGATCAATCTATAAGCTTGCATATTCATACATCATTAGAATATATTAAATCATTCATTAATCTAACTAGATGAGGCAATTCCTGAAGGAATTGCGTGTGAATGCTCCAATGCTGAAGTTGAACGGAAATCCTTGAATTTTGTTAGAATTGTTGAAGTAGAGCACACAATTCCCAAACAGGCTGAATATTTTGAAGTTGGAAAGGTTTGAATCAGATGAAAAATGTGGGAGTTGTGGAACTTTAAAGAATGTCCCATTGATGTCAATGGGAATTTGCCCAAAAATTTGGGAATTTCAGGAAAAGCAGAAATTTTTCTGAAAATGGTAAAAATCTTGACAGGTCTGAATGAAATTAAATGGCTGGTGTTGGGATTTTTCAAATCGGTCGAGAAATGTTGAAGTTGAATTGAGAAATGGTACTACGGAATTCCTAGAATATCGGGAAACCGGTCATTTTTCCAGTTCAAAAAACAACTTTGTTTTTCTCCTAATTAAGAGGAATGTTTTGACGGTGGAACGGATGAAATGCGTTGAAAAATGTGGAAGTAGTCGCCAGAATAAAGGGTGGAAATAGGGCTTTGGAAAATCCTGGAATTTTTTTGAACTTGGAAAAAAAGGTAGTTTAAATTTCCAGGATGGAGGAATGTGTTGAAGGTGGAATGGTTTGAATCGGTTGGAAAATGTGGAAATGGTGGAAGTTTGAAAAATGGCCAATTCATTTTGAATGGGAAAAATGTCCCGGAAAACCGGGAGTTCTGGGAAATCTGGGAATTTGTCAATACAATTGTCAAGGGAAAGCCTGCGACTCCCGAATAGCGGAAAGGTTTAAAGTTGGAACGGTTTGAATCGGATGAAAAATGTGGAAGGTAGAGCGTGCCAAAATAGAATAGAATAGAGTTTTATTGTCATTATTACAGTGAACAGGTTCAAAGAACAACGAAATTGGAGCAGATCCCCTAAGGTGCATACACAATAATTTAGTAATATAAATAGTAAAAAAATATAAAAAAGATGATATGTATCTATATATATGTATATATCCACACACATAGACATATCCATACATATATATACATATACACTTATAACAATATTGCACATTATAGTCCGAAAAAATAAAATGACATGACACATGAGGACATGATGGGCACATTGTGCTCACTCAGTGCCTGTTTAATGCTACTATGGCTCTTGGGTAAAAACTGTTTTTTAGTCTATTTGTGCCTGCTTTTAGCACCCTATAGCGTCTGCCCGAGGGTAGCAAAATCTGGAGAAGAAGAAGAAGTTTTGCTTTAGAGCATTCATACAATTAAAATAATTTAATTTTAAATCGACAAAATATTTATTAACAATGTTTTAATGCCACCTGTGTGTAAGCAGACTTTTTAAGCACCTTATCAAAAATTCACACGTCCAATAGGAACCATACAGTGTGATTTGAAAGTCTTCTATGGGCACTGAGACATTAAGCTCACAAAGAGGGACAAGGAGTGATACGTACGTGTGGTATTGCTGTCGTCCAGCTGGTATTTTAACCACATGGCTGCCATCAGAAAAGCCTCAGAGGGAACAAGTCTACACGCACACCTCACGCCCTCTCCCAGTTGCGCCCGGAAAGCTGCAGGGGTTTGCAGCACCAAAACATTTAATGAAACTAATAGAGGGATACAATGAGGAACATTTTAAGAGAAAAACTGCTAACAGTTAAAGGAAGGGTTGAAATCCTCATCACTGTCAAAGTCCACCCGGGAGTACTGACAGCTTGGGTTATCATTTTTGGATGGAAAGCCCGTCTGTACAGAAAGACAAAATGTGAATAGACATCCAGTTTGCCCTTTAAGTGCCAATGCAATGACAACGCTCACCTTGACGAGGATGGTAGTGGACGTTTTGAGGTATTTGACGGCCGCCTCCAAAATGACGGGGTCGCGGGAGAGCGTCTCATGTCTGAAGATGGACGCCCAAGTGGGCAGAGTGGACGCCTTAAGAAACTGTGAAGAAGAACGAGAAGAGCATTGAGGTCGTAGGCTCACACTGATTTAGCATAAAGAAGCTGCTCTGGTGCTAAAAAATAGACATGCTAACAACTACAAAGGTCACTGCGTTGCTAAAAAAACAGAGGTTGCCAATTCTTCTTACCAAGCTGGAATGTGTGGTGAAGGCCAGCAAAGCTTCCAAGTACTTGCTGAGATTTGGAGGAACTTCCACTTTGACCTCAGAACCCTGTGGGGAACATTTATAACATATACGCTTTAAATACCATATCTGTGTGTAGCGACCAAACGGATGTGGGGAACATTTATAACATATACACTTTAAATACCATATCTGTGTGTAGTGACCAAACGGATTAAAAAGCCTCTCTTTCAACAAGTAGTTGTATCACTTTGTTATTAGCGTTGTTTTCCATACTAGAATGAATGAGACAATGGGGGTATTTAGCACTATGTTACAGTACAAAAATGGCAGAGCTCACACTGCAAAAAGTCAGTGTTCAAAAACAAGAAAAAAATAAAATAAAATTAGGGGTATTTTATTTGAACTAAGCAAAATTATCTGCCAATAGAACAAGAAAATTTGGCTTGTCAAGACTTTCCAAAACAAGTAAAATTAGCTAACCTCAATGAACCCAAAAATACCTTAAAATAAGTATATTCTCACTAATAACTGTACTACTATATGAGTACGTATTTTCTATTGTTTCATTGAAAATAAAACAGCAAAGTCCATTTGGCTGTCATCTGTTTTAATATGAGACACAAGTGTGTCAAAGTCATGTTTTTTTTTTCATACTTGAAGTAAGAAATTATTACTTTAAAAAAGTAGTTTTGTACTTGTGAGTGTTGATGACACAGCTTTGCAACAGTTGATATTCTAGTTTCAAGCAGGTTTTACTCAATATAGGTCATAAAATCTCAGCAACAAGCTGTAATATCTTACTGAGATAATTTAAGACCAAAACCCTTAAAACAAGTAAAACACTAACATAAAATCTGCTTAGTGAGAAGAATTATCTTATCAGACAGAAAATATGCAAATATCACCCTTATTTGAGATATTTAATCTTATTTAGATTTCAGTTTTTGCAGTGCAGTTGAGCTTAGTGGACTTTTGTATGCTACCTTTTTCACCATTAGCCTATTAGGCTGTTATGCCAGTAACTAACAAACGGTACGGGAAGACCTGATCAGTCCACGCATGCGAGAAGACTACGTCACTTCTTTTCGAGCAGTTTTTTACGACAGAGCTTTTGCGACATTACGCACTGTGTTTTTTTTGTATTAAAAAAAATAGCTTACCCAGTAGTAAAAGAGAACAAGAATATAAAATTGAACAAGGGATGGATTTTAAAAAATTTGAAAACATTACTGCCGCAATTTTAACCACTTTCACTCTCTTGTCAACTGCTAATGATTACCATCGTGTAATTTAGAATAGAATAGAAAAGGAAGTACTTTATTGATCCCTGGGGGAAATTCAGCAATTTATTCAGATATTTATCTTTTAAAATGTTTATTTTTTTAATTTATTTTTTTATACATCGCACTTCACTTAAATTTATATCTTAGACTTAGACAAACTTTAATGAGCCACAAGGGAAATTTTTCCACACAGTAGTTCAGTTACAAAGGGTGGAAAGGATCGTGCACACAAGGGCACAAAAAGAGGGTGAAAACAAAAGGTATAAAGTAGACAAAAAATTTACCATAGTAGCAATATAAAATATAACATATGTAATATTTACATATTATATATACAGTATATAATATAAACTGATATATTATATTATTATATAATATACCCATTATATAACAAATCCCAATTACATTGTACAATATTATTATATATGCGGCCTAACAAAAAGTCGACATTTATTAAAAAGTTAAAGTACCCATGATTGTCACACACACACACACTAGGTGTGGCAAAATTATTCTCTGCATTTGACCCATCACCCTTGATCACCCCCTGGGAGGTGAGGGGAGGAGTGAGCAGAAGCGGTGGCCGCGCCCGGGAATCCATCGATCCATCCATTTTCTACCGCTTGTCCCGTTCGGGGTCGCGGGGGGTGCAGGAGCCTATCTCAGCTGCATTCGGGCGGAAGGCGGGCTACACCCTGGACAAGTCGCCACCTCATCACAGAGCCCGGGAATATTCTCAGTATTGTGAATTAATGTAGTATTATCCATCCATCTATCCATTTTCTACCGCTTGTCCCTAGTAAAAAATGTGGATTTCTGAGTACAGCTAAACACATTGTTCACTTTCTGTACGGATCTGTACAGTTTCGAAATAAATATTGTATTTTTAAATAACATATGTTTTGTATGGAATCTTTTATATGACATTGTTATTAAAACATAGATGATCATAGTAACATTGACAAGATGCACAAGCATAACTGCCGTAAACCAAGGTGACAGGAAGTGACGTAGTCTTTGCGCATCACTTGGGTAATGACAATGCCGAAGCCTTTTTGAATCTGCCTAGCAACAAAGTGCTACGTAAACATGCAAGCTACCGGAAAATTATTTGCTTTAAAGAAAATATAAGTAAGTATACAACCAGCTGCAACTTGAAAACTATTGATTAGCATTATAACTAATCGATAACTTCCAAACAAACTTTTCTTGAAAAATTTTGAGGCAAAATTATGTGCCGTACTTTGCTGAAACCAGCAGGGGACGCTGTTGATTCTAGCTCAACTAGTTTGCTTCTAAAAGGAGTAACCCCTGACTGCAGCCTGCAGATCGAGGAGGGGCTTAAATTTTCCCTAAATGTGGGCTGGTCTAAACGTTTAAACAGAAAGCGGGAGAAAGTATTTCCGTCGGAGTCCATACTACTGCGCGCTTTTCTGCCTTGAGGTAAGTTGCCGCTCTCTGACTACCTTGAACCGCGAAAGCAACCCGGTTTCGAAACGAATAAAGACCAACTTCGATATTGTACATTATAAACTTATGTATGGATAGACAAACAAGTCGATTATTAAAATATTCATGCAAGTAACAGCCAATCAGCATTCAACCGTCAAACTCAGTGCAGTGTAGTGCAGTCCAGGGTAAACTGCAGCATGGAGGAGAAAGTGATTGTTGCAGTTTGCGACTACCGGAGCTTTATATATAATAGTATATAATATAATACGATTATATATATAATATCACGCCCAAAAGCTCTGTGCGCCTCCGGATGACCGTAGCGCGGGGAGCACTCATAGGGATGGGCTTCTCGGGGTTTGTTTACCGGCGTTGCTATGGTTTCTCTTATGGAAATGCTATGGTTTATATATATATATGTTTTTGTTTGTTTTTTCATGGTAAAAAAATACATTTGACAAGTTAAAAGTAGGAATGTCTAAGTCTATCAAATACATGAACCTTTTTCCATATTAAGTCATTGTGCTGTGCTTTATTGACGTTTGAGAATGTGCTGCTAGATCTCCGCCACCAGATGGAGCCCGCAGGGATGAACCCATGGGTTAAACGTTTAGACCAGCCCACATTTAGGGAAAATAAGCCCCTCCTCGATCTGCGGGCTGCAGCCAGGGGCACTTGTCTAAAAGGGACAACATGAGGTCAGCTATGGGAAGTTGTTGATGCACTTTTGAATCCGAGGTGTTCAGGACATTCGTAGAGCTTCTACTTCCCATTAAAAACGATAATTAAAGACATAGCAACTAAATGGTTTCTAAAAATTTAAAACGTGCTAGGTGCAAACATGGCTGAAGTGGGGTACATGCTAAAAGACAATCGGGCTATTCATGTCCCGATTTCCCCCCTTCCGACCAAAGACAGCAAATGCTCGATTATCTTATGTCTAATGAGATTTTTTTGTAAGATCGTCTGATGGTCTTAGGTGTGTTTAGAGTGAATTTGGCAATATAATTGCCTCCAAAATGGGTCAGTGCGACAATGACAAATATTAAAGGGGAACTGCACTTTGTTTGGAATTTTTCCAATCGTTCACAATCATTATGAGAGACAAGATAAGTGTTTTTTTATTCGCTTTCTAACATAAAAATCGTCACGTTCTTTGAGGCGAGCAATGCAGCTAACGGGAACAATCAATTCGACCTCTAAATCACTTTAAAAATGCATTCAAAAACCGTCAGCAATACCTAATTTACGTTCCATAACCTGTATAATAACGACATTGTTATTGTAAGAGCGAACACTGAGGAACTCTTTCTAGCGTAGTAACACGTGGGCGTGCTACGGCATTAGTAGTAAAAGCTAACTACGGTGAGAGATAAGCTAGCTTCTACATCAGCAAGAAACACGTTTGAGTTTGTAATGCACAACACAATGCGATACAACAATCTGTACTGACTGAAAAAACATGAACAATCATATTACTTAGACTTATACAAGCTTTATTGATCCACAAAGGAAATTGTTCCACACAGTAGCTCAGTTTCAAAAGATGAAAAGGGTAAGGATGGTAAGGATAATGCAGGTATTAAGTAGACTGCATTATCCTTTCCATCCTTACCATTTCCATCCTTTGAAACTGACCTACTGTGTGGAACAATTTTCCTTGTGGATCAATAGTGTGTCTAAGTCTAAGTAATATGATTGTTCATGTTTTTCAGTCAGTCTATTAAGGTATCTTTAAAGTATTATCCCACATTTCATGTTTTATTTGTACATACCTAGCCAGACAGTGTATGTACTGTAGTTGCAATAACATGCATGATGTGCTGCGTGTATCATGATCAATATTAAAGTTAAAGTACCAATGAATGTCCTCTGCATTTGACCCATCCCCTTGTTCACCCCCTGGGAGGTGAGGGGAGCAGTGGGCAGCAGCGGTGCCACGCCCGGGAATCATTTTTCAATCAATGTTTATTTATATAGCCCTAAATCACAAGTGTCTCAAAGGGCTGCACAAGTCACGACGTGATTTAACCCCCAATTCCAACCCTTGATGCTGAGTGCCAAGCAGGGAGGTAATGGGTCCCATTTTTATAGTCTTTGGTATGACTCGGCCGGGGTTTGAACTCACAACCGACCGATCTCAGGGCGGACACTCTAACCACTAGGCCGCTGAGTAGGTAATATAAAGTGTGACTCACTCGATGGACAGTTTGGTCCAGCAGGCCTGGGACATTTTTTTCTGGTGAATTATGAGTAAGCACACCATTTATGTATAAATAGCTTAGCTTAAAGTTCAATATTGTGTAGCTTTGATTCAATTTCACCTCACTCTCTCGGCTTCCGTCTGCTCCAATGTCTCACTCTTGCTTTGTGCTCGCTTCTAGAAGCAGTAGTTCATCCTCCATTAATTCAGATTAAAAAAGATAGGGTTGTCACTCCTCACTTGTCCAAAAATAGTTGTCTTCGTTGTTTGTTAACAAATCTGCCATGATTAGAACACACTCGCGTGTTTGTATCCGGAAGGGGTTGTTGCCAGATGTCCAACGTGCGCATTAAACGCATTATTGCCGTGCAAGAAATAATACAAGAATTAGTGTGTATACAAAACGTATGGAGTGTTTTGAAGTTAGCTTGAAGGGCTTTGAAGGATACAGTGACTCCCATTAGCCGCATCTTCCAAGCGTTTTTTTTATCATCTTTAAAAAAAATGTTTTTTAAAAAGGACGTGTCTGTTGTTGTCTCTCAAAATGATTGTGAACGATAGGAAAAAAATCTAAAAAGGCGCAGGTCCGCTTTACACGTGTTCAATATTTAACTCTTCATGTCTGTGGGGAACACCAATGCCTCACATGTCTTCAGTCTGTGAATGTTGATGTAGTATAGAAAATAGGCCATCAGGATGGTAAAAAAGCATTGTAGATACTTTGAGAACATACTTTGCTCTAGCTCGCTCGGTAGATTATAAAGACTGTGTTCAAGCTGTCTCCACTACTTTTTATAGTCTTTTTATTAATTTTTTTTTATAAATACCATCACCTATGTACTCTTCTCTATTGCCTGTTTTTCCACTAGTTAAAAGTTAAAGTCAAAAGTTAAAGTACCAATGATTGTCACACACACACTAGGTGTGGTGAAATTTGTCCTCTGCATTTGACCCATCCCCTTGATCACCCCCTGGGAGGTGAGGTGAGCAGTGGGCAGCAGCGTAGCCGCGCCCGGGAATCATTTTTGGTGATTTAACACCCAATTCCAACCCTTGATGCTGAGTGCCAAGCAGGGAGGTAATGGGTCCCTTTTTTATAGTCTTTGGTATGACCCGGCCGGGATTTGAACTCACAACCTACCGATCTCAGGGCGGACACTCTAACCACTAGTTGCTACAGCAGTTGGTTGTTAAGAAGCTTCTTCTTTGATATTGTTAGAACACTAGCGTGGGTGATACTGTGAATTATTATTAGTCAGTGAATACAGAGCTAGTATCGCCAATACTGATACCGATCACTGAATAATTTTGTAAAAACACAGGAAAAAAAATATATTCTTCAAATAAAAATATTTTACAACCCACTACAACAATTTAAAACAATGCAATAGTATATACAATATCCCTTTTCTGTAATACTACAGACAATTGAGAAAGAAAGTCACTATAGCAAAATAACAAAAAGTAACAACATACCAAAAATATCCATTTTAAAATGTAAATAAAACCACTAAAATTACTGACATGACACGCAGATATATGTGGAAAAAAACGCAGTTTGCATCAACGGGACCAGACGAGACGGTGCAGTTGCAAAAACTGAGGATAATCAAGTCATTTGCTGGACGTAAAAAAGAGAAATTAGGATAGAAGTATCGATCCCACCATACTAGTATGGATCCAATACCAATACCCACTTTGGTATCAAAACTATCTATATTTACAACGCCCACCCTTTTAGTTCACATTTTTTTCACGCGAGATTTCAGACTTGGAGGACTAGTCTGTCGACGTGTGTGCTGTGCTGTGCTGTGCTGATATTATCCTAGCACACCACACAAATAAAGATCAAAACTGCTCAATGCCTGCTTTTTGCCTTTATATGTAGGGTCTGTAACAGATAAAATATCACTCTTTATGTGTGTATCAGCCTTAAAAAGCATGACTCAACATTAAAGACTTGCAAACTTACCACCAGAGAAACGAACTGACTTCCCAGAGCACACAGCACCTGACAAAGCCTCTTCAGGAACAAGTAGCGCCGCTCCACGACCTGAACTGTTCTACAAATGCAAAAACATCAACTGATGTATTGGACACCTCACCAAAGCCAACATCTGTCCTTGTGACATCTACTTACTGCCCTTCAGAGGATGTGGGCCCATCTGCTGACCTGTAAGAAGACATATTGAAACATTCGTAGGCATGACGGAGGGATGATGTCTGGTAAAAGTACTCACTGGGCTGCGGAGAGAATGTAATTGATGGCGACGTCATCAAACAGCAGCATGAAGGGCTTCCTTTCCTCCAGCCTGCCCTGTGGAACAATGACACACGCACACAAACCCAATCAGAATGATCAGCTACAACTACACTAAACAACATCTCATGAGATCTAATACAGGAGCTGCATCAAGAAGACGCAACTGTGACACACCTTGCGGCTGATGGCGATGAGGAGGCACTCGGCGGCCTCCAGCTGCAGCTCCGGCACGCCAAGCAGCAGACACAAGCTCTCCAGCAAACGGCAGTTTCCCGAGGTGATGTACACCAGGGACACCCAGTCGATGTAGCCGGCCAGCGTGTTCAAGGTCGCCACGGCAACTTTGCAGTGGGCTCTGGCCTGACATAAGATGAGATGGCGACAGTCATATGACATTTTTTTTACACACGACACCATTTTGACAGACAGGAGATCATCTAAAAATAAAGTATAAACGTGTGAAATTTCAATAAGACAAAACTATGCAATAAGTATTACTTTGCAGTACCGTATTTTACGGACTTTAAGGCGCACTTAAAATCCTTTTTTTTTCTCAAAACTCGACAGTGCGCTTTATTACCCGGTGCGCCTAATGTATGGAATAATTCTGGTTTTGCTTACCGACCTCGAAGCTATTTTATTTGGTACATGGTGTAATGATAAATGTGACTAGGAGATGGCAGTCAAACATAAGAGATACGTGTAGACTGCACTTTGATAGCAATATGACTCAAGTAAACAACACCAACATTTTATATGTTCCATTGAAAATATAGAACATTACACACGGCGCTCAAAAATCTATCAAAATGTTTTCCCGGGCGCGGCCACCGCTGGTGCCCACTGCTCCCCTCACCTCCCAGGGGGTGAACAAGGGTGATGGGTCAAATGCAGAGAATAATTTCGCCACACCTAGTGTGTACGTGACAATCATTGGTACTTTAACTTTACTTTAACTTTAAGTATGTCAGTGTTAAATTATATATCTATTCATGCGATTAATCACAGAACAATGATCACATTAATCATGTATAAACAGATTAGTAAAATGTGCGGGGAAGTTGTGGGCTTTAGACAAAATTGCGAGGCAACGCATAATTCACAGGGATGGTTGAAGCGCCATAAATTGGCCAAAGGTGACAGAAATGTACTCACCTTCATTTCATGTTCTGGCGACCCTTTCTGCAAAAAAAATAAAATACAATTATACAGATACACACGCACGCACGCGCACACACACACACAGACACACATATTTATACACAATATGCCTTATTTTGTTGTTGTATACAAATATGATTTAAATACCAGTCTTTGGTAATCGTCAATGTTAAGTTGGAGAATGGCCATCAGGAAGCTGAAGATGCTCTCCATGTTCTGTGAGAGTGTCTGCTGGATGTCTCGTCGCCGTTGATGGGGAAGCGTATGGAAGGTGATCACGTCCTCCGCCAGCCTCAGCAAAATCAGCATGACCAATTCCGTCTGTGCCGCCTGTTGATGAATCCAACAACAATATGTATACAGTACTTTGAATGTGCATATGACAACTGGAAGTATTTGATCAATTCCATTGTAATTCATTCAGTATGCATGCTCAATATAAACTAATTTTATGACCTAGGCACACATGGTAACACTTCTAATAGGGAGTGTTATTTGCTTTTTCTTTGGCTGTCCATGTTTTTTTGCAGCATGTGATCCCCCAGATTGGCTTGTCATCATGGAATTAGATATCTGACATCAGTAATCGCATCAAAGAACTAATTTCTGCTTTTCACAATATAAAAAGGCGTTTTAAGATAAAAACAGGACAATTTATTGTTTTTATAATAATTTAACCTAAAAACTAGGGCTGTTCCGATCAGGGGTTTATACTGGTGATTCAATATCAATCATCCATGAGTGAAAACGGCTGATACCAATACCGATCACATGTATTAACTGTAAATTTTTAAATGTATTCATGAGTGCTACTGACATTCTGACAATATCAGCACAATATTTAAACTAGTCCCTTATTCTCTTTTAATACATACAATTGTTTGAGCAAAACCAAATTAATAGTACAAAGTAACTGAAGAAAAGCAAAAACTACTACCGGTATGTACTACTCACTTAAATCTTTTTTGCCCTCAAAGTTCTCCTGTGTCCAATTATTTATTTAATGAATTTGTAAACATTACTGAAAACAAATAAACATTGAGAAAAAGAAAAGATCGATCCAATCACTCTAGTATTGATCATATAGCAATACTACCCTTGGTGTTGATACCACAACTTTATGGATGGATCCACACACGTGTTGTGTACTGACTGTGACTGTGATATTATCTTCTTTCTAACTTGTATTAATCTACTTGTACAGTACATACATACTAACATTATGTATATAAAACCCTAATGGGAGGATTTTGGATGTTTTTTGTGGCCAGAATTGACCAGCTCCCATAAGCTCCATGATAAGCGGACTTTTGATCGAATGTATTTAATATTTAGAATGCATTAAAAGAAATCCATCCGTCGTCATAATGATTGTGAACGATAAGCAAAATTCCAAACAACGTACAGTTCCCCTTTAAAGCCTTGACTGTTTTGGTTGTTTGTACATTGTACTAGAGGTTAACTTTCTTTTGCACTTGAATGACAATTCAGGTTATTGCCTGTACAGTTGATCAAGGTTTTATGACGACCACAGTTTGACACTGACAACGAATAATTCGGTTTCCGTTATTTTCTATAGGCAAAATTGTTTCAAAATACACACCAATCAGAGTTGGACCAGGTTTCCAGTAACATTCTATCAACATATAGACAGAACATAACAGCATGCATTGTAATGGACTCACCCCTTCGCCAGACAGACTTTCCATCTCTTCGAGCATATTTGACCAATTCTGAGGCCATTCTCTCTTGATCATTTCCACGACCACTCGTGAGAGGACATCTTTAATGTAGCTTTCCTCCTCCAGAATAGAACGTGTACCCTGAGAACAAACAGGAGTCAGACCAAATCCTATGGAGTATGTACGGACAGTAAAAGTGCTTCCCATACATTCATTTATTAATTGATTTTGTGCTAGTTCTTCTAAACATATTTGTTTTTATTTTCATGCATTTTCACTCACTCGTTCAAGTTTTTTTTTAGCCAATTACCGTATTTTTCGGAGTATAAGTCGCGCCGGCCGAAAACGCATAATAAAGAAGGAAAAAAACATATAAGTCGCACAGGAGTATAAGTCGCATTTTTTGGGAAAATTTATTTGATAAAACCCAACACCAAGAATAGACATTTGAAAGGCAATTTAAAATAAATAAAGAATAGTGAACAACAGGCTGAATAAGTGTACGTTATATGAGGCATAAATAACCAACTGAGAACGTGCCTGGTATGTTAACGTAACATATTATGGTAAGAGTCATTCAAATAACTATAACATATAGAACATGCTATACGTTTACCAAACAATCTGTCACTCCTAATCGCTAAATCCCATGAAATCTTATACGTCTAGTCTCTTACGTGAATGAGTTAAATAATATTATTTGGTATTTTACGGTAATGTGTTAATAATTTCACACATAAGTCGCTCCTGAGTATAAGTCGAACCCCCGGCCAAACTATGAAAAAAACTGACTTATAGTCCGAGAAATACGGTATGAATATTTCACACTTGTGTCGTTCACCTCCCAACAAGCCGTTGTTTTTTTCCTCGTCCGTTTTTGCATTAAAGCCACGTGCGATTGGTCAAAATGTGTGGTGCCGTACAAGAGAGAGTGAGAGAAGGTTGCTACATAATTTGAGACGACAAGGTGGAAAGGTGAAGAAAATAAGCTACAGGAAACAAAAGCAGAGAAAGTTTGTTTCTGAATGCCAAACTGTTACCTTGATAACGCTTTTTCTTCCAGTTTTGCACACTTTGAATTACGGTACGTTTTGTTGTGTAACGTGTTGTTGACGTTGCAGTGTTTCACTGTAAATAGTTGGATATTTTACAAATAATACACACAATTACATTCGACATATTGCTTTAATAGCAATCTGCATGTTGAGAGGCATAAATAAAACCATGTAATGATATAACTGGATATAGCCTAGTTGTATTTTTACATAAAAAAAGTATTTGACACATTCTGATAATAGAGTCAGCTCTATGAACCCTTTATATTAGAAATGGCAACAGCGGAGGATGAATGTCCCATAACAAGAAGATAGAGAAAAAGAAGAAGCTTATCGACCACGGACTAGAAAGGCGGACAAGCGCAATTTTTCAGGATTTATGCAGATCCCAAATACAGATCAGCAGGTACCAGAAGGTAAGAAAAGTTGCTTTTGCATAATATTGCGAAACAAAACGTCAGATAATGTGTCTTACCTTATACACACACCATAATAATACTCATATGTTGAAGCACAGTACAATCCATCAAGCGGTGCGGCTTCATAGCTTACCAAAGTCGTACTAAAACATTTTGGTAGATTTGTGAGTGCCGTGTGTAATGTTCTATATTTTCAATGGAACATATAAAATGTTGGTGTTGTTTACTTGAGTCATATTGCCATCATTGTGCAGCCTACACATATCTCTTATGTTTGACTGCCATCTACTGGTCACACTCATCATTACACCATGTACCAAATAAAATAGCTTCGAGGTCGGTAAGCAAAACCATAATTATTCCGCACATTAGGCGCACTGTCGAGTTTTGAGGGAAAAAATGGATTTTAAGTGTGCTTTATAGTCCGGAAAATACGGTAAGTGTCTTTATCCATAACAAAAGTATCAGTTAATTTTCCACACTAAAGCACTTTTTCCGAGTCATCTTTATTTTTGACATTATGATAATAATATCCTACCGTGGCCTTAATACCGCGATAATATCGTACCGTGAGATTTTGACATTGTTACGTCCCTACTGATAACCATGGCACCATGCATCATACTTACATTTAGTAACAGCTGCATGGTGCAGTCTTTTACTTGGACTTTTTCTTGTTGCTGCATGTCATTCCATCGGTACCTGCAAGAAATAATAATGACCAGGTGAGTAGGTAGTTATCTCATCACATAAATATTAAAACACTTACTTGATGACATGCTCCAATATTTGCAGCCCAAGGTGCCTGATGACAGCGGCGTGAGCTTTGTCTGCTAAATTCAAGCCGCAGGGGACACACAGGTCGCTTTTCTCTTTAAATTCCTCAAAAAACTACAAAAGGAGACAACACAGTTACATTACATTGGACACCTGAGTGTAAAAAAAACAGCTAAATGACATGACAACCAGCTATTTGAACTAGGTCAGGGGTCGGCAACCCAAAATGTTGAAAGAGCCGTATTGGACCACAAATACAAAAAAATAATCGGTCTGTAGCCGCAAAAAATTAAAAGACTTATATAAGGGTTATAATGATGGCAACACATGATATATAAGTGGCTAATTAGCTATAATAGCCAACTATCAAAATGACTATGTGTCGCAGGGTGACGCAAATCTTTGTTGACAGAAATGTTATAATGTATTATTTATTCGACACATTTTACAACATTGGAAACCATTAGTAAAACTTCCCAGAGGCTGAGATAACTCCCAGAAATTACGGTCTTAGAATGACCAAAGGTATAGATGTGTGTGTCCAAGTTAAAGGAAATTGACTTATTATAGTATTTGCAATCCGGCTAAGGTTTGCTCTGGTCTGGAACAACATGGCACACAAACAACTATCAGACATGCAGCCAATATTACATACGGATAATGTGTAATAATAATGGGACAAAGAATGAGTGGCATAAAACATGTCTTTCTGCGGCAGCGTCGGAGAAAGTTATACATGTAAACAAACGGTTGTCACAGTCCACACAACGGTGTGTTCAAGGGCCGCTGAAATTAGTAGGACAAAACGGCACTCGCCAGTGAAGCATAACCACAAACATATTAACCCTTGTGTGGTGTTCAAGTCTGTGGGACCCGTTTTCATTTTTTATTAAAAGAAAAATTATACAATGAATACATTTTTCAAACTGAGACTCACTGACTTTGGCTCATTTTCTGTGAAGAACATATATCAGAATACGTATTTAATGACCACACCCCCCCCCCCCCCCCCTACATATTTCTATTAGATATAAGATGTCCGGGTTAATAGAAGTGTGGAAATTGATGTTCTGTGTACCACACACACGCACACACACACGCACGCGCGCGCGCGCGCACACACGCACAGTAGGCCTAGACAGGAGGAGGACAGAGTGTAGGTACACAGAACATCAGAGGGTCAAATGTGTGAGAAAATGAGAGCAGACAGTGTTGACAAACATCGGAGGGTCAAATGTGCGAGAAAATGAGAGCAGACAGTGTTGACAAACAATGTTGCAACCTTGTGTGGGAACCGCAGGTGCAGAAACACAAAAGAAGAATCCCTGTGGGATGCAGAAACTGGCAGAGAAATGTTCCGTTTATGTTGTGTTACGGTGCGGATGTTCTCCCGAAATGTGTTTGTCATTCTTGTTTGGTGTGGATTCAGTGTGGCGTATGTTTCTAACAGTGTTAAAGTTGTTTATACGGTCACCCTCGCTGTGACCTGTATCGCTGTTGATCAAGTATGCGTTGCATGTGTACAGAAGCTGCACATATCTTGTGACTGGGCCGGCACAAATGGATGAAAAGCGGAAGTGACGACAGCTCGTAGAGGACGTTAAAGGCAGTGCCTTTAAAGCACGCCCCCAAGACTGTGGTCCGGGTGGACTACGAGATATATTGACTGATGAACACCTTGGTTGGATAATGAAGGTTGCCTCAGCTCAAAGCCTGAGCCCCGACATTAATGAACTAGCATCCAAGAAAAGATGCCAGGTATCTGGCTTGGGCACGTCAGATAAGATCAGTGTGTTGCAAACTGAGCAGTTTAAAGACCTGAATGGTTGGTTTATTCATTGATATTTTATTTACAAATTTATTAGCCTGTGGAAAAAGTTAATGTTGATATTTACCTCAGAAGGCTGCAAATAGAAAAGTATTTGATATGCCATTGATATTTTTTAATTATTATTATTATTTGAAACTCGATTTTGCATGTCACTATAAAGTTATATAAGCCTTGGTTGTTCAAAATTCAATGCAAAACTTGTTTGGGTCCCTGTTAAAAGGTTAATTTGTTCAACATTGGCCCGCGGCTTCATTCAGTTTTAAATTTTGGCCCACTCTGTATTTGAGATTAACACCCTTGTTCTACAGAAACCATATTACAACAAAAATATATATTTTTCACCCCGTTTTTAATTTTCCATTTCTATACATTTTTGAAAAAGCTCCATGGAGCCACCAGGGCGCCGCTAAAGAGCCGCATGTGGCTCTAGAGCCGCAGGTTGCTGACCCCCGAACGAGGTGGACACACTTTTCTAATGCTAGCGTTTGAATGAATGTAAAACCAGCAGTGCGAGCTAACAAGCTAACATCTGCACACAACACTGCTAATTTAGCCGACATTAAACAGCCAATAAAGTAACATTACGAAGCTCCTACTAATACTCAGACCGTATTTTTATTCATCTAAAACATCATTTTGTCGTATAACCAACGAGTCACGCATTAAATGCCAAGTTGAGCATGCTAGCGAGGCAGCTAGCCGGGAATAACGACGCTACCTTGAGGGCCTCCAATCGGTAAATTTGCGTGGATTCTGCGTCCATGGTCACATTCAGAGCCTTGATGAGCTGCTCGCACATCGCCGCTACATGGTCAGCCATGTTCCAACGGAGCGTCGGGCACCCTAAGGTAACGATACAAGCCGCAACGAACCACCTGCTTGTCGGATGTTTCGTCCACTCTCAAAGGCTGTTAGCCAACGTGCACCAAATTCGTCTTTTTCGGGCCCTTCGGCTTGCCGTAGAAATGGCGTATGCTGGGAGTTGTAGTTGTGTGCAAAGATCGTCTATAATGACGAGGGCACACTCGTGAATAGACTGCTCGTGTGATGCAAAACCGTGGATTTTGGTGGTAAGAGAGAACGGGGTTAGGTTAGTAGTCACACGTTTTACTTTTTTATGTGAATTGCTCATCATCAAAACATCTTTTAAGTCATTCCTACATATAATCGATGTTGTTGGCTTGAAACACTGCCTATTCCCTTCTCATAATAAACTATCAAAGACACGGTTTGTCACTCACGCTATGGTGTCGGCTTTCACACTGTTATTTTAATGGTGAAATGTATTATTATTATTTTTTTCAAGGGACACAATTTAAATGCGCTGACAAATAAATATATTTCTCTTTGCTATTTGGGCTTATTGGACCCTAATTAGAATAAAAACTAAGAATTAGGGATGTCCGATAATGGCTTTTTTGCCAATATCCGATATTCCGATATTGTCCAACTCTTAATTACCGATACCGATGTCAACCAATACCGATATATACAGTCGTGGAATTAACACATTATTATGCCTGATTTGGACAACCAGGTATGGTGAAGATAAGGTCCTTTTTTAAAAAAATGTATAAAATAAAATAAGATAAATAAATTAAAAAAATTTTCTTGAATAAAAAATAAAGTAAAACAATATAAAAACAGTTACATAGAAATTAGTAACTAATGAAAATAGTGGACCAGCAGCACGCACAATCATGTGTGCTTACGGACTGTATCCCTTGCAGACTGTATTGATATATATTGATATATAATGTAGGAACCAGAATATTAATAACAGAAAGAAACAACCCTTTTGTGTGAATGAGTGTAAATGGGGGAGGGAGGTTATTTGGGTTGGTGCACTAATTGTAAGTGCATCTTGTGTTTTTTATGTTGATTTAATAAAAAAAAAAAAAAACAACAACAACAAAAAAACAATACCGATAATAAAAAAAACGATACCGATAATTTCCGATATTACATTTTTAAAGCATTTATCGGCCGATAATATCTCCACATCTATAATATCTCTACTAAAAATCATCTTTTGATATGATGTACTTAGTCCATAAGTACACAAACTTCATGTTTAGTGAAGTACAAGTTACTTCACTAAACATTGGGTTAGTTACTGGTTTTCAGTAAACTAACCCAACACTGTTAGTGACATGCTAATTCTTATTTTTACACTTTTTTTTCCAAATTCCATTGTATGTTATACTCTTCTGACACCACCATATGGCAGTATAAGTGTCCACATAAGCGGCCATAAGACCCCAATTCTGCAGTGTACACAATTTTGGAAATAAGAGCTAAAAGGTGCTGTCCACGAATGTGGACACAAAGCCTTTAGAGGTTTTTAATGTAGGGATTCTCAAACTGTGGCACTACGCGGGCTTTATCTAGTGGCATGCCAAAGAATGACTTAAATTAAGTAATCAGTGTTTTATTTTCCTATGTTTGAACACAGTGTTGCTGTTAAAACTGTGTGTAATGTTACAGTCACCAAAAATATTACTTGTTAAATAAAACATCTGCCTTGTTTTTTAATGATTACTTGGGCCTATTACGCTACTGTATTTTTAATGTTGGTCATTATGGTGGTACTTGGAGAGCCATTTTCTGAGGGCCTCAAAGGCTTTAGCCAACGTGCACCAAATTTGCCAGTGTGTTTGTCGGGCCCTTTGGCTTGCCGTAGAATGGCATTAGCTGGGAGTTGTAGTTGTGTGTAAAGATCGTCCATAACGACGAGGGCACACTGTGAGTTTGATGCAAAACAGGGAATTTCTCTCGACACCACCGCAGTAGCGGAGAACGGGGTTAGTTGTCACACGTTTTACTTTTTATGTGAATTGCTCATCTTTAAAACATATTTAAAGTTATTATTCCTACATATATTTGAGGTTGTTGGCTTGAAACACTGCCTATTTCCTTCTCATTTTCACAAAAAGGTAATAAACTATCAAAGACACGGGTTGTCACACACGTTATGGCGTCGGTTGTCACAGTGTTATTTTAATGGTAAAATTATAGTTTTTTTTAAAAACGGACACAATTTAATTGCACTGATGAATAGATAGATACCGTAACGCAGGGATTCTCAAACTGTGGCATGCATACCACTTTACCTAGTGCAAGGGTCCCCAAACTACGGCCCGGGGGCTGGATATGGCCTGCCAGCGTCCGAAATCCAGCCCGCAGGAAGTCCCAGGTAAAAAAAAATAAAAAATTAAAATTATATATATATATATATATATATATATATATATATATATATATATATATATATATATATATATATATAAAAAATATCTAAAAGTATTCATATTCTCTTCATGTCATATTATGCTCCTTCCAGTGTTGTTGTTTTTTGTTCATAGAGTTTTTATCCAATCAGAATTCAGCTAGCTTGTTGCCATGCTGTACCAAATCTGCCAGAGGCCTTCAGATTCACCAATGCGGGCAGTGCATGGTGACATACAGGTGATAGACAGTTGCGATAGCCAATCAGATCACACGTTGTTGTCAGTAAGGCCTTCTAGATGGCCTAAGCAGATATATATAGTGATATTATGAGCCAGGTAACATAAGAACTCCATTACCCAGCATGCCACAGTAGTTAAGAGAATGCGCAGTAGCCCCGTTTAGCCATGCCGGCAGCGGGATGTTTTTGATGAGCACCTTGTGGAGTAAACTTTAAGAACTCTTTTTTTTTGCTTTTTCTTTTCTTTTCTTTTTGTGTGTAAATGTGTATGATTGTTATATATGTAGTGAAGTGAAGTGAAGTGAATTACATTTATATAGCGCTTTTTCTCAAGTGACTCAAAGCGCTTTACATTGTGAAACCCAATATCTAAGTTACATTTAAACCAGTGTGGGTGGCACTGGGAGCAGGTGGGTAAAGTGTCTTGCCCAAGGACACAACGGCAGTGACTAGGATGGCGGAAGCGGGGATCGAACCTGCAACCCTCAAGTTGCTGGCACGGCCGCTCTACCAACCGAGCTATACCGTATAATTTGTACTGTACTGTCACACAAAATGGTTATTGGTTGAAGGTTGATTATATGGCCGAAATAAACTTATTTCATTCATTCATTCATTCATTCAACTCCGCCAACACGCCTCGTCTGCATCTTTTATGATTAGACAAGACAACACATATATTTGCAAGGCCATTTTCAAGAAGAATATTTAAAGAGAAACTACATCTTGTGAGACGATGTCGGCCAACCCCCGGGAGCTTGCTCAGCTATGAAAATAATAGTTCAGATTAGAGATGTCCGATAATGGCTTTTTTGCCGATATCCGATATTCCGATATTGTCCAACTCTTAATTACCGATTCCGATATCAACCGATACCGATATATACAGTCATGGAATTAACACATTTTATGCCTAATTTTGTTGTGATGCCCCGCTAGATGCATTAAACAATGTAACAAGGTTTTCCAAAATAAATCAACTCAAGTTATGGAAAAAAATGCCAACATGGCACTGCCATATTTATTATTGAAGTCACAAAGTGCATTATTTTTTAAACATGCCTCAAAACAGCAGCTTGGAATTTGGGACATGCTCTCCCTGAGTGAGCTTGAGGAGGTTGAGGTGGGCGGGGTTGAGGTTAAGGGGGGGATAGCGGGGGGTGTATATTGTAGCGTCCCGGAAGAGTTAGTGCTGCAAGGGGTTCTGGGTATTTGTTCTGTTGTGTTTATGTTGTGTTACGGTGCGGATGTTCTCCCGAAATGTGTTTGTCATTCATGCACCTGGGGATAGGTTGATTGGCAACACTAAATTGGCCCTAGTGTGTGAATGTGAGTGTGAATGTTGTCTGTCTATCTGTGTTGGCCCTGCAATGAGGTGGCGACTTGTCCAGGGTGTACCCCGCCTTCCGCCCGATTGTAGCTGAGATAGGCTCCAGCGCCCCCCGCGACCCCGAAGGGAATAAGCGGTAGAAAATGGATGGATGGATTCTTGTTTGGTGTGGGTTGACAGTGTGGCACACATTTGTAACAGTGTTAAAGTTGTTTATATGGTCACCCTCATACAGGTGTCACCTGTATGGCTGTTGACCAAGTATGCTTGCATTCACTTGTGTGTGTGAAAAGCCGTAGATATTATGTGAATGGGCCGGCACGCAAAGGCAGTGCCTTTAAGGTTTATTGGCGCTCTGTACATCCGTATACACAGCGGCGTTTTAAAAAGTCATAAATTAAACTTTTTGAAACCGAAACCGATAATTTCCGATATTACATTTTAAAGCATTTATCGACATCTCTAGTTCAGATATTTTATTTCTTTATTTTTTCACGTTTAAAATGTTTTTTATTTGCGATTTTCAATTTTGACAGTACAACATAAGATATGTTTTAATTGCTGATGAGGGTTTATAGATTTTTAAAAGCGCCAGAAAATAACTTTTTTTTTGTACACTGACAATGGCCAGTAAATGCGTTTCTGTATAGTATTTATCCAACAATGGTAATGTGGTGACATAAATGATGGTATTTTGAGAGGTAATCATTGAAGTCGGACAACACTGAAGGCCTAGGTAGGAAACGCACGGCCCGCCACTGTAAAACGTGTGTGGCTTATCTTCATTTCATTTTCATTTCATTTTTTTAAATTTATCTCCTTCATTGATGTGCATCTTTGATCCATAGACAATTAAACCTCAGCAACTAAACACACATTTACACACCAATGCCTGAGAAGGAGCAGGATGAAGAAAAATCTTATATTTTCCTGCCCCCTTTAACATAATACGTAGTCTTACTTAATGGATATCATACAAACCAAACAAATATATCCAAATATAATGAAAACAAACAAAAAACACACAAAAAAAACACAACAAGGGCAAAACTTCATGAAGTACAAACCGAACGAAAAAAAGTAATATACACCTCACGGGATGTTACAAAACAAATACAAAACCAGACAAAAAAACAAGTAAAATAATCAATATAAAGCTAAATGTAAACACTTATGGCTGTCCATATGATCTTACTGTTCTGTCTTTATATATTTTTTTCAATTGGAATATATTTTTACAGTCTTTTCTCTCATTGTAAAGAGAATTCCATAGTTTAACCCCCACCACTGATATACACATTTTTTTTAAAAGTTGTCCTTGAATACTGATGTTTGAAATGACCTAGTCTTCTACGCTCTGTATTCTCAGAAGTGATGACAAACAATTTTTGTAAATTTGCTGGTAATGTTTTAATTTTAGCCTTAAACATAACACATAATGTCTGTAACTTTACTAGCTCCTGGAGTTTCAATAAACCAGAATTAATAAATAATATGTTAGTGTGTTCTAAGTAATCTACTTTATGAATAATCCTTGTAGCTCTTTTCTGTAGTTGATTGATTGATTGATTGAGACTTTTATTAGTAGATTGCACAGTGAAGTACATATTCCGTACAATTGACCACTAAATGGTAACACCCGAATAAATTGTTCAACTTGTTTAAGTCTGGGTCCACTTAAATTGATTCATGATACAGATATATACTATCAGATATATACTATCATCATAATACAGTCATCACACAAGATAATCACATTGAATTATTTATATTATTTACAATCTGGGGTGTGGAGGGGGGCGGGGGGGTTACGTTTGGTTGTTATCATCAGTCATCAACAATTGAGAACAGAGAAATGGATATTGGAACAGTGTAGGTCTGACTTGGTAGGATATGTACAGAAAGTAGTGGACATAGAGAGAGAGAGAGAGAGAGAGAGAGAGAGAGAGAGAGAGAGAGAGAGAGAGAGAGAGAGAGAGAGAGAGAGAGAGAGAGAGAGAGATCAGAAGGCATAAGAAAAAGTATCTGCATTTGATTATTAACAATCCGGGGAGGGTGTTAGTTTAGGGTTGTAGCTGCCTGGAGGTGAACTTTTATTGCGGTTTTGAAGGAGGATAGAGATGCCCTTTCTTTTAAACCTGTTGGGAGCGCATTCCACATTGATGTGGCATAGAAAGAGAATGAGTTAAGACCTTTGTTAGATCGGAATCTGGGTTTAACGTGGTTAGTGGAGCTCCCCCTGGTGTTGTGGTTATGGCGGTCATTTACGTTGAGGAAGTAGTTTGACATGTACTTCGGTATCAGGGAGGTGTAGCGGATTTTATAGACTAGGCTCAGTGCAAGTTGTTTAACTCTGTCCTCCACCTTGAGCCAGCCCACTTTGGAGAAGTGGGTAGGAGTGAGGGGGGATCTGGGGTGGAGGCCTAGAAGTAACCTGACTAGCTTGTGCTGGGATGTTTGGAATTTAGATTTGAGGGTTTTGGAGGTGCTGGGGTACCAGGAGGTGCATGCGTAATCGAAAAAGGGTTGAACGAGAGTTCCCGCCAGAATCCTCATGGTGCTTTTGTTCACCAGAGAGGAGATTCTATAGAGAAATCTAGTTCGTTGGTTGACCTTTTTGATTACCTTAGTTGCCATTATATCACAGGAAAGATTAGCCTCTAGAATGGAACCTAGGTAGGTGACCTCATCTTTCCTGGTGATAACAATGTCACCCACTTTTATAGTGAAGTCATTGACTTTCTGAAGGTTGATGTGGGACCCAAACAGGATCAGGCACGTGCACACAAAGGGCCCTATGGGTGCTTGAGCCCCTGCTCTTTTTTGCCTCGTCTTAAAAAGTGCCCTCTGCCTGTGTGTGTGTGTGTGTGTTTTTTTTCTTCTTTTTTTTTTCTTTAAACAACATTAATAAATTCCTGTCAGGGATGTAAAAAAAAAAAACCAAAAAAAAAACCCCTCCACGTTTTCTTGTAATACGGGGTTGTTTGAGCCTGCCGCTTCCGCCAGAGAGAGAGAGGGTGAGTGAGTGAGGAGAGAGAGAGCCAACTGTGCCCCTGAGCCGGAGACGTGACAGTGGAGCAACTTGAACCTGTGAGTTATGTTATGGTCTAGTCGCCGTCCACTTATTCAGCATCTAATATGGGTAATATTTCAGAAAAACGCTGTATTATTCTATTATTCAATGTGTCAGCTTCTGTTTTTGCCGGACGTCGTAGCACGGCGCATCAATTGAGCACGGCACATCAATTCCTCACAGAGCAGAGCGGAGCGTGCGGGACAGGAAGTAGTGTACAAAATACAAAATAAAACACCGGGTTAATTTTCAAAATAAAATGCACTGTATTTACGGCGGATCACATTTCTCTCACAGTAGAGGTTTAGATATAAAGTTTATTGTGACTTTGCTATTACTGTGTGGGTTAACAAAATAATGAATGTTGTCTGTCTATCTTTGTTGGCCCTGCGATGAGGTGGCGACTTGTCCAGGGTGTACCCCGCCTTCCGCCCGAATGCAGCTGAGATAGGCTCCAGCACCCCCCGTGACCCCGAAAGGGACAAGCGGTAGAAAATGAATGGATGGATGATAATAATGATAATAATAACAATAATAAGAATAATAATAATGATAATAATAATGATTATTATTATTATTATTATTATTAATAATAATAATAATTTCAGCATTCTGGGGATATAAGATGTAGGTTATGTGTTAGGAATATTACCATCTGTATTTAAACTTGATTCATGTTGATTATGCCTGCAGCACAATGCCAAAAAAAGAAAGGATACAGAAAAGGAAGGAGAAGGAGCGCCAGGAAGCAGCTAAGGGTAGCAGACCTCTTAATGCATGGCTAAAATTGATGATTTCATAGCATTTCATGGAAGCCCTGCATTTACATTGAGGAGCATATTGGGGTATGGATGGCCTCCATCCTACAGCACTCTACTGGCCCCTGGTCCATATTTTTGGCCCTGTATTGCGTTTCAGTTGTTTAGTCTGAGTATTAAGTGAGAAAGACCATAAGTTACAACTTGATGGTAATTTCATCAAGTTAAGGGAAGAAGGACAGATTTTCACATTGAAGTTTTTTCCATTTGGGTATTTATTTTTGTATTTTTTTTTCAAAGTTCATGTTGCACTGTTCAATGTTCAATATTAAAGTGCTTATCTTTAACAATAAATAGCCTAATAATAAACCAGTGTTTTGTTGCTTTTCATGTCTTCCAAGCCTATGATAATGTGAATTAACTCATTATGACAATAATTTGTTGACACAAAAGAAATGGCAATCACTTTTACCTACAAAGGACACACAACTAAGTAGTTAGCTTCCTATTAGCAAATTTAATTTTACATTAATTTCCATATTGTGTAAAGGACCAAAAAAAAATGTCCTGCCCTTTTCTGACTTTGAGCCCCTGCCCCTCTATAATCATGTGCACGTCCCTGAACAGAATGGATTCCGTTTTACCCAAGTGTATGGATAGCTTGTTGTCAGCGAGCCAGGTGCAAGTTCTACAGAGTTCAGCACTGAGGATTTTCTCCACCTGTGACGTGTCCCTGTCTGATACCAGCCTTTATGTTACTCTTATGTGTTCCCCCACATTTCCACACAGTAG
This sequence comes from Entelurus aequoreus, assembly GCF_033978785.1. NCBI lineage: Eukaryota > Metazoa > Chordata > Actinopteri > Syngnathiformes > Syngnathidae > Entelurus > Entelurus aequoreus. Next base: position 12,580,189 of record NC_084739.1, read on the forward strand.
CTGATATATGGCAATGTAAGTGCACAATACAATATATGCATTGCCCTATAATCTAACACATATTTTACCTTGTTTAATATAAAAAATACTCTTAGACATCTTTTTCCGTACATGTGCAATATGAGATTTCCATGTCAGACTCCAGTATCACTCCTAAAAATCTAAGTTCAGAAACCTTGCGAATATTTCTAAAAGTCTGTATTTTTTGTTACATATTATGTTTGTTTTCATTATGTAGCAATACACACAACCGGTAGAGGGAGCTGTTACGGAGCTGAGAAGGGGGCGGAGCTAGAATTCCACAGTGGCCTCCTCCTCTTCCCCCCTCCCTTTACGTCACTCTGGGATCGGCTGCGGGCTAACAAGCATCGCCATCCACCAGCGGAGTTTACGCCTCTTTACCTTCGCCTTCTTTCGGGTAAGCAAATTATAAAACATCCATGCTATAACCACAAATGTTTTCAGTAACGTGTAGCGTGTTGCTAAATCGAACACACGTTGTTTTTAAAGCGTATTGTTGTTACGGTAACGAATGTGCGCAAACTTGTTAAGCGATGCGACGTCAAACTACAGCGGAAACTTTCATAGGCCTTGTTTATTGTTTGCAACAGGTCCCGTCGCGATTAAGTGTTTTTGATTATATTATACATATAATTTGTTGTTGTGTGTGTGTGTTTTTATGGTAGGACGAAGGATCGATCCAGCCAGGCAGGAGAAAGTCGCCTTCACGGGCTGTGGGATTAAAGTCGCTCCGCTTTCGTCGAAACTGCCAGTCGTGCGGATTCATGCCAGATTGTTAGCTAAATGCGGTACGAAGCTAAAAAAATGATGCCGGTGAGTTCAAGACTTTAAACTTCACATTTATTCGCAGTATTTGCCTTTTGGATTATTTAAGCACACCTACAATGTTATTGAATGCATAAGACGTGGCGAATCTGCTGACTGTAAACACAGGTTTGAGTTGCCAGCTACTATTGGTGTAGCACTGTTCCACTCCTGTGTGCCTATCTACTGTATGTGACGTTATCTATTTGTTTTGTGACATAATGTTGACTTTGCCATATTGCATGTAGGATATATGTACCCGACACAATTACGTAATAGCACACCAAGAGCTGTATCAGAATGTTTTGCCTTTTATTGTTGCAAAATAAGGCAATTGTACTCCTCTGCAACACACAAGCCCAATAATAGACACATTGTTAGATTAGTACTTCTCTCAGAGTGTCAATCAAAACCTCTGTAAAATGCTAATGTTGTGTTTAAGTGAATGTATCAGTTTGACCAGTGTCTACAGCAGTGTTTTTCAACCTTTTCTGAGCCGAGGCACATTTTTTTCAGTGAAAAAATGCGGAGGCGCAGCCGAAAATATAAAAAAATTAAACTCAGCAGCTGATATTGACAGTAAAAAGTCGTTCTTGCAATCGTTGGATATGAATTCAAACCATAACCAACCATGCATCACTATAGCTCTTGTCTCAAAGTAGGTGTACTGTCACGACCTGTCACATCACGCCACGACTTAAGAGTTTTTTGGTGTTTTCCTGTGTAGTGTTTTAGTTATTGTCTTGCGCTCCTATTTTGGTGGCGTTTCCTCCTTTTGTTGGTATTTTCCTGTAGCAGTTTCATGTATTCCTTGAACGCTATTCCCCGCACCTGCTTTGTTTTCGCAATCAAGACTACTTAAGTTGTGCGTACGCTATCCTTCTTTGTGGGGACATTGTTGATTGTCATGTCATGTACGGATGTACTTTGTGGACGCCGTCTGCTCCACACGCTGTAAGTCTTTGCTGTCGTCCAGCATTCTGTTTTTTGTTTACTTTGCAGCCAGTTCAGTTTTAGTTTCGTTTTGCATAGCCATCCCCAAGCGTCAATGCCTTTTGTTTATTTTTGGTTTACGTGTTAGATACCTTTTTACTTACACGCTGCCTCCCGCATATTGTGATCACAACAACCCATGTTCCCGACATCTACAAAGCAATTAGCTACCTGCTGCCAACTACTGATATGGAAGAGAATTACATGGTTACTCTGCCGAGCTCTAGACAGCACAGACACTCAACAATGGCACATTTGCGGATTATAATTACTGGTTTGTCCCCTTAGGGACAAGCGGTAGAAAATGGATGGATGGATGAATGGAATTACTGGTTTGCAAAAAATATTTTTAACCCAATTAGGTGAAATTACATAAACTCCCACGGCACACCAGACTGTATCTCACGGCACAGTGGGTGAAAAACATTGGTCTACAGTGCAATGTCATGCAAAATATAATCCGCTCTATCTTGTTCACAACCTTGCCAGCATTATTGTCATAATCATGAAGGGTCCAGTGCATTTTGCTGCAGTGTTGTCTTTGCTTTGCTGTTAAGTGCTTAATATAAATGTCCGTGGGAGATTTGTTGTCAAGGGCTTCTTGCAAGGAAACGAGAGTGTGGCTGTAAGGCTTCTTGTGGTTGTTGGATTGATAGTGCAGTAATTTACGTTAAATATTCCATATTGATGTTTTGCACCAATGTCATTACACACTGCCTGTAAAAATGTCTTGGGTTTTTGCTCTTCTGTGGTAATGACACTGAATGAGAAGGCCGAAGTGGGCCAGGTAGTTTTCCGGCTTCTGAGGTAGTAAGAGGCGAGACTTCCCCTGTGTAAATTACTGTATTTTCCGGACTATAAGGTGCACTTAAAATCCTTTTCATTTTCTCAAAACTCGACAGTGCGCCTTATAACCCGGTGCGCGTAATGTACGGAATAATTTTGGTTGTGCTTACCGACCTCGGAGCTATTTTATTTGGTACATGGTGTAATGATAAGTGTGATCAGTAGATGGCAGTCACACATAAGAGATACGTGTAGACTACAATATAATGGCAATATCACTCAAGTAAACAACACCAAAATATCATACCAACACATAGAAAAAACCTCATCCATAAGTGCTAAGAACTTGGACACTTTGCTTTCCTGGTGCATAATGTAAAGAAGTGATATTCGAAGTGTGGCCCAGAGGTCCTTTGTTTGAGTTTATTTCAAACATGCATGCATGCAACATGATGCATCACAATTTCCGGTTTCTCTATTCAACATGTTCGAAAAGGAGTAGGAAGAAGCAGAGATTATTTAATCCTACCTCTTTTCCTTTACATAGCAGTTGCTAAAACTTCTGTTCTCAATTTATTCACAATATACTCCATAAGTAATAATAACAACAAATAAATAATAATTGGTGAAGTAAGTTATATTTCATTTCATATGGTGAGATAAGTAAGATTATCTAGAAAATGAATGGATGGATGAAATAAATTCAGAATGTTTGTCATGGTTCTTCTTCTTTGTATTTTGTAAACACTTTAAGTTTGAAGAGTTTCTTGAAGTGGATCATATTAGTACATTGTATGATTTCTTTGGTTAATCCATTCCATAATTTAATTCCACATACTGATATACTGAAGGTCTTAAGTGTTGTATGTGTGTACAAATGTTCTGAATTACATTTTTCTCTAAGATTATATTTCTCCTTCTAAGATTATATTTCTCCTATGTGTTCCATTTGTGGAACACATCCCTTTTTATGGACCTCTAAGACGCAGAAATAAAGTAAACAAAACTAAATGTATCAAAGATAATGCAGTGAGGAAAAGCGGAAATGTTGAAAGAAATAATGAATGAAGACACAGAGATTTGTCTTTAAATGTATGGATAATGTTTCTTTAGCCTTTTCTTTAGCCCATGTTATTACAAACACCATAATGACATCAATGACTCTCACCCGTCGGGTGTCTTTTGTAGTTTTTACTCAACAATCTAAATTGTAATCAGAAATTTAGTTATTCAGAAAAACAAAAATCCATAATATATTTTTGGCCAAACTCGTCTGCAGCTCGACCGACAAGTGTCTTATGCCTCGCACTGACGTCGTCACATATCTAATTATGTGATTGCAGGATGCCATGTTTGGGATCGCTCTGATAAGCCGTACACCAGACCTGGGCATTCTGCGGCCCGCGGGCCGCATCCGGCCCTTTGTGCGTCCCTGTCCGGCCCGCGTGAGGCCAATTATAAATTACAAAATAAATTTAAAAAAGTATCTATGTCGAGTGTGCAATACAACGGTGCTGCTTTTGTTTTGAAAATCGTTATTTGTATTACTTCCGTGTGGACGTATGCGTGATTGTGAGTGAATGTGAACAACTGCAATTACAAAATAAAGTTGAAAAAACATCTATGTCCTGCGCGCAATACAACTGTGCTGCTTTTATTTTGAAAAGTATTATTTATGGGCGTGTGTCCGTGTGTAACCTGCGAGTGAAGGTGCACATGCAGCGACAAGTGATGCACGGTTTACACCCGAGACGCCAAAAAGAGAAAAGTTGATGAGGAATGGCGTGTTTTCAACAACACATGAACTGCAAAGCAACGTCCCCTCACCTAAGGCGCGTGCCTGCGCAATTGCGCACTGTTCAAGCGTCTGCTGCGCGCAGCAAGTATATGCCGCGCACCAAATCAAATCCCATCTGAATTATAAACAAAATAAACATATTTATTCTATGGAATTTTGCAATGCAACTTTGAGTGACAGTGACAACAAGCGGCCCTAATGGTGTTCGTCAACACCGTTCAATTGAACACCGTTCAATTATTGTAACGTCTATCGAGATGCTTCGAGGACAGGAATTATATCGATCACTTTATTGAACAAAACTGTTTATATTCGGACATAACCACACCAAAAACATGAGTAAAACAATTCTAACTCGAAAAACTAGTCATTTTCTGCCGTACAAACCAGGCCAAAACCAACTTGTCATCTGTCACCAACACGCATAGCACTAAACCACTGGTGCGTTTAAGGCCACACAAAAAGTCGGACAACTCAAACACCACACAAAGTTACACTATGACTCCTCAGTCATACGTGTGCTTATTTTACTGTCATTTATTATTAATGTTAATTTATATATATTAGTAATGGAATGCTGTTACACACACTATGTTGAAGTATTACTATTATTATTATTATTATTATTATTATTTATCTTACGGTATATATCAAAAATAATATTGAGCAAAATTTAATTGAAATATTGTCGATGTGGCCCTCCAGCAGTGCTCGGGTAGCTCATGCGGCCCCCGGTAAAAATTAATTGCCCACCCCTGCCGTACACAGATAGAAACAAGTGCATGTGCGCTGCCTAGTCGACTGTACTGCAATCGTTAGTCCACTCCACAGTTTCTTCTTACAAAAGCACTTGACTTGAAAGACTGCAAAATACCCCCACAAAGTCAAAATATAATAATTTCACTAGTGCGATTGCTCTTCAGCACAAGGTACAGTACATGGAGCAGATGAAAAATACTAAACATGCAGGCATATATATATATATATATATATATATATATATATATATATATATATATATATATATATATATATATATATATATATATATATATGTATGTATGTATGTATATATATATATATATATGTATGTATGTATGTATGTATGTATGTGTGTGTGTGTGTGTGTGTAGAGACTAGGGTTGTTATAAACTCAATGTAAGATCTTGTAGCGACTTTGGTATCGGATTGATACCCAAATTTGTGGTATCATCCAAAACTAATGTAAAGTATCCAAACAACAGAAGAATAAGTGATTGTTACATGTTAACAGAAGTGTAGATAGAACATATTGAAATAGAAAGTAAGCAGATATTAACAGTAAATGAACAAGTAGACTATTAATTCATTTTCTACCACTTGTCCTTAATAATTTTGACAAAATAATAGAATGGACTAAATTAGGATTTTTTTACTTACTTACTACTAAAAGACAAGTTGTCTAGTATGTTCACTATTTTATTTAAGGGCAAACTTGCTGTAAGAAACATGTTTAATGTACTGTAAGATTTTTTGTTAAAATAAAGCCAATAATGCAATTTTTTGTGGTCCCCTTTATTTAGAAAAGTACCGAGAAGTATCGAAAAACCTTTAAATATTGGTATCGGGACAATACTAGTAGAGACAGAAATGACATGTTCTCATGTGAATAGGGTAAATTAGATTTGAGTACCGTATTTTTCGCACTATAAGGCGCACCTAAAAACCTCCAATTTTCTCAAAAGCTGACAGTGCGCCTTATAATCCGGTGCGCCTTATATATGGACCAATATTGAGCCACAACAGGTCTAGCAACTACAGGATGCATAACGTAACCCCAGCCTCTACTGTAGCGCCTATTCTATGCAGTGCGCCTTATAATGCGGTGCGCCTTATATATGAACAACGTTTTAAAATAGGCCATTCATTGAAGGTGCGCCTTATAGTGCGGAAAATACTGTATTTTGCTGTTAAATATAAAATAATTATTCACAAATCTGTCATCATAGAAAAGTGTCCTTAAATTCTGTTGTGATCTTGTGATAAAGATAGAAAAACCTATATCAAAATGCAAAAAAAGTATATTTTACTTTAATTGAGTCCAAAATTATGCAAATCCGCTGCTTGTTGAGAAGAGGGATGTTTGCTTTCATATTAGTTTCCAATAAAACCAGAGCAATATGTGTATTTGTTACATTAATTTATAAGAAACACTGGATTGTATAAACATTGTCTGTTAACTCAATTTAGAAAGATACCTGGTGCAAAACCTTAAGTAAACTCACATGCCGTGGATTTGTAAGGATTACATTTTCCTCTCAAACTGGGATTTCCGGTAAAACAGCTCAATCAGAGAAGGGCAACAAGGTAGTGTTTGCTGGACGGCTTCTGCTGGCAAATGACCTCGCCGCCGCTGCGCCTACACATCGTTTGTTATCGCCGAGTGTGTGGCACCGCGTGGATGGCAATAAAGATTGTCACCCTTTAAGAATTAAGTTTCATTGCCCGGCATGTTTACCTTGATGCCGTCAGCGTGGAATTTATTTATGTGTGTTTAAATAAGATACAGCCTCTGGTTGCGAGCTGATAAAAGGCAAAATGGCATCTATATGGCCAAGACTGATGTCATGTATTGTCTGGTAACGACAGCCGTATAACCCATGGCCCTCCTTGTACAGGCCAAGGGACTGGAGGCTGAAGAGAATGCAGTGCTGTAATTGCTGGCCTGGGATGGCGGTAAATAGGGGGTTGGGGTGGGTTTGGGGCTGTTAGTGGACACAATGAGCTGCAAAGACTCTTCAGTAATGTAGAGAGCAGATTGTATATGGTCTCTGATAAGTAACATGCACTTTTTACTCTTTACAACACTAGTCATGTGCCTATGATTTAATTTCTTGCTCCAATAAAAAACAATGTAATAATAATGTAAATAGAAATTATTGATAACATGGTCAAATTGTCACCATCATAAAACCTGTTGTTATTCGTACAGGCAATGTTTCAATGTTCGTAATGGTTATACAAGCACTGACAATACTAAAAATAAAAGTCAGTTATTGATGATATAATATACAACACACAACTTGTCAGGTGTAAACAGAAGTTAACCACTTTAAACAAACAACAACCAAACACCACCTCTACTTTTATTCGAAGGGGCGACACGTGGCGATTATATATTTAGTTTGCTTATTCCCGTGACTTCTTATTGACAAAAGAATAAAGCAAAGCGTGCAGAATTTGTGCTTTAATGCTCCATGAACTGACGTCTTTGGTGATGCACTGAGAATGGTCGCAGTCAATCCTTTGGAATACAATTAGAGATGTCCGATAATGGCTTTTTTGCCGATATCCGATATTCCGATATTGTCCAGCTCTTAATTACCGATTCCGATATCAACCGATACCGATATATACAGTTGTGGAATTAACACATTATTATGCCTAATTTTATGCCTAATTATGCCCGCTGGATGCATTAAACAATGTAACAAGGTTTTCTGAAATAAATCAACTCAAGTTATGGAAAAAAATGCCAACATGGCACTGCCATATTTATTATTGAAGTCACAAAGTGCATTATTTTTTTTAACATGCCTCAAAACAGCAGCTTGGAATTTGGGACATGCTCTCCCTGAGAAAGCATGAGGAGGTTGAGGTGGGCGGGGTTGGGGAGTATAGCGGGGGGTGTATATTGTAGCGTCCCGGAAGAGTTAGTGCTGCAAGGGGTTCTGGGTATTTGTTCTGTTGTGTTCATGTTGTGTTACGGTGCGGATGTTCTCCCGAAATGTGTTTGTCATTCTTGTTTGGTGTGGATTCACAGTGTGGCGCATATTTGTAACAGTGTTAAAGTTGTTTATACGGTCACCCTCAGTGTGACCTGTATGGCTGTTGACCAAGTAAGCTTTGCTTGCATTCACTTGTGTGTGTGAAAAGCCGTAGATATTATGTGATTGGGCCGGCACGCAAATGCAGTGCCTTTAAGGTTTATTGGCGCTATGTACTTCTCCCTACGTTTGTGTACACAGCGAAGTAATACATTTTACTATTTGAAACCGACACCGATAATTTCCGATATTACATTTTAAAGCATTTATCGGCCGATAAATGCATCATTATGTAACATCTCTAAATACAATGCATCCAGAAAGTATCCCTAGGGTCTTACTTTTTTAACATTTGGTTATGTGACAGCCGTATTCCAAAATAGAATACATTCATTTTTGTCTTCAAAATTAGGGGTGTAACGGTATTGGAGATACCGCGGTATTGCGGTTTTATAGTCTTCACAATAATGCTGCGACACGTGACGGTATCAAACAAAAACTTGGTGAATAGTTTTTTTCTGGCGCTTTAGCGTTGGCCAGGTCTTAGAAATGAACTACATCTCCCAGAATATTCTGCGCAGCGTGGGGCTGACAAGGTGAGGCAGTGAAACGCCGTAAGCAGGATGCAAAGTGTGTTCGTACTCGTAGTAGATGAGAGGAACTGTTTTTTTTTGGCATTTCTTGAAAAATTCATTATAACCTATCCATAACTTGTTGGGTTACAGTCGTGGTCAAAAGTTTACATACACTTGTAAAGAACATAATGTCATGGCTGTCTTGAGTTTCCTATAATTTCTACCACTCTTTTATTTTTTTGTGATAGTGATTGGAGCACATACTTGTTGGTCACCAAAGACATTCATGAAGTTTGGTTCTTTTATGAATTTATTAAGGGTCTACTGAAAATGTGACCAAATGTGCTGGGTCAAAAGTATACATAATGTTAATATTTGGTTACATGTCCCTTGGCAAGTTTCTGACATGGACTTGTTTCTTCAGCATTGTCCAAACGTTTAAGTCAGGACTTTGGGAAGGCCATTTTAAAACCTTATTTCTAGCCTGATTTAGCCATTCCTTTACCACTTTTGACGTGTGTTTGGGGTCATTGTCCTGTTGGAACACCCAACCTCCGGGCTGATGATTTTAGGTTGTCCTGAAGAATTTGGAGGTAATCCTCCTTTTTCATTGTCCCATTTACTCTCTGTAAAGCACCAGTTCTATTGGCAGCAAAACAGGCCCAGAGCATAATACTACTACCACCATGCTTGGCGGTAGGATTTGGTGTTCCTGGGATTAAAGGCCTCACCTTTTCTCCTCCAAACATATTGCTGGGTATTGTGGCTAAACAGCTCAATTTTTGTTTCATCTGACACCACATGGACAAAGATAAGACCTTCTGGAGGAAAGTTCAAAGATATTTGAAGCCAGCGAAGCCAGTTTGTGAGGTATTTACATTGATATAATCATATCCACTGTGGAGGACACTGCTTCTCAGAAAATAATAAAACATGGCGGAAGCCAAATCAATGGGGGGCAATCACAACATCGTTGCCTACTAAGAAGACTACAGCTGAAGTGTGGGCATATTTTCAGCAAATTAATACAATATTGTGTATAGAATGCCAACTGTGATCTCCTTTAAAACATTGCACTATCATGGACACCAAATTGTCTGTGTTCTGTGCCATCAGTCATGACAATAGTGCCTCTTTAAACCCACGTACCATAATATTTTTTAATGTAATGATCATTGCATACATGAAATTGTGATGAGTACATTTAAAATCAAGAGAACATACAGGTTTTTTGTAAGGTCACCAATCTTTTATCACTTCTTCGTTCCTTCGTCTTGAAGAGAGTTGCTTACCGAGTAGATTCTAAAGTAGATATGCCTCCCTCTCCTTGCACATTTTTGTCCTTTTTTTTTTTGCCGTGACACCACGACATATCTCCTCGACTTAGTGACCGTGCATCACGTCGGTGAGAAAATGAGGCGACACTGTGGGAAGCCGGAGTTTGCTATGTGTGTGTCAACAGAAACCCGAGCAGGCTTTTTTCTTTGCTGTCTGTGTGGTGTTTGTTATGTCAGCAGGTAGTCATCTGTGTTAGTCAAGAACTCGACACAACCACTTTGTTCAATTTTTTAAAGACAACCACAAGTTGTTCTTCATCAGACCGTTAACAAGTTGACTGTATCAGTAGCGCCTCTGCTGGTCACTGCCAAGCAGGGCACCCGACCAAACATAAGCACAGCTAGATCTAAGATGTTTATTTACCGTTTAACTTCACTATTCTGTGAATGACTAAACTTTTTGGGTCGTGCTTAATGTAGCACTTTAAATAGTGGTATGTCACAGTAGGTGGGTCCAGGTTGGAACATGTTCTTCTGCAGGTATACTGCCTCTTAGTCTCACTTTATCCACTCATCAGGGTGGGGTGTAAAATGACTGCATGCCTGTCCTGGTTTTTTTAATGTAACGATTAACGGTAATAATGATAACCGCGGTAAAACTCCCTACAGTTATTAACGTTTTGAATTAAAACAAATCGAAAAAACATGATTGATTACTGCACTTTGATAAACTCACGGACTAACTGGTGCCAACTCGCTAGCTTTAAAGAGCTAACATGAAAACAAGAGACATTTGCGTCTTTCCCCATTAAGAAACATCATACCCCAATCTAAACTTATATGAACACATCACTGTCTGAGCAACTAAGATATTCAATTGTGCACATTGAACCTACAAGCTGTGCTCTCTTAAACAGAGTGATTGTTCTATACTTGGAGGAATATGAAACAGGTATTTTACGGTGCATTCAATGACCCCTGAACAGAGTAGGACGCCACAATGCCCGCAAGAAATAATAATAGATGTTAATTGTTCCAGAAGATAGACAGAAGATCAACAATACTATTAAACCATGTACATGTAACTACACGGTTAAAAATTCTCAGCCTGGTAAGGCTTAACAATGCTGTTGCTAACGACGCTAAGGCTAATTTAGCAACTTAGCAACCAGGCCTCACAGAAGTATGATAAAAACATTAGCGCTCCACCTACGCCAGCCAGCCCTCATCTTCCCATCAACAGCCGTGCTCACCTGCATTCCAGCGATCGACGGCGCGACGAAGGACTTCATCCGTGGGTTTGGCGGCAAGCATCGGCTAGGCGTAGTAAGTAGTCCTTGTTGTGTTGCTGTAAGTATTGTACTTAGCCGCTAATACACCGATCGATCCCACCTACAATGTTCTTCTTTGCAGCCTCCATTGTTCATTAAACAAATTGCAAAAGATTCACCAACACAGATGTCCAGAATACTGTGGAATTTTGTCGAAGAAAACATGAGGTTTTTATATCGGGTCAGATGGGGTACAACCACTTCCGTGGATTTTGTGACGTCACGCGCATAAATCATATCCAAAGGAGTTTTTCAACCGGAAGTGTGGCGGGAATTTTAAAATTGCACTTTATAAGTTAACCCGGGGGCAGCACGGTGGTACAGGGGTTAGTGCATGTGCCTCACAATACGAAGGTCGTGAGTTCAATCCCGGGCTCGGGATCTTTCTGTGTGGAGTTTGCATGTTCTCCCCGTGACTGCGTGGGTTCCCTCCGGGTACTCCGGCTTCCTCCCACCTCCAAAAACATGCACCTGGGGATAGGTTGATTGGCAACACTAAATTGGCCCTAGCGTGTGAATGTGAGTGTGAATGTTGTCTGTCTGTCTGTGTTGGCCCTGCGATGAGGTGGCGACTTGTCCAGGGTGTACCCCGCCTTCCGCCCGAATGCAGCTGAGATAGGCTCCAGCACCCCCCGCGACCCCAAAAAGGGACAAGCGGTAGAAAATGGATGGATGGAAGTTAACCCGGCCGTATTGGCATGTGTTGCAATGTTAAGATTTCATCATTGATATATAAACTATCAGACTGCGTGGTCGGTAGTAGTGGGTTTCTAACTGAGAAACTTAATTTTTTTTTGCAAATAATCATTAACTTAGAATTTAATGGCAGCAACACATTGCAAAAAAGTTGTCACAGGGGCATTTTTACCACTGTGTTACATGGCCTTTCCTTTTAACAACACTCAGTAAACGTATGGGAACTGAAAAGACCAATTTTTAAAGCTTTTCAGGTGGAATTCTTTCCCATTCTTGCTTGATGTACAGCTTAAGTTGTTCAACAATCCCGGGTCTCCGTTGTCGTATTTTACGCTTCATAAGGCGCCACACATTTTCATTGGTAGACAGGTCTGGACTACAGGCAGGCCAGTCCAGTACCCGCACTCTTTTACTGTGATTAAAAGCCCCCAAAAATATACATACAATATTAAATATGTGAATATCCTAACAAAATTTCACTTTATCAATAAAAAACACACTAAAACCACAATAGATAATGTAAGATACTACGTGTGCAAAGAGCAAAACAGATGAGGTTCTAGGACTAAAAGAACTAAGAGTCTCTGTCTCTGTTGTATCCAAAGTGCAGTTTGTAGGGGCCTCTCACAGTCCAGTGGGGGGAGAAAAGGGAAGCAGGGAGAGAGAGGCCACAGCTCTAGCATAGAAGCAGTACCTCAGCCTGTTCGTGGTGGACCTAATGGTTCTGAACCGCTTGCTGGATGGTAGTGGTTCAAAGAGGGGGCTACCAGACAAGAGTACAACAGAAAACGACAAAATATTCAAAAAACACGTCATAGGTGAGCCCTAACATATATACACAAACCTCCTCTTTCAAACCCCCGGTTTTTAAAAGGAGACCTGTGCAACTATTCACTTATAAAATGCATATGCTGGAAAGGATATTTCATAAAGTGCCGGTTCAAAGAGGCCCAAAATGCCCAAAAATGAATAGGATAGATAAAAAAAACCACATACTTTAAAATTGTATTCCAATTATTTGTTATTAAAAAAACTAACTATAACTTGGTCAAACAATATCAGTGTGTGAAAGTACTTTTTGAACACATTCAACAATACTGCAATGATAACTAATAATTTTAGTCACGATAACCGTGATATGAAATTTTCATATCATCACATACCTATACCACACAGACAAGTACTCTTTTATACAAACCAGGAGAGATAGCGCTAACGTGCAAAAGTTTAATGTTTTCATGCATTTCCCTTTTTGTCGCCCTTGACCTTTCTTCCGTTCTACCCTCATTTCCGAATGCTACGTTGTTCGAGTCAAACAAGATTGGTGCAAACCAAAGTACCATTTTATGCTTTCCGGCTTTTTTGACGGACTCATGATATGTTGGAACTGTGTCAATTCTTGAAGCAGTGACAGGGGCAGCTGCGATAGCCGCCCGGGGGAAATGATGCTGCAGAAGCATCTCACCGACGCAAAGTAATCACTTTCAGAGGTGACTTTCCTCAGCAAAGGGCCAACTTGATTAATTTGCCTACCTCAGCGAGAGTTAGAAGGGAATACAGGCCCACAACAGCAACCTGAAGATTAGCCTCCCGAGGAACCGTCAAGGATGTGACTTTCTCATTGCCCCTTTGTTCCCCCAGGCTATAGAATGAAGCATGTGTGCAGCAGTTAGCTCGACTTACTGACATTTTGATTTTGTCTGATTCTCTGTTGTCAATGTGACTTGTGATAATACAGTAGGAAGTAAGCTGTCTCCGTATGTAGGCAAAGATCCACTACCAAGGCATCTTATCTAACTTGGACCAGTTTTCAAATGTCAGTTGAAGATAATGAACACCTTCTGACATTGTTTTTATTTCCTACTACTGACAGTGGATGCCAGTGGGTGACCTTTCGTTTGCTCGTTATCCTGTTGTTGCAGAGTAACTCAATTACAGAACAATCCTCTGTGAGCTGTCTATTCCTGCAAATGGGGAAACTGCAGTGTCAGAGAGGTTTAATGACTGTTAACTCAATATGCCACCAATTGCGGACTTGAGAGTGCTGAATACGGTGGAATTGACCCTGACGAGGAGAATGTGGTCTTCAAGGCTTGACAATTGGATTGATGCAATTATTAGGATTGATGTCTGTTCCTTTACACCACCTTTTGGTCAAGCTAACCATTCTAATTGTCTTTCAAACTCCGCTGATTCCGTTACAAAAGTCATCTGCTCATTAATCATCAATCTGCTGCCTGCACTGTACATGTTCACTGCTCTTATGCTTTGCTGCACAATCTGAATAACTAAAGAGAACTACTGCAGTGGTACAGAACATTCTCTGCGGTGATCGGCAGCGGTTGCATTATTTATATTTAAAACACAGATCATCTCACAGTCAAAACAAGTCAGAAACCCTTGAAGAGCCTGTTCCCTGAGGCTTTAGAGCTGCAATTTACGACTGTTTTGTTAGTCGACAAGTCATCGATTATGTATGAAATCAGTTTATTTCGGTCATATAATCAACCATTTTGTGTGATCAATTTAACAGCACAGATTAGACATATTAAAAATCACACACATACACACACAAAAATAAAAAGAATGACCGAAAAAGGAATAGGCTGAAGCCAAGGCTTATATTTGCCTATCCTATACATTCACAAAAAATTAGATTGTCTGGAACATCATTGTTCAAAAAATCAATGGGATGAAAGTAGTCGTTGCTATATTTTATAATTGTCCATTATTTCACCTTTCAAGGCTTTCTTAAACCTTAACAAAGAACTACATGTCTTCAACTCATCACTGAGTTTGTTTCACCATTTGACTCCTAAAACTGAAATAAATACATTTGTATTTTGTATTCGTTCTTACTTTACATTAGGGCTGCAACAACTAATCGATTAAATCGATTAAAATCGATTATTAAAATAGTTGCCGATTAATTTAGTCATAGATTCGTTGGATCTATGCTATGCGCATCCGCAGAGTTTTTAAAAAAAACAAATATTTTTTTTAAAACTTTTTTTTAAATAAACCTTTATTTATGAACTGCAACATGTACAAACAGCTGAGAAACAATAATCAAAATAAGTATGGTGCCAGTATGCTGTTTTTTTTCAATAAAATACTGGATAGGATAGAAGTGTATTTTGTCTCTTTTATCCGATTATTAATCGATTAATCGAAGTAATAATCGACAGATTAATCGATTATCAAATTAATCGTTAGTTGCAGCCCTACTTTACATATTTCAAAAATCAATATCCCCCGTAAATTATAGTTTTCTCCTCATAATCTAAAAAACCTAAGAATGCGAGCTGGAAGGCTGTTGTTCTTAAGTCGAAACATAATTTCCATTGTTTTTAAAAACACAATATCTGAAAATCTTAACACATTAGAACTTATGAATAAATGGGTTGGTAGGTTCATAGTAGGACGCTTTGTGTATTATTCTAATTACCCTTTTTTGAAGTTTAATTATTGGGTCTATGTTTTTTTAATAAACAGTTCCCCAAACTTCAACACAATATGTTAGATATGGAAAAATAAAAGAATAATATAACATATGCAGACATTTCTTATTCAGCATGTGTCTTACTTTATAAAGAATTGCAATGGATTTGGATATTTTTCCCTTTATATATTCAATCTGCGGTTTCCAACATAATTTATGATCAATTATTATTCTCAAGAATTTAGTTTCATATACTCTTATCAATTTCCACTTGATTCAATTTTAATTTTGCTTTACAATTTGTCCTTGCACCACTAAACACCATAAATTTAGTTTTCTTATCATTTAATGATAACTTATTGATAATTATCTTAATGATTAGTTGATTTATTGGGATAAATTGGCCATGATACCCAGCCCTACTTAACAAAATGTTTTGAAAAGCCTTAAAAAAAAACTAGAAATTGCCTGCCCATTATGCAGTATAGTGAGAGAGTTTGTGTACACTAAATTTAAATTGTTCCAATGTTATACGTTTTCATTATTTCAGAAGGCTGTGATAAATAATCAGACGGCGTGTTTCCAGTAGAGCTTATTAAAAGCACCTTTTTAAATGGTTTAAATTTTGGCATTTTTTCCAATACGCTGGCGTGGGACCTCTGAGACGTATTAAAAAATTTAAAAAAATAGTCCAAATCAAATGAGAACTTTTAGTGTGTATATGGAAGCACACTCCTTTCCCCTTGTCAGCTCCATTTTTTAACATGCCAAATCAAGTGAGTGCTGCCAGCTGCAGGTGCTTTCTTTCTCTTAGCTGTGTTCTTACAACAGGGTCTTACGGCCTGACGGTTTGATGTTTCAGCCTTTTATCTGGGAGAGACACTTTACTGTTATTGTTGTGTCTAACAGGGCAATCAATGTACATGTGAACAGAGTTCTCTCAAGCTAGATGGCGGCTCTCCTATCTATTGATCTTTTTTGGTTGTACATGGTCAATGTTGGTAATCGTTAAAACTACATTGGAATATACTCATGGCATCAGCTGTTGGCAAAGTGCTTATAGCACAATTTAATCTTACTGTTGTAATACTGAGTCAGTGTCCCAGTGAACGGCTATGTTTTTTTCTATCTCAGATTAATTTAATCCCAGAGATGTGGTCCCAGTGCCTCAGCCTTATAGCGACCCTACTTTTGAGGGTATCTACAGTGACTTTATGACCACATCCCTGCGGCGTAATTGCCAGTTTGTAATTTTTTTAAGCTCTCGAATACTGTGAGACACAACTCCACGCCACAGAAGCTCTGGATGAAGTACCACTCTGTCACCTAAGGCTTTGGGTGTATTTTCATAAGTGTTTTAGATAGTACGTTCTGTTCGGATGAATGTTGCATAAACACCCAGGTTGTTTGTGCCAAGTCAAAGCTCAGAATGAGACGATTGTTTGCAAAACTTTTCCTCCTAATCAGATAGAAGAGACTGCGGTAGAGTGGGCAAACACAAACCATGTATTATCAAAGTAGGCTGGGGCGATATGGCCTATAAATTTAATCCCCGATGTATAATGCTGTTATTTTTAGACTAGATATAAATTGTACCTTTTATGGAATCATTTTCAAAAAATTAAATTAAGAGATTCCTTTGGGAAGCAATACTTCTGCTTGAATGGAATACCTTTGTTTAAAAAAATGTAGTAGAATTGCACATTGCATGCAAATTAACAATCTCTAACATTGAGATCAATAAAGGGCAAGCTTCAAACTTCCGCCTTGAATAACATACTTCTGTAAATAAAAATGTAGTATTATACATTGTATCCAAATCAATAATGGAGTAAAACCTTGAGAGGACTATAGTTTCTCTGAGTAAGTAGATAAAGTAAACAGTCTTTTATCATTCACACATCTTGGCGGTATGTAGAGCAACTGCTTTAGTGATCGCTATACGCATCATGCTTCTTTCTCAACATACAGTACATACCTTGTGTAAATCATTCCACCATATTAAGGTGATTTTTAGCCTGTAGTGTGTTTGTTGTTGCGTCATGTTTGCATTTCCCACACTCGGCTGGTGGCTTCAGTTTCAGATGCTGGAACAAGTTTCTTGTGCTAATGCCTTTTTGAAACAAACTTTGCACCGTGCAGTGACTTGTTCCACGCCGGTTGCCCTAAAACCAAAGTACTGACAACACTTTTCTTTTCAACAAACGTCTGGCTGTCGTTAGCTTTAGCCATGTTTTTCTACGTGTGCCGCTAAGGAATTAAGGAGACGGCGCAATCTACGGAAGCTCCTGAGGGGCGAAAAGTATGCCGTAGCAAGAGGAGAAAAAAATTGATTTAAAATGTTTTAAATCGTCTGCAACAGAAAACTCGAATATAGGATAGGATAGGACTTTATAGTCATTGCACAGGTACAACGAACCTATGTTTTCAGCACAAACCCGTTCAAGATTAGACAAACAAACAGTGTACAGGGTTACAGAACAGGAACGCTGATGGGTCGCCACAAGGTTCCCCGTAAAAGGTGGGAAAACGGTAAAACGCTGGGGAAGAAGATGAGTAAAAAAATACAATCTAGACTGGGCTCCTAAGGGGGCCTAGTCTGAAGTGGGGAAAAAACCTCCATGCCATGCACACATAAACATGTTACATTTAATCACAACAACTCGCAACAGAGGGGGAGGGAGTTGGGACCCTGGAGGTCGACTGCTGCTATGAAGCGCTGTCAGCCGGCCATCACCCCGAAGGGGAATCAAGCGGTGGTGAAGACGTGGGTTGTGGGAGGGTGTGTATGTGTGTGTATATGCCCATTGTCTTGGGTGTGTTGATGTAGTGTCCGTAGGCCTGGCGCCGTTCTGCATGCAAGCAAAAGTTTGGCTCCAGGTGTCGTTGAGGAGGGAGGGAGGTCAAAAGCGTCCATCATTGAGGAGTCCTCTGGGATGTTTTCAGAACAGCCTGCTCCTGTTGTTGCAGCGTCAAGGCCATTCGAGGGAGTCAAATCGTAGATTGGGATTTTTGTTTTTCCGCGAGCAGACATATCGATAACATTTATATATCGCCCAGACCTACTGCAAAACTTTTTTTTTACTTTACATTTATTTTTATGTATAAGATCCATCATTTACACTTAAATAAAGTTAAGTTAAAGTCCCAACGATAGTCACACACACACACTAGGTGTGGTGAAATTATCCTCTGCATTTGACCCATCCCCACGTTCACCCCCTCGGAGGTGAGGGGAGCAGTGAGCAGCAGCGGTGGCGGCGCTCGGTAATAATTTTTGTGATTAAACCCCCAATTCCAACCCTTGATGCTGAGCGCCAAGCAGGGAGGCAATGGGTCCCATTTTTATAGTCTTTGGTATGACTCGGCCGGGGTTTGAACTCACGACCTTCCAGTCTCAGGGCGGACACTCTAACCACAAGGCCACTGATGTCCCTTTTTCTTGGGCAAAACCTGGTAGTAGGTTTGAAACTCGGTCTGTGCCGATACCAATTGGGAGATATCATTGCAGACATATCACAGCCAACATAAACACACCTGTTCATGTTATCTTACAGGAATAATGTAGCCTCGCTGTGGACTGTGCAGTATTTATGCTCCGCAGTCTCCACTTGGACTTTGTTTTTTTGCTGCCCTCAGTTTTCTCTGTTATGAAATGTATCATGTTGTTTTAGGAAAAGCAGGAAGCTTTTGTGCTTCCACGTTATTAGTGCTTGTCGTGAAATATTGGCCACCCTAAATTGAGGCAAGTAGATCTGACTTAATACTGTTACGTGGGAAAAAGTCAATAATAGAGCACCAATATTGATATTATGCCTGTCCTTTTTTTTTCTGCATCTTGATTGTTCCCGAAAGCCATATATTTAAATGGGTGGAGGTGTTATTTGACTATGTACATAGTACATGTGCCTGCAATGTCCTAAAAAAAACTACTAAAGTGGGTCAGACATTCACTCCTACATGACACCAGGAAATGTTTGTCCTTGAATGTTAAGAATTGTCTTTCAAGCAAAGCGCGCCCACCCTTTCCAACCTCTTACCCTTAACTCCCCCGCCCCCTCGCTATGTTGTCTGTCCTCCACTCTCCAAATATTAACAAGGTTCATTTGAATGCCCTACATTGCTGGGAAGTTTGCATGATGTCAGCTGCTCGGCTGGTTTGGAGCACTGATTAACACGTAACACAGGAAGTCATTCATTGTTGTCAACTATTGTGATTTGCATGATGTTCTTGTAGCATACAATGACACAAAATGATACAATGAGAGCTGTTTATATTTTCCGCCACTAGTTATATTACTCAATGATGACTCACTGCGGGTTCACACTATCAATGGGGGGCTTTTATGTACAGCCTAATATAGCAGAGCAATTGAGTCAGGTTGTGTGTCATAGCCTTCTGTCTTGCATCACTCGATGTGTTGCTAAGGAGAGAAAACGTGACGCCTTCCCTGCAGGAAAAAAAGGCTTCGATAAAAGCTGCTTTTTGAATTTGGTCTTTTCTTGGCTACGCATGTTAAACAATGCCAAACCGTAAAATCCTAAAGAAGTCATATTATGATTTTTTTTTTTTTGTGGTCTACATCAGTGTTTTTCAACCTTTTTTGAGCCAAGGCACATTTTTTTCATTGAAAAAATCCTGAGGCGCACCACAAGCAGAAATCATTAAAAAACGAAACTCTGTAGCCGATATTGACGACAATAAAAAGTCGTTCTCGCAATTGTTGGATATGAATTTAAACCCTAACCAAGCATGCATCATTTCATCCCAAGTGCAGGACTAATAGACTAAAAAACTATTTTGTCCCACACGCCATTAGACTGTACAACTCCTCTCTGGGGGGAGGGGGTTACTAGGATGACAGGGGATGCAAAACAATAACAGTGCAATACTTTTTCATAACATGGTCACTACTGCCTAGTTTCTCCTGTTATATTCTTATTTTACTGTTATATTTTTATTCTGCGGCAGCGTGGCGAAGTTGGTAGAGTGGCCGTGGCAGCAATCGGAGGGTTGCTGGTTACTGGGGTTCAATCCCCACCTTCTACTATCCTAGTCACGTCCGTTGTGTCCTTGGGCAAGACACTTCACCCTTGCTCCTGATGGCTGCTGGTTAGCGCCTTGCATGGCAGCTCCCGCCATCAGTGTGTGAATGTGTGTGTGAATGGGTGAATGTGGAAATACTGTCAAAGCGCTTTGAGTACCTTGAAGGTAGAAAAGCGCTATACAAGTATAACCCATTTATCATTTATTATTATTATTATTGTCATTGTTGCTTTTCATTTTTATTCTTATTGTAATATTTTTGTATTTTGTTTCCATTTACTTTTTACTCTTTAAATTTGATCTCAATTCTGTACACGGCTGCTAGAATTTTAATTTCCCTGAGGGAACTCTCCTGAAGGAATCAATAAAGTACTATCTCTATCTATATCTCTTGTCTCAAAGTAGGTGTACTGTCACGACCTGTCACCTCACAATGTGACTTATTTAGAGTTTTTTGGTGTTTTCCTGTGTGTTGTGTTTTAGTCCTTGTCTTGTGCTCCTATTTTGGTGTTTTTTCCTGTTTTGTTGGTATTTTCCTGTAGCAGTTTCATGTCTTTCTTAAGCGCTATACTCCACACCTGCTTTGTTTTCGCAATCAAGACTATTTAAGTTGTGCGTACGCTTTCCTTCTTTGTGGGGACATTGTTGATTGTCATGTCATGTACGGATGTACTTTGTGGACGCCGTCTCTGCTCCACACACTGTAAGTCTTTGCTGTCGTCCAGCATTTTGTGTTTTGTTTACTTTGCAGCCAGTTCAGTTTTAGTTTTGTTTTGCATAGCCATGCCTAAGCTTCAATGCCTTTTCTTAGCGGCACTCGCCTTTTGTTTATTTTTGGTTTAAGCATAAGATACCTTTTTACCTGCACGCTGCCTCCCGTTGTCTGCATTTTGTGATCATGGCACGACATGTTACCGACATCTACAACGCAATTAGCTACCTGCTGCCACCTACTGATATGGAAGAGTATTACATGGTTACTCTGCTGAGCTCTAGACAGTGCAGACATTAAACAACGGCACATTATTTACGGATTATAATTACTTGTGTGCAAAAAATATTTTTAACCCAATTAGGTGAAATTACATAATCTCCCACGGCACACCAGACTGTATTTCACGGCACACTGATTGAAAAACACTGGTCTACATAACATCTAATGGTGGTTCTTTGGTTAAAATGTTGCATACATTAGGTTTTACAGACCATCTTCAAGCCACTTTTTGACCTGACTGTCTTTTCAGGATGCGCCATTTTGTGGGCGGTCTTATTTACGTGCCTCCACTTCGACTTAGGGGTGCAACGATTTGTGGACATTGTCGACAAATGTGGATGATAAAATTTGTCGACATAGTCGTAATGTCATCACTCGTTTTTTTCTGGAGGGAGGCGAGTCAGCACCAACATCGCGGGTGAAAACATTTTAGGTGTTAGAATGTTACCTCCTACTTATGTAAAAAAATATACAGTACAGGCCAAAAGTTGGGACACACCTTCTCCCTTATTCAATGCGTTTCTTTTATTTTCATAACTATTTACATTGTAGATTGTCACTGAAGGCATCAAAACTATGAATGAACACATGTGGAGTTTCTTTAAAATAGCCACCCTTTGATCTGATTACTGCCTTGCACACTCTTGGCATTCTCTCGATGAGCTTCTAGCACACCTGTAAAGTGAAAACCATTTCAGGGGACTACCTTTTGAAGCTCATCGAGAGAATGTCAAGAGTGTGCGAAAAAGTAATCAGCGCAAAGGGTGGCTATTTTGAAGAAACTAGAATATAAAACATGTTTTCAGGTATTTTTCATTCATAGTGTTGATGCCTTCAGTGACAATCTACCATGTAAATAGTCATGAAAATAAAGAAAACACATTGAATGAGAAGGTGTGTCCAAACTTTTGGCCCGTACTATATATATACTTTGCTCAATTTGCAAAGCAGATGTAGTTTTTTTGACACTAAATCTGTGATACGGGATTCTTTGAAGTGGAGGAATGTTGGACATCTGGAGGATGCGTTCTTAACTCGGTAAGATTGCTTGCTAGCTAAGAAGTGTCAGACAAAGTTCTGTGAAGAATTGATTTAACTATGATTTTAGCCAAAGTTCGCCGGCCAAACTTTTGTCTAAATCAATTCAGGTACTTTTTAAAGCAGCGTCAAACATTAGGCACCAATGCACCGGTATCATAAGATTAAAATTGTTGTAACAGCCGAATGAGCAGCAGTATGAATAAATATTTATGAACAAATTAGTCATCTAATGTTACTAAGCACATGCCTAAAAATATGTCAAGCTGAATTCAAAAGCAGATGGCTAAAATGGAGCCACTGAATGTGTAATCTTTATAATCAGACTAATCGACTAATTGTTAAGACGGTCGATGACTAGTCGACTATCAAAACAGTCGTTAGTTGCAGCCCTACAGCCATGTTATAGTTTTTAATGCTTCCATTTGGACTCTACTAACCTTTATATAAGAAATGACAGCGGAGGATCCATGTGCATGTATGAGCCAGTCTGCCCCATAACAAGAGGATAGACAAAAAGAAGAATTGATTGACTACAACGTTGGATTACAATGGCGGACTCGTGCAACACTCATCAAGTAAAACCTTACCAAAAATGGAAATATCCGCTGATGTCAACAATGGGGAAAAAACTTCACAAACGGGCAAATTTCAAACGACTTGTTTAGAGGAAGTATGAAGGAAGGGAAGTATGAAGGAAGGCAAGATTGTTTTCTAAATATCTTCGCTTGGCCTCAATGGTTTGATTTCCAATTTTCGGGACGTATGCAGATCCCAAATCACAAAAACAAGTACCAAAAAGTGAGAAAAGTTGGTTTTGCATAATAGGTCTAATGCATTTTGGCATGAGCTTGCACCCAGTTTTGGATGCCTCTGTTAGCGAGATTTTGCAGTCTGCCTATGTTATTATATTAAGTCAAGCACCCACACTCTGCTTGAGGCTATGAAGAAACACAAAAACAGTATGATAAAATATTATTTTCATCTAATCGCGTAATTCCACCGACGTGCGACATGCAATGTCAATAAATGTTGCTAAAAGCATTATTTTTTTTATGCAGCGTTTAAATTGATCTGAGAGTGTTCAGGTGTACTTAAAAGTTACCGAGTGAATCTATATAATGTCAATTAATTTTATTTTCCTTAGAACTGGAAAAAATGATGAGTTCAAGATATATTTATATTTAAACTGTGTTTATTCTCAAAAGATAAATGATGATACTTTTGGAGAGGGTAGGGCGTGGTTTTATTTGCAGTCTGGGAATGCCTCCAGAATCAGACTTTTTTGCAGACGGGTTGTAAAAGTGATTGTGGAGCAACATTTAAGCTAAATTTACACCAAAGCATATCCAATACATATTATCTAGACCACATGGAGGAGTTTTAAATGTCGATTAAAATCATCAGAGGTCCCTTTTAAACACAGTTTCTCTTTTCGACACTGTTTAAAAAGCCAGCCAATTACACTACCGTTCAAAAGTTTGGGGTCACCCAAACAATTTTGTGGAATAGCCTTCATTTCTAGGAACAAGAATAGACTGTTGAGTTTCAGATGAAAGTTCTCTTTTTCTGGCCATTTGGAGCGTTTAATTGACCCCACAAATGTGATGATCCAGAAACTCAATCTGCTCAACGGAAGGTCAGTTTTGTAGCTTCTGTAACGAGCTAAACTGTTTTCAGATGTGTGAACATGATTGCACAAGGGTTTTCTAATCATCAATTAGCCTTCTGAGCCAATGAGCAAACACATTGTACCATTAGAACACTGGAGTGATAGTTGCTGGAAATGGGCCTCTATACACCTATGTAGATATTGCACCAAAAACCAGACATTTGCAGCTAGAATAGTCATTTACCACATTAGCAATGTATAGAGTGTATTTCTTTAAAGTTAAGACTATACAGTGCTTTTCCTTCAAAAATAATGACATTTCAATGTGACCCCAAACTTTTGAACGGTAGTGTATGTCTATGAATGTTCTCATTCATCCAGGTCATCGTAATCTCAGGGCCTTCAATTGATCGCCACTGGACTGTTTGGTTTGTCTTAGATGATAATAGCCAGCCAATTACTTTTGTTTCTGGTTAATGCCTTCAGCTGCTCTGCATACCCACTCCCACAAAGCCTTTGTATCTGTGACCTTGTCGACCTGATATTCCCACCATGGCCCCTCGCGGCACTACACCATGCCAAGAATAGAAACATGTAACACTGCGACCTGGTCGTAGAGATTTGAGAACATGAACTTTTCCACTTTTAATGATGTTACTTCTACTGCAACAATCTGAGGTCACCATCGGTGTGGTACGGTACAACACTGCTTTTACTTGAGCCTTATCAAAGCTGTCGCTCCTACCGTGTGATCAGATTACACCCGAGAGCATTTTCCATCCAGTGTTGGCCCAAAAGCCTCTTAAGCATTTAGATTAGATTAGATTTGCTTTGTTGGCATTGCACGATACCATTAAAGGCAGTCTGGATGTCTAACCTAGAAATAAATGCACAAAGCCATTTAAAAGTGCACAAGCAGTGATGTACATTTATAGTTGAGACAGCACAACAGTGAAGTCCTCGTGTGTTGATGAATTACAGCAATACAGTATATGGTGAAGTGAGTGTATACACGTTTTGTGTAAATATACCGTGCGTGCCAATGATAACAGTCACACATGTCGATAAAGCCTTTTATACAATGTCAAATGTATGTATTGTAGGCCTGCAGTTTAGTTTCATTCATCCATCCATCCATTTTCTACCGCTTGTCCCTTTCGAAGTGGCGGGGGGTGCTGGAGCCTATCTCAGCTGCATTCGGGCGGAAGGCGGGGTACACCCCGGACAAGTCGCCACCTAATCACAGGGCCAACACAGATAGTTTCAGTTTATTTGGAACATGCACACGATACAATCTAACGCATCACATATTTCCACTTGTTTCATTACAGCACGTCCGAAAGGGAGTAGGAAGAATCAGAGCTCATTTAATCCAACCCCTTTTCATATCATAGCAATTTTATCCCATTTCCTTGTTCATTTGTAACAGAAGAGCGAATAAATAATTAATATACCATAGTAAGTAAACAAATATTAAATACATAAATAATTATTATCGCAAAAGAAAAAGATTCAAGATGTTCATCATAATTGTTCTTCTTTGTACTTTGTGAACACTTGTAGTTTGAACAGTTTCTTAAACTGGATCATTTTGGTGCTTTGTTTGGTTCCTTTTGGTTTCATCCATTCCATAATTTAATTCCACATACGGATGTACAAATGTTTTCAATTAGATTTTCCTTTAAAGTTGTATTTCTCCTTTGTTGAGAAGAATTGTTGTACATTCTTGGACAGCAGGTTATAGTTTGCTTTGTACATCATTTTAGCTGTTTGCAAATGCACCAAATCGTTGAATTTCAATATGTTGGATTCAATAAATAAAGGGTTTGTATGTTCTCTATATCCAACATTATGTATTATTCTAACTGATCTTTTTTGTAACACCGTTAGTGAATGAAGCGCACATGTGTAGTTGTTTCCCCATATTTCTGCACAATAACTCAGATATGATAACACTACCGAGCAGTAGAGAATATGAAGTGATTTTTGGTCTAGAACATATTTTGCTTCGTTTATTATTGACGAGTTTCTTGCTACTTTGTTGTATTTTTTTTTTTTTTACATGAGATTTCTAGTTAATTTTGTCATCTATTATTACACCCAAAATGTGTTTTCTTTTACCCTTTCAATGTCTACTCCGTCTATTTGTATTTGTGTTTGACTTTCCCTTGGCTTTATACAGTAGCTGGTATATTAATTTTTTCCCCCCGAGTTGTGACTCTGAGTGGATCACTCTTCCATGCACTGCTTTAGACACGTGTGTGTTTTGATTGATTGATTGATTGAAACTTTTATCAGTAGATTGCACAGTACAGTACATATTCCGTACAATTGACCACTAAATGTTAACACCCGAATAAGTTTTTCAACTTGTTTAAGTCGGGGTCCACGTTAATCAATTCATGTGTGTGTAACGGACCTGGCCTAGCCCGGAAGAAGATCCCTCTATGACTATCTGTTGGCTTGCATTATCCTGCATTATCTATTAATTTGAGGATTCAATATTTATACTCACTCGACATCCATTGCAGCCGATCACCCTGAAAGGGGGGTTCCTACACTGCGGTCCTTTCTCAAGGTTTCTGCTTTTTCACCAGTTGGAGTCTTTGGAGTTTTTCCTTGCCCGGACGTGGGTTTAGTTCAGTGGATGTTGTGAGTGTGTGAAACCCTTTGAGACACTTGTGATTAAGTGCTATATAAATCAATTAGATTAAAAATAAAAAATTCAAAGGAACCCATTTAGGCAGAAAATTAGACCTGAATAATGACTAGTTTAAAAAAAAAAAAAAGTATGATATCTGTATTGCCTCACTATACCATCAATTATTTTAGTAATCGAGTAATCCATCGATTAGTTTGTTCGGCTAATTTAGTAATCTAATGAAACAAACTTCATATCCCCAATGCATATTTTTTTGGAAAATAGTAGCAATAATGATTTTTCTGTTTGCCATATCTTGGATCTTTTTCCTAATAAATGCGCATAATCTACATTGACATTGTGCATTAATTAAAGTAAAAGTAAAATAATATTCCATTATACGCCAGATTGTTCACATTGCTGCAGCGCTCCATTTTTTTGCTTGCCTTCAGTCTCGCTAGGGTTGTACGGTATACCGGTATTAGTATAGTACCGCGATACTAATGAATCATATTCGGTACTATACCGTCTCTGAAAAGTACCGGTCCGCCAGTTTCTTACAAGTATCGTCCCTGCAGGACGAGGAATAGCTAAACATGCTTCACTACACACCGTAGCTCACCGGCGTTAAAATGTAAACAAACGCCATAGGTGGATCTACACCTAACATCCACTGTAATGATACCAAGTACAGTAGCGTATCTAGTTGATACTACTATGATTAAGTCGGCATTTTTTGGCATCACAACATATTCTTTCGTTTTTTTAAATGTATATTATATTTATAAACTCAGGAAATATATCCCTGGACACATGAGGACTTTGACTATGACCAATGTATGATCCTGTAACGACTTGGTATCATATTGATACCCAAATTTGTGGTATCATCCAAAACTAATGTAAAGTATCAAACAACAGAACAATAAG
Source organism: Entelurus aequoreus (assembly GCF_033978785.1). Taxonomy (NCBI): domain Eukaryota; kingdom Metazoa; phylum Chordata; class Actinopteri; order Syngnathiformes; family Syngnathidae; genus Entelurus; species Entelurus aequoreus. The sequence continues at coordinate 12,607,980 of NC_084739.1, forward strand.
TGATTATTGCACTTTAACAGAAGTGTAGATAGAACATGTGAAAAGAGAAAGTTAGCAAATATTAACAGTAAATGAACAAGTATCAATCAATCAATCAATGTTTATTTATATAGCCCTAAATCACAAGTGTCTCAAAGGGCTGTACAAGCCACAACGAAATCCTCGGTACAGAGCCCACATACGGGCAAGGAAAAACTCACCCCAGTGGGACGTCGGTGAATGACTATGAGAAACCTTGGAGAGGACCGCATATGTGGGTAACCCCCCCCCCTCTAGGGGAGACCGAAAGCAACGGATGTCGAGTGGGTCTGACATAACATTGTGAAAGTCCAGTCCACAGTGGATCCAACACATCAGCGGGAGTCCAGTCCACAGCGGGGCCAACAGGAAACCATCCCGAGCGGAGACGGGTCAGCAGCGCAGAGATGTCCCCAACCGATGCACAGGCTAGTGGTCCACCCGGGGTCCCGGCTCTGGACAGCCAGCACTTCATCCATGGCCACCGGACCTATGCGACTCCCCCTCGCAAGGGACAGGGGAGAAGAGGAGAGAAGAAAAGAAACGGCAGATCAACTGGTCTAAAAAAGGGGGGGTCTATTTAAAGGCTAGATTATACAAATGAGTTTTAAGATGGGACTTAAATGCTTCTACTGAGGTAGCATCTCTAACTGTTACCGGGAGGGCATTCCAGAGTACTGGAGCCCGAATAGAAAACGCTCTATAGCCCGCAGACTTTTTTTTGGCTCTGGGAATCACTAATAAGCCGGAGTTCTTTGAACGCAGATTTCTTGTCGGGACATATGGTACAATACAATCGGCGAGATAGGCTGGAGCTAAACCGTGTAATATTTTATACGTAAGTAGTAAAACCTTAAAGTCGCATCTTAAGTGCACAGGAAGCCAGTGCAAGTGAGCCAGTATAGGCGTAATATGATCAAACTTTCTTGTTTTTGTCAAAAGCCTTGCAGCCGCATTTTGTACCATCTGTAATCTTTTAATGCTAGACATAGGGAGGCCCGAAAATAATACGTTACAGTAATCGAGACGAGACGTAACGAACGCATGAATAATGATCTCAGCGTCGCTAGTGGACAAGATGGAACGAATTTTAGCGATATTACGGAGATGAAAGAAGGCCGTTTTAGTAACACTCTTAATGTGTGACTCAAACGAGAGAGTTGGGTCGAAGATAATACCCAGATTCTTTACCGAGTCTCCTTGTTTAATTGTTTGGTTGTCAAATGTTAAGGTGGTATTATTAAATAGATGTTGGTGTCTAGCAGGACCGATAATCAGCATTTCCGTTTTCTTAGCGTTGAGTTGCAAAAAGTTAGCGGACATCCATTGTTTAATTTCATTAAGACACGCCTCCAGCTGACTACAGTCCGGCGTGTTGGTCAGCTTTAGGGGCATGTAGAGTTGAGTGTCATCAGCATAACAGTGAAAGCTAACACCGTACTTGCGTATGATGTCACCCAGCGGCAGCATGTAAATACTAAAGAGTGCAGGGCCAAGAACCGAACCCTGGGGAACTCCGCACGTTACCTTGACATAGTCCGAGGTCACATTGTTATGGGAGACGCACTGCATCCTGTCAGTAAGATAAGAGTTAAACCAAGACAAGGCTAAGTCTGACATACCAATACGTGTTTTGATACGCAAAGTAGAGAAATAATTAATTTTCTGCCACTTGTCCTTAATAATTTTGACAAAATAATAGAATGGAAAATGACACAATATGTTACTGCATATGTCAGCAGCTAACTTAGGAGCCTTTGTTTGCTTACTTACTAATAAAAGACAAGTTGTCTTGTATGTTCACTATTTTATTTAAGGACAAACTTGCAATAAGAAACATATGTTTAATGTACCGTAAGATTTTTTTGTTAAAATAAAGCCAATAATGCAATTTTTTGTGGTCCCCTTTGTTTAGAAAAGTACCGAAAAGTATCGAAATAAGGTAATATTAGTATCGGGACAACACGAGTCTCGCCATTGGTAAATGTGTCTCTTTTTACCGTGGGTGAAAAGTAACCACAGGAGAACCTTTTGTTCAATCTCTGACTGCATACATTTTGTCGTCTTATTGCAAACAAAAACTGAATACAGGAGTCTCCTGTTCTCCTCCAGTGTTAGTTTTGTGCCTACTTTTCTGCCCTATGCATTTTAGAAGTGGAAAAACCTACCATTACCATAACAGTTGTGCACTGCAAAAAGTCAGTGTTCAAAAACAAAAATTAGGGGTATTTTATTTGAACTAAGCAAAATTATCTGCCAATAGAACAAGAAAATTTGCCTTGTCAAGACTTTCCAAAACAAGTCAAATTAGCTAACTTCAATGAACCCAAAAATACCTTAAAATAAGTGTATTCTCACTAATAACAAGTGCACTTTTTTGGTAGAAAAAAAAGAGACCTTTGCTTAATATGTTGAAAAATATTCTTAAATTAAGTAAATGCTAGTGCCATTATTTTTACATAATGATATGCACTAGATATTACATTTCTTGAAACCAGCAAACGTATACTAAAAACACATTTATTGTTCTTAATGGAAAGGCAACAAGGCAACCGCTTGTTACTCTCGGGGTCTACTAGCCGCTCAGGCAAATCATATGGTCTAAAAATGCATTTTCCCATTGATAACATGACATCATCGCGCCAAGTGCGTGCTCTTTCAGTCAATTAGTGCGCATATATACAGCCCGGCCCCCGGCCAAAAAATGTTTAATTGTAATTCTGAAAAATTAATCTGAGTGTGCATGAACTATTTCTGTTCAAAATAGTTAGAAATGTCACATGTTAAATGTTTAAATATTAACTGTCCGTTTACTGTACTGTGCCAACTGTACTACTATATGAGTACGTATTTTCTATTGTTTCATTGAAAATAGAACAGCAAAGTCCATTTGGCTGTCATCTGTTTTAATTATGAGACACAATTGTGTCAAAGTCACAATTTTTTTTCCATGCTTAAAATAAGAAATTATTCCTTTAAAAAAAGTAGTTTTATACTTGTGAGTGTTGATGACACAGCTTTGCATCAGTTGATATTCTAGTTTCAAGCTTGTTTTACTCAATATAGGTCATAAAATCTCAGCAACGAGCTGTAATATCTTACTGAGATCATTTAGGACCAAACCCCTTAAAACAAGTGAAACACTCTAACATAAAATCTGCTTAGTGAGAAGAATTATCTTATCAGACAGAAAACAAGCAAATATCACCCTTATTTGAGATATTTACCTACTTAGATTTCAGTTTTTGCAGTGTGAGTGCTGCCGAGTGGGGGAAAAAAACATAACTTGCCAGACAATAAGTTTATTTTCTCACATTCCATTTCTATCAGGGCTGTGGAGGGGAAACGTGGATCACTATCTTCAATGATATAGTTGGTATACCTAGTTTTGTATTTATTGTGTTGAGAAGATCTCAGGGGCGGGAGGATCGGCACAGTGGTGACAACACAAGTTAGCAGATACATGGCACCGGGCGCAATGGAATTCTGGGAGCTGGCCTCTGATTTCTGTGTTGACACACAGGAATGTAAGCCCGGCCTACTGATACTATTATCAGTGAAACGCACACACAACCGCTCGGAAACAGGATGGTAATTACAGGGAATTATCTTGTCCTCTCGGCTCTCCTACCTCGAACATCTCTGTTGTTGTTATTATCATCACTGAACTTGTTTATTGTATTTCCCCCGCAGATGTTCCTGACAGTTTACCTCAGTAACAACGACCAACACTTTACTGAGGTTCCCATCACCCAGGAAACGCTATGCCGAGACGTGGTGGACCTGTGCAAGGAGCCAGGAGAGGCCGACTGCCACCTGTCAGAAATGTGGCGTGGATCTGGTGAGCGGCTCTTGACGTGATCTCGTCCAAAGAAAATAGCTTTTAGAAGTTGATACTGGAGGGATATAGCTTTTCTGAAATGGAGCCAAAATGGAGATTAGCTGTTTTAACTTGCATGGCAATTTATTTTCCAAGGCCTCTTGACGGTCTCAAATGCAAATTGAGCCCGTAATCCCGGTGACAAACTCAAGCACCCAGGCCCGTCTAGCATCCATTTCTGAGATTCAGGAAGCGTTCACATTGGGAACTCAAGGAGGGAGCAGCGTCTGTTTCCACGGCGACGCTGCCTACTACAGTGAAGAAAAGTACCAATTATTATGTTTGAGTACTCGCACAAGTACCGTGAAGGGGCGGTCCTGGAAAGCCTTTTTCACGTCGCAGACTCTCTTTTTAAATATGTATGGCTTGTAAGCCCCCTTTTTATGATAATAATCCATTGACGTCTGCTTGACTGCGAACGTGCAAGTCCATTTATATGATGGAACAGGTTGAATAAATTGTTTCCTGACTATATAATGAGTAGTTTGGCTCTAAATCAGCGAGAATACGGAGGTCATTCAGATGAAAGTGTACGCTGATGACAATGTTAGAATGAGGTTTACTGGGATCTTAAGCAAAAACTCCACTTTGATTCCACAGAGCGAGCTGTAGGGGACGGCGAGAGGATGCTGGATGTGCTCCAGCGATGGGGACAACACAGGCCTGAGGTGCGCTTCTTTCTGCGCCACAGCCGAGCCCCAAGCAGGGATTCAGGTGAGTGGGAAATGTGAATGTGCCACACCAACCACCGCACGTTACCACACTGCAAAAAGTCAGTGTTCAAAAACAAGAAAAAAAATACAAAAATTAGGGGTATTTTATTTGAACTAAGCAAAATTATCTGCCAATAGAACAAGAAAATTCGGCTTGTCAAGATGTTCCAAAACAAGTAAAATTGGCTAACCTCAATGAACCCAAAAATACGTTAAAATAAGTATATTCTCACTAATAACAAGTGCACTTTTCTTGGTAGAAAAAAAAAGAGACCGTTTTGCTCATTATGTTGAAAAATATTCCAAAATTAAGTAAATGCCAGTGCCATTATCTTGACATAATGATATGCGCTCGGCATCATGATTTTTTTTTTTATGCTTGAAGTAAGAAATTGTTACTTTAAAAAAGTAGTTTTATACTTGTGAGTGTAGATGACACAGCTTTGCATCAGTTGATATTCTAGTTTCAAGCATGTTTTACTCAATATACACTACCGTTCAAAAGTTTGGGGTCACCAAAACAATTTTGTGGAATAGCCTTCATTTCTAAGAACAAGAATAGACTGTCGAGTTTCAGATGAAAGTTCTCTTTTTCTGGCCATTTCGAGCGTTTAATTGACCCCACAAATGTGATGCTCCAGAAACTCAATCTGCTCAAAGGAAGGTCAGTTTTGTAGCTTCTGTAACGAGCTAAACTGTTTTCAGATGTGTGAACATGATTGCACAAGGGTTTTCTAATCATCAATTAGCCTTCTGAGCCAATGAGCAAACACATTGTACCATTAGAACACTGGAGCAATAGTTGCTGGAAATGGGCCTCTATACACCTATGTAGATATTGCACCAAAAACCAGACATTTGCAGCTAGAATAGTCATTTACCACATTAGCAATGTATAGAGTGTATTTCTTTAAAGTTAAGACTAGTTTAAAGTTATCTTCATTGAAAAGTACAGTGCTTTTCCTTCAAAAATAAGGACATTTCAATGTGACCCCAAACTTTTGAACGGTAGTGTAGGTCATCAAATCTCAGCAACAAGCTGTAATATCCTACTGAGATAATTTAGGACCAAAACACTTAAAACAAGTAAAACACTCTAACATAGAATCTGCTTAGTGAGAAGAATGATCTTATCAGACAGAAAATAAGCAAATATCACCCTAATTTGAGATATTTAATCTTACTTAGATTTCAGTTTTCGCAGTGCACGTAGCACAAAGTGTTCCAGTCAAGTCGTCATAAGCTTATTACTTTTCTCTTTTCTTAACAACGCAGAAAACGCAAGTATTTCTGGTGGTGTGCGATCCTCTCAGCGTCTCAGTTGCGTAACTAAGCCCCTTTTGCCCCTCACAGCTTGAGTCTGGCCTAGAGATTAGACGCTTGTTTTCCCTTCGTGTTATCTTACCCTCTCTCCTTTTTCTCACAGTACGCTCACCTCTCTGTTTTTACTTTGCACTAATGCATATTATGTTATTTTACAAAGTGATTATTTGCTTCTCATGTAGCGCTGTGAACTAATCACTTTGGGGTGTCTTAATTGTTTCTGTAAAGGTTGTGTACAAAAGGCTGTGGATGACATGCTTGCATACATGTAATACAGTTATTCTCAATTTTTATAACTTTACATATCATGAGACAAATAGTTGATGATTTATGGGCAATTTGAATTTGACACACATGTTCTTGTTAGGCTCCTAAAAGTGTGTACCAAATTTTGCGATGATCCAACTCAACACCATAAAGTTACACTGGATGTATGGTAGAGTGCTGTAAGCTGTATGAGACATTTCAAGTCAGTCCAAGTCAGTGCATCTCACTTACAAAACCCAAAACCAGTGAAGTCGGCACGTTGTGTAAATGGTAATTAAAAACAGAATACAATGATTCACAAATCCTTTTCAACCTATATTCAATTGAATAGACTGCAAAGACAAGATTCTTAACATTCGAACTGGAAAACTTAATTTTTTTTGCAAATATTAGCTCATTTGGAATTTGATGCCTGCAACATGTTTCAAAAAAGCCGGCACAAGTGGCAAAAAAGACTGGGAAAGTTGAGGAATTCTCATCAAACACTTATTTGGAACATCCCACAGGTGAACAGGCTAATTGGGAACAGGTGGGTGCCATGATTGGGTATAAAAGCAGCTTCCATGAAATGCTCAGTCATTCACAAACAAGGATGGGGCGAGGGTCACCACTTTGTGAACAAATGCGTGAGCAAATTGTCCAACAGTTTAAGAACAACATTTCTCAACGAGCTATTGCAAGGAATTTAGGGATTTCACCATCTACCGTCCGTAATATCATCAAAAGGTTCAGAGAATCTGGAGAAATCACTACACATAAGCAGCAAGGCTGAAAACCAACATTGAATGCCCGTGACCTTCGATCCCTCAGGCTGTGCTGCATCAAAAAAAACTGACATCAGTGTGTAAAGGATATCACCACATGGGCTCAGGAACACCTAGGGCGAGGGTCACCACTTTGTGAACAAATGCGTGAGCAAATTGTTTAAGAACAACATTTGTCAACCAGCTGTTGCAAGGAATTTAGGGATTTCACCATCTACGGTCTGTAATACCATCAAAAAGCACTATACCATTGCATGTAATTATGTACATTGCAGTTATTATTAATACAACATTAAATAGATCATACAAAATGAATAGATAGGCAGTTTATGACAGTAACACTTGAGTTTATACATACATGAGTAACATTTTATTTAGTTTTCTATATTAATACAATTACGAATTAATAATTTAATTTATTATTAATAAAACCTTTTTGCTTATTTATTTTGTACTGTTTTTATAATGGTATTTGATTCTTCTGACAGTAACCCATGAAAATCTCGAAGAAATGTACACGATTTTGTACATTTATTTTGTGAAATTAATCAATACATACTAATCGTGGAACCGTGATTACCCCGACTATAACCTTACAGTCGAAACCTATAGTTGGGCTTTTATGTGCATACATACACATTGATGGAGTGTCCTATTTTTGTGTCATCTTTCCAGATCAGTTCAAATTTCATCTTTCACTGATGCATTGTCTTCTGTTCAGCAATCTGCCTATTTAACACACATAATTGCAGGCCAAGGGTCGTCTAACCCCATTATACAAGCTAAAGGGCTTTGGTCACGGGGCAGGGCTTTATGGGCTCTGAACTGCAATAGTAGCCTGTTCAGTCACAGATTAATGTAGGCGGGCGTACGCTTGCGGGACCCTCCCACACGGTGCTTGGTTATGTATGAAGCCAAATCCTGAGATTATTATTGCAAGGAGGCACAAAGAATGGTGTTGTTTCCCAGAGGAGCCTTTGACTTCCATTACACTGATGTGTATCCGCTACTGCAGCACCTGTGAGAGAGCAGAAACAGGCGTCACTTTGTGGCCATGTTTGATAGAGACTGTCATAGCGGCACGTAAAGGGGAGCAGTCAAGTTTGTTTGCTACTCCGCGCCATGTCTGATCGGGTCTTGTACCGCCTTGCTCCCTTAGGTGTGTCCAGAGGCTCAGAGCCAAAGAGGAATGGGGTGAAGGGTCCACCAGACAGAAGAATGGAGAATGGGGTGAGTACTTTAAAGAGTACCGTATTTTCCAGACTATAAGGCGCACTTAAAATCATTTTTTCCCCTCAAAAATCGACATTGCGCCTTATAACCCGGTGCGCCTAATGTACGGAATAATTCTGGTTTTGCTTACCGACCTCAAAGCAATTTTATTTGGTACATGGTGTAATGATAAGTGTGACCAGTAAATGGCAGTCAAACATAAGAGACACGTGTAGACTGCAACATGATAACAATATGACTCAAGTAAACAACACCAACATTTTATATGTTCCATTGAAAATATAGAACTTTACACACGGCGCTGAAAAATCTATCAAAATGTTTTAGTACGACTTTGGTAAGCTATGAAGCCGCACCGCTTGATGGATTGTACTGTGCTTCAACATATGAGTGTTATTATGGTGTGTGTATAAGGTAAGACATATTATCTGGCGTTTTGTTTCGCAATATTATACAAAAGCAACTTTTCTTACCTTCTGGTACCTGCTGATCGGTATCTGGGATCTGCATAAATCCTGAAAAATTGTGCACGTCCGCCTTTGTAGTCGATAAGCTTCCTTTTTTGTCTATCTTCTTGTTATGGGACATTCATCCTCCGCTGTTGCCATTTCTAATATAAAGTAGTGTAAAGTTCTTACTTATATCTGTCAGTAAACTCACCATGAAAGTGCTAAAACATACCGGTGTTGTCAATTTACATTATTCACCCAAGGAACTTTAGGTATTAGAGAGTTCCGGTCGGACGGTTTTTCACGGGTTGTTGTTGTTGTTTCCGGATGAGGAGATGCTGCTCCGTTATTGACTTAAGTAAAGTCTGAATGTCATTAAAACAGTTAGCGCCATCCTTTGACACTTCTACAACTCCCGTCCTTGCACGCTACACCGCTACAACAAAGTTGACGGTGAGCCACGTAAATAAGACCGCCCACAAAACAGCGCATCAGGAAGCGACTGTCAGAAAGCTGCTTGAAGATGATCTGTTAAACATAATCCGTGCAACATTTTGAGCGAAGAACCACCATTACATGTTATGTAGACCACAAGGAAGTGTTTTCAATTTGGGAAAAAAATAACAATAATATGACTCCTTTAATGCGCCTTATAAACCTTATATATGAAAAAAGCTGGAAAATAGACCATTCATCGGCAGTGCGCCTTATAATCCGGTGCGCCCTATGGTCCGGAAAATACGGTACCTTAAATCTCCTGTGGCACTATTGTATTTCAATCTGCTATTGTGAAAATTGGAATGTGAATTGAATGTTCTCACCTCCTATTTCCATGCCAGAGCATTATTGAACATGAAATTAGACTGAATCGAAAGGGCCTCTGCTGGTTACAGCCAAGTGGAGCGCCCCATTTCCTCAATTAAACAACAATCAATTGCACACAATTCACTACATTCTTAAATCAATGAAGTGATATTTTTGGCCACCCTTAAAGAATACCACTAGTCCTCTGTCCCTCATTAAAACCACATAAGCCCCACTGCCTAATTAGACCTTTGATGACTTTTCTGTTGTGTTGTGTTATGGTAACATAAAGTATGTGACCCATTATCTTGTTCCCCTATACTGCACAAGAAGGGAACCAATTAATTCAGTTCAGCTTCCTCTCCACAGTATAGAAATGCAAATTAGTTTGTTTTTTTTACAGGCTATGCATAGTATACAAAGACCTGATTGTGCATTTACATAGTTGAGATTTAGTGAATGCATTTTTTGTATGTTCGTGTATGACTCGGTTATGACTCATTTTGTCCATCGCATACCCGTCCAGGTGGCGGCACCCAGAATGGACATGACTTTGGCGGAGCTACAGGAGATGGCTGCCAGGCAGCAGCAGCAGATTGAAGCTCAACAACAACTCCTGGCTTCCAAGGTACAGAGAGAGAGAGAGAGTGAGACAGGAGGAAGATGAAAGTCCAGACAGGAGCTGGTCGAGATGATAGGATGTAGAGGATGAAGAGCTTAAGTGGTGGTGGTGGTGATAAAAGTAACATCGAGTGGATGGAAAAATATTCAAAGGAGATTAAAGGAGGGAAGCGTTAAAAGAAAATGCCTCAAATTGTCAAGAGATAGAGGTGCAATAATGGTGAAATGGTGACTGCAGGTGTATTGTTTAAAATTTGAGAAGTCTGGGACATTTTAAGGACCTGATTTTATCTGTGTCCTGTCGGGACTTCCAGATTTTCAGATAGCGACTGTAAGACCGGAGGACCGGACTTCTCCCTTCACTAATACAATATTCTTATTTTGTATATTCCTAGGAACTGGTGTCCTCTGTAGTGGACATGTGACACTATTAGTGCCGTCCCGTCTTCTAATCATCTATAGCGTTTTCTACTACCGTATTTTTTGGACTATAAGTCGCTCCGGAGTATAAGTCGCACCGGCTGAAAATGCATAATAAAGAAGGAAAAAAAGATATATAAGTCGCACTGGAGTATAAGTCGCTTTTTTTGGGGAAATTTATTTGATAAAACCCAACACCAAGAATAGACATTTGAAAGGCAATTTAAAATAAATAAAGAATAGTGAACAACAGGCTGAATAAGTGTACGTTACATGAGGCATAAATAACCAACTGAGAACGTGCCTGGTATGTTAACGTAACATATTATGGTAAGAGTCATTCAAATAACTATAACATGTAGAACATGCTATACGTTTACCAAACAATCTGTCACTCCTAATCGCTAAATCCCATGAAATCTTATACGTCTAGTCTCTTACGTGAATGAGCTAAATAATATTATTTGATATTTTACGGTAATGTGTTAATAATGTCACACATAAGTCGCTCCTGAGTATAAGTCGCATCCCCGGCCAAACTATGAAAAAAAAAAACTGCGACTTATAGTCCGAAAAATACGGTAGTATGGATTCTTCATTCATAACGACAAGCAACGTTTGTAAGTTTTACAATATAACTAAAACCATGTTTAGTTACTAAACTTGCCATGGCTTTGAACCTGATATTTCCATAAGGTAGACTTTCTGTTGTCCATTTCTGCTCGCTTGTGGCTTATCAATAACAAGGTAAAGTGCAATAATGGCGAAATGGTGGTTGCAGGTGAATTGTTTAAAATTTAAGAAGCCTGGGACATTTTAAGGACCTGATTTCACCTGTGTCCTGGGAAGATACCATTCAATATCCGCATTTCCAGATAGCGACTGTAAGACCGGGGGACCGGACTTCTCCCTTCACTAATACAATATTCCTATTTTTTATATTCCTAGGAACTGGTGTCCTCTGTAGTGGACATGTGTTTTTATGTCAGTGTTACAAGTTTTGGGGGGGAAACAGCCCTGTTTTGCAAAACACAAGTGTGTACTTGTGTGTGTGTGTGTATATGTGTATATATATATATATATATATATATATATATATATATATATATATATATATATACACTACCGTTCGAAATTTTGGGGTCACATTGAAATGTCCTTATTTTTGAAGGAAAAGCACTGTACTTTCCAATGAAGATAACTTTAAACTAGTCTTAACTTTAAAGAAATACACTCTATACATTGCTAATGTGGTAAATGACTATTCTAGCTGCAAATGTCTGGGTTTTGGTGCAATATCTACATAGGTGTATAGAGGCCCATTTCCAGCAACTATCACTCCAGTGTTCTAATGGTACAATGTGTTTGCTCATTGGCTCAGAAGGCTAATTGATGATTAGAAAACCCTTGTGCAATCATGTTCACACATCTGAAAACAGTTTAGCTCGTTAGAGAAGCTACAAAACTGACCTTCCTTTGAGCAGATTGAGTTTCTGGAGCATCACATTTGTGGTGTCAATTAAACGCTCAAAATGGCCAGAAAAAGAGAACTTTCATCTGAAACTCGACAGTCTATTCTTGTTCTTAGAAATGAAGGCTATTCCACAAAATTGTTTGGGTGACCCCAAACTTTTGAACGGTAGTGTGTGTATATATATATATATATATATATATATATATATATATATATATATATATATATATATATATATATATATATATATATATATATATATATATATATATATATATATATATATATTTATATATGTATATATACATATATATATATAATATATATATTTATATATGTATATATACATATATATATACAGTACCGGTATATATACTTGTACCTTTAAGGTACTCAAAGCGCTTTGACACTATTAGGGCCGTCCTGTCTTCTAATCATCCATAGCGTTTTCTGCTCGTATGGATTCTTCATTCATAACTCCAAGCAACGTTTGTAAGTTTTACAATATACCTAATACCATTCTTAGTTACTAAACTTGCCATGGCTTTGAACCTGATATTTCCATGAGGTATGACTTTCTTTTGTCCATTTTTGCTTGTTTGTGGCTTATCAGTAACAAGTGAAAGTGCAATAATGGGGAAATGGTGGCTGCAGGTGAATTGTTTAAAATTTGAGAAGCCTGGGACATTTTAAGTACCTGATTTCACCTGTGTCCTGTTGGGAAGATACCATTCAATTCCAAGTTTCCATCCTTACACTTTCCATCATTGTAACTGAGCTACTGTGTTGAGCAATTTCCCTTGTGGATCATTAAAGTTTGTCTAAGTCTAAGTCTAATATCTGTATTTCCATATAGCGACTGTAAAACCGGGGGGCCCGGACTTCTATCTTCACTATTACAATATTCCTATGTTGTATATTCGTAGGAACTGGTGTCCTCTGTAGTGGACATGTGTTTTTATGTCATTGTTACAAGTTGTGGGGGGAGGGGGGGGAAACAGCCCTGTTATGCAAAACACAAAAGTGTGTACTCCAGAGGACGCAGACTCTCAGGAGGTTAAAACGTCAACTTTTTAACCCTTGTGTAATGTTCATATTGTTGTTACTCAGCCAGCGTTTGTGGGTCTCATGGACCCGTTGCATTTTGTGGCTTTTAATGCCTCACAATCAAACACTTTTATGTTAAAATACTGAATAGATGTTTACCTTATCCCAATAAACATCAAAATGCAACGGGTCCATCAGACCCACAAACGCTGGCTGAGTAACAACAATATGAACGTTGCACAGAAAATTTATCTCCCAGTTTCTGCATCCCACAGGGATTCTTCTTTTGTGTTTCTGCACCTGCGGTTCCCACACAAGGTTGCAACATTGTTTGTCAACACTGTCTGCTCTCATTTTCTCGCACATTTGACCCTCTGATGTTCTGTGTACCTACACTCTGTCCTCCTCCTGTCTAGGCCTGCTGTGTGTGTGTGTGTGTGTGTGTGTGTGTGTGTGTGTGTGTGTGTGTGTGTGTGTGTGTGTGTGTGTGTGTGTGTGTGTGTGTGTGTGTGTGTGTGTGTGTGTGTGTGTGTGTGTGTGTGTGTGTGTGTGTGTGGTACACAGAACATCAATTTCCACACTTCTATTAGCCCCAGGTCCAGTGGACCCGGACATCTTATATGTAATAGAAATGTGTAGGGGGGGTGTATGGTGTGTGTGGTCATTAAATATGTATTCTGATATATGTTCTTCACAGAAAATGAGCCAAAGTCAGTGAATCTCAGTTTGAAAAATTAATTAATTGTATCATTTTTCTTTTAATAAAAAATTAAAACGGGTCCCACAGACCCGAACACCACACAATGGTTAAATTGACTAAGTTATAAATTAAAACATAAGCAATATGTTTACACTTGTCCAAGTTCCTCTATACTATGATGTGCTGTGTAGTTTTTAAGGACCTACTGCATAAAAGCTTAGTCAAATATCATCGATATGACAGTGCTCTAGAGTTTTTTTTAGGAATCTGCTGCAAAAATGCAAGTTTTTTCAGAATCTTTTTGGGTTTCTTCTTCTTCCACCAGGAGCAGCGACTGCGCTACCTGAAGCAGCAGGAGCAGCGTCAGCAGCATCAGGCGTCTGAGCAGGAGAAGCTCCAGCGTCTCCGCGACAACATCGACAACCAGGAGAGTCGGCTCAAAAAGGTCCGAGCCCTCAAGGGACAAGTGGAGCAGAAACGCCTCAGCAATGGCAAACTGGGTAAGATCCTCCCGTTGGGAAAATGTACTGCTGAAAGGGGTTACAATAAGGGATGGGAATTGAAAACTCCCAGGGTTTTGATTACTTGGAATCATTTTACAGTTTTGTAAACAAATTTCTTATCGATACACGCATGATGTCTGCAGCACAGACGTTAGAATTATTTACGAGAAAGAAAGACTAAAGGGCAACTTGCAATACTTGCAAAGTGGATATTGCATCAAATTGGGAAAATACTATTAATTAACCTCTTAAGGCCCAAGCTGTTTGCCCGTGTATACTTCAGGGACCGCTCGGAGATCGTATTACCTAAGAATATTACACATAGGTTTATCTATTATCTATAACCCATAAAGTAGGCAGGCACGTAGCTATTTCTCAGCGTGTGTTTATTCCAGCCGGCACGTTAATACACTGACACACAACATCCGGATTCCCATCATGCATTGCTTCAAAACTACGGCAAGTTGTAATATCCAAAATTTCCAGCCGGACAAACAATATTGGGGGCGTGCCTTAAAGGCACTGCCTTTAGAGTCCTCTCACGTGAAAAGGAGACTATTATATATGTCTCCGTTATCCATAGGTTTATCTATAACCCATAACACGGTGGCCGAATGGATATAGTCACTCATGAACGGTCAGAGAAGCACAAGGCGTCGGTCACCTATCGGAAGTGAAAAAGTGGTATGGGGACACTCCTAGTATTTTTTTTATTAACATTTCCGTTCAATTATAAATGATTATTGTACTATAAAACATTACTGAAGCTATATAATGTACTATATAATATATATTATTTCACAACATTCTAATGTCGCCATCTTCCCCACCCTTCTCTTCACCTGCAGTGGAGGAGATTGAGCAGATGAACAACCTCTTCCAGCAGAAGCAGCGAGAGCTGGTGATGGCTGCCACCAAGGTGGAGGATCTTAACCGGCAGCTGGAATTGTTGAAAAATGGCAAAATGGAGAACTTCCACGACAACCAGGGCTCTGTGGCTGAACTTGACCGCCTCTACAAGGAGTTACAGGTGTGCCATTTTGAGTCACGTTGCGTATAAAGCAGCTTATTTCCAGTGGGAGTCATCTTTCGGTTTTCCTTGGCAGATGAGGAACAAGCTGAACCAGGACCAAAATTCTAAACTGCAGCACCAGAGAGAGAGCCTGAACAAGCGCAACATGGAGGTGGCTGCCATGGACAAGAGGATCGGCGAGCTGCGTGATCGGCTGTGGAAGAAGAAGGCAGCGCTGCAGCAGAAGGAGAACTTGCCTGTAAGAATTACACATATGTTCTCGACACATAACGTTGTTGCAGACCACAGATAGGAAAAGGTCAGAGTCGTGTATAAAGAGTATGGCCAGTTCGGTTTCAGGCGATCTCCTAAACCAGGGGTCGGCAACCCAAATTGTTGAAAGAGCCATATTGGACCAAAAATACAAAAGAAGAAATCTGTCTGGAGCCGCAAAATATTGGAAGCCTTATGTAAGTGTTATAATGAAGGCAACACATGATGTAGGTGTCTATAGTAGCTATATTAGCCTGCTATCGAAATGACTTTAAAAGTCTTATACACTACCGTTCAAAAGTTTGGGGTCACCCAAACAATTTTGTGGAATAGCCTTCATTTCTAAGAACAAGAATAGACTGTCGAGTTTCAGATGAAAGTTCTCTTTTTCTGGTCATTTTGAGCGTTTAATTGACCCCACAAATGTGATGCTCCAGAAACTCGATCTGGTTTTTGTAGCTTCTGTAACGAGCTAAACTGTTTTCAGATGTGTGAACATGATTGCACAAGGGTTTTCTAATCATCAATTAGCCTTCTGAGCCAATGAGCAAACACATTGTACCATTAGAACACTGGAGTGATAGTTGCTGGAAATGGGCCTCTATACACCTATGTAGATATTGCACCAAAAACCAGACATTTGCAGCTAGAATAGTCATTTACCACATTAGCAATGTATAGAGTGTATTTCTTTAAAGTTAAGACTAGTTTAAAGTTATCTTCATTGAAAAGTACAGTGCTTTTCCTTCAAAAATAAGGACATTTCAATGTGACCCCAAACTTTTGAACGGTAGTGTATAAGTGTTACAATGAAGGCAACACGATGTGTCTATATTAGCTTTATTAGCCTACTATCAAAGGCTGACGCAAATCTTCGTTGACAGAAATATTGCATTTAAATTGTTATCCTACACATTTTTGCAACATTGGAAATCATTAGTAAAATGGAGGCTTCTCGCATGTTAAAAAAAATAATGCACTTTGTGACTTCAATAACAAATATGGCAGTGCCATGTTGGCATTTTTTTCCATAACTTGAGTTGATTTATTTTGGAAAACCTTGTTACGTTGTTTAATGCAGCCAGCAGGGCATCACAACAAAATTAGGCATAATAATGTGTTAATTGCACGACTGTATACATCTGTATCGGTTGATATCGGAATCGGTAATTAAGAGTTGGACAATATCGGATATCGGCAAAAAAGCCATTATCAGACATCTCTAGTTATAATAATACATAATAAGTGATACATTACAAATACATTGGTGGCAACCACCACAGTTGACATACTTCACACAAAAAGTCACAATTTGTGATTGTTGGTCCAAAACTAATGAAGATTTTGGCAAAATGAGCGTCATACATTTTTATTCGCTCGTTCTGTGTATTTCTTTACGTTTATTGCGCTGTCTGGTGCGTGTTAGAGTGCCTGCTGGTCACAAAATCCTGCAGGAATGTTATCAGCAGATTGTGTCAAATGTGGTCGCAACATTCTACTTTCACAAAATAAAAGTATGTTTTATGGTAAGTTTATAAGCTAGAGTATGTTTAGAACTATATAGACGTATTATTTTTGGTTTATATAATCAGAAAAACTATCGTCAAAACGACGGCAATTGCATGCACAGCCGCACACGTCCTTGGTAGCAGTCATGGCGTCTGTTTTTTTAGTTGGCAATACTCTTTATACACGACTTTGGAATACCCGGTAGGTTAGAATATAGCTCCCCCTAGTGGGTGAGAAGCTAGCTAGAGTGCTATGCCTCACATATAACTGCCCAAGGCCTCAGATGCCCTCAGAGGTGACCAGTGCCAATACAAGGCTCCGTGCACTTTCTGCTTTACCCTGCAGGGGAAACCTCGTGAGCTCCTTTTGCAGTTATAGTGTTGGATCTCAGTTTGCTGAGTTGTGCGATTTTGAGTCTTATTTGGCAGAATCAGCTCCTGTAACATGTGAGAAGACTTACAAGTGCAGGCTGACATAGCAGACATGCCATAATGACAAGGGAGATGTTATCTCCTCAGGCAGGCAGCACACTTGAAAGAAACAGGAACAGAGCGAGAGCGCCTGTTTTTCTTAATGGTACACCAAATCTAAAAACAGGCCTAGCCTAATACGGCGCAAAAAAAAAATCCATTCACAAAATTTTTTTTTTTTTTTAAAGAATCAATTTTTCTAAATATATACAGTACAGGCCAAAAGTTTGGACACACCTTCTCCTCATTCAACGTGTTTTCTTTATTTTCATGACTATTTACATTGTAGTTTGTCACTGAAGGCATCAAAACTATGAATGAACACATGTGGAGTTATGTAATTAAGAAAAAAAGGTGAAATAACTGAAAACATGTTTTATATTCTAGTTTCTTCAAAATAGCCACCCTTTGCTCTGATTACTGCTTTGCACACTCTTGGCATTCTCTCGATAAGCTTCAAGAGGAAGTCACCTGAAATGGTTTCCACTTCACAGGTGTCCTACTTTTGATGCCTTCAGTGACAATCTACAATGTAAATAGTCATGAAAATAAAGAAAACGCATTGAAATGAGAAGGTGTGTCCTAACTTTTGGCCTGTATAGTAGGTATACGTCAACAGACAAAATAAGTTTTTGTAACTTGTATCCTGTTTTGCAAAGGTTTTATAATAGTTTTTATACCAAATAATACATTGCGAGAATCAGTTTGAATCGTATTAAATCGTGAATCAATTCTGAATTGAATCGTCACCAACAAGAATCTGAATCTAATTGTGAGTTGTTGTAAGAATAGCATCCCTAATGCTTAAAGGAATGTTTACACATTGCTGGTTTGTAGGGGTGTGGGGAAAAATCTATTCGAATTCGAATCGCGATTCTCACGTTGTGCGATTCAGAATCGATTGTCATTTAAAATTTTTTTTATTTTTTTTATAAATTTTTTATTTTTATTTTTTTAAATTAATCAATCCAACAAAACAATACACAGCAATACCATAACAATGCAATCCAATTCCAAAACCAAACCCGACCCAGCAACACTCAGAACTGCAATAAACAGAGCAATTGAGAGGAGACACAAACACGACACAGAGCAAACCAAAAGTAGTGAAACAAAAATGAATATTATCAACAACAGTATCAATATTAGTTACAATTTCAACATAGCAGTGATTAAAAATCCCTCATTGACATTATCATTAGACATTTAGTTTATGAGATGTGATGCAAGTGTAAGCTACTGTGACACTATTGTTCATTTTTTGTATTTTTTTTAAAAATTAATGTTTGTAATGATAATATCAATGAGGGATTTTTAATCACTGCTATGTTGAAATTGTTACTAATATTGATACTGTTGTTGATAATATTCATTTTTGTCTCACTACTTTTAGATTGTTCCGTGTCATGTTTGTGTGTCCTCAATTGCTCTGTTTATTGCTATTCTGAATGTTGCTGGGTCGGGTTATGTTTTGAAATTGTATTGCATTATTATGGTATTGTTGTGTATTGTTTTCATTAAAAAATAAATTTAAAAAAATCGTTTTTGAATCGAGAATCGTGTTGAATTGAAAAAAAAAAAATCGATTCTGAATCAAATCGTGACCCCAAGAATCGATTTTGAATCGAATCGTGGGACACCCAAAGATTCCCAGCCCCTACTGGTTTGGATGGCGATTTCTCGCAAACCGCTGTGAATCAGATTCCCAGCCCTACCTGCCGTGAATCGTGTCTCAGTGATGGCGGAAAGCCTTTTTCAACAGCTTTGGAACACGGCGCTAATGTAGATTGCCGCGGGGGTACCACGGATATCCCCGAAAAACCAGCGGAATCCTCTCCGTTTTGCTTCTTTATGAGCCTGTGTTGCTTCCGTGTTTAACTCCGCCACCCCTGCGAAGTACCCGTGTGCACGTCGTGAAGGTCCGCGAGAAAATTGTGACTGGCGGATTATGGCGGGGTCATGACCACATTATTATCCCGGATCCTGCGGAGCAAACACATAGGCTGTCGTTCTTTAAAAGGTGAAAGGCGTTTTGAACACGGCTCAAGGCTGCCACGAAAAATGTAACACGTTTAATTTTTTGTCTGGTCCCTGCGGCTCTCATGGTTTATGGTGGCTCAGTGAAGATTCACCAGGTTTTGTGTTCGGTCTTAACATGCCGAATTACCGAATCGTTATCAAAACCAGCGATGTGTGAATGTATCTTAAGTTGTTTTGGTTTTTTTTTTAGATAAAAACACTTGATTATTGGAGAAAACCACCTTAATAGCTTAATGTTGAATGCAGGTTTGTCCCTAGAGAGAACTTGGCCACACATTGAATTCTATGCGGAAATGTGTGAAAACTACTGTATTTGCAGTAGTTTAGTTTTAGTTAATTATGTCTTCGGTCAGTGGTCAACAAAATAAACAAACAGGTGTACATCCATGAATTCATAAATTGACAATTTTACAGACCGAAACGGTTTAGGCTGAAGCTGAGCACTTATTTCGCCTAACCCTATAAACGATCTCAAATACAAGATGTAGTAAAACCAGGAGACATCGGGCTCTGATCTTGAGCTTCATAGAAATGTGAAATTTCCTTTACACAACATATTATAAATACACCTCGTACACAACATAAACACTGTTCAAATATATACACAGTAAAGACATAGACAAACAGTTATGAAATATCCCTGTACATGTGTTTGTTAAACATTTGTACCAATTATATGCTAAATACAAACACTTATGCTTCCATTATTATTACAGATGTCCGATAATATCGGACTGCCGATATTATCGGCCGATAAATGCTTTAAAATGTAATATCGGAAATTATCGGTATCGGTTTCAAAAAGTAAAATTTATGACTTTTTAAAACGCCGCTGTACGGAGTGGTACACGGACATAGGGAGAAGTACAGAGCAGTTGCGTCTCCCAGTCATACTTGCCAACCCTCACGATTTTCCCGGGAGACTCACGAATTTCAGTGCCCCCCCGAAAATCACCCGGTGCAACCATTCTCCCGAATTCCTCCCGATTTCCACCCAAACAACAATATTGGAGGCGTGCCTTAAAGGCACTGCCTTTGCGTGCCGGCCCAATCACATAATATCTACGGCTTTTCTCACACACACAAGTGAAAGCAAAGCATACTTGGTCAACAGCCATACAGGTCACACTGAGGGTGGCCGTATAAACAACTTTAACACTGTTACAAATATGCGCCACACTGTGAACCCACACCAAACAACAATGACAAACACATTTCGGGAGAATATCCGCACCGTAACACAACATAAACACAACAGAACAAATACCCAGAACCCCTTGCAGCACTAACTCATCCGGGACGCTACAATGTACACCCCCTGCTACACCCTATTCCCCCCAAACCCGCCCACCTCATCCTCCTCATGCTCTCTCAGGGAGAGCATGTCCCAAATTCCAAGCTGCTGTTTTGAGGCATGTTAAAAAAAATAATGCACTTTGTGACTTCAATAAAAAATATGGCAGTGCCATGTTGGCATTTTTTTCCATAACTTGAGTTGATTTATTTTGGAAAACCTTGTTACATTGTTTAATGCATCCAGCGGGGCATCACAACAAAATTAAGCATAATAATGTGTTAATTCCACGACTGTATATATCGTATCGGTTGATATCAGAATCGGTAATTAAGAGTTGGACAATATCGGATATCGTCAAAAAAGCTATTATCGGACATCTCTAATTATTATTTATGCCCCACATTTATTGACTACTGGTGTTGATTCAAGAGCGAAATATTTTTCTAAGAAATTGGTCTAAGTTTTTTTTAAATGTGTGAATGGAACTGGAACATAGTAGGATCTTTTACTAATTTCTTAACCTAAAGGATCATACAATTATAATGCAATGCAAACATTTTAGAATGCAGAAAGATCATGTCTAATGTTAATGAGGTATAGACTTAATGTTCCTTGCTATAATGTAGACATCCAGTAGGGGCTTTATATGATAATAGTTATTAACCACAAAGCAAGTACTATTTCTTTGGAAAGGCCTGTTATTATTTTTGGAAGCCTGTCATTATTTCTGTCATTTTCTAAAGTGCACAATAAAGTAGGAATTAGGAGTGTGACGCATTCAGATGGGAGGCCCTGAAAAGAGTCCTGTGAAGAGGTGATTCACAGACCCTGCCTGGAATCATAATGAGCAGACCTTTTTAACAGCCGCACAAAGACGCTCTCCATCGAATCTGCGACCAACCAACAAGTGCATGGCTCACATACATCACACACACTTCCAGCTTAAAGAGAAGCTCGTCTTTTTTTCCTCTGAGTCAAGAGAAGTGGCTAATATTGTACTTGATAGGAAGGTCAGGGAGTTATTTGCTGTTTTAAACTGCTGTTGCATGTTTGTGCTTTTGTTTTCTCAAGAATGGCTATCCCGGTAAAGAGAGTGCTTCAAAAGACACACATCCTCAGGTAACCAAAACTAGCGTCGGCGCGGAACATCTGTTCCTTTATTCCCTCTTAGGTCTGATGTCTTCTGTGGTCACGCTGCCAAATTTCTGTTGACCGTGACAGCCATTGTGAGTCACACTTTAGTTAAGGAAATTGCATGTTGTAATTCATCACGGGTACAATGCAAGGTGTTCATATTTTTTAGGTTGATGATGTAATATTCCACTCAAACTTAAAGTGAATGTTTTTTTGGAGAACACATTAGACTTCCTTTTTATTGTCATTCAAATTTGAACTTTACAGTACAGATAAGAACGAAATTTCGTTGCATTAGCTCATGGTAGTGCAGGATAAAAAAGCAATAAGGTGCAGATATAAATAAATAGGTTACTGTACAGATAAATATATTGCACTTTTGCATATGCATCCAGGTTTATGGATGTATGTTATATTGTCTTTATATTCCAGCAAGTTAATCCATTTTGGGGGGGAATTGAGGGGATAATTATGATTATGTTCAAGAGTCTGACGGCCTGAGGGAAGTAGCTGTTACAGAACCTGGAAGTTCTGCTTCGGAGGCTGCGGAACTTGCATTTAAAATGCACTATACTTCCTTTCTGTTATATATATTTACTCAACTGCACGGTGTCTGTGTATTAGGGGCCAGGCCTGTAATTGTACAATGCAGTTTTATAGTAATACGTTGCTTTCTTCTATCCTGTTAGTACATACAAATGGCAGTTGCAGTTAAAACTTCACAGTATGCAGCTTTACAGATGCCATGTCAACCACAACACACCTCCAATTAATGGACAGTATTTGAGTGGAGTTATTTGTGTAAATGTAGCCTTAATGCCACTGTAAAGCCCTCTACCATCAGAAGCTTGTTTAAAGGCCTACTGAAATGAATTTTTTTTATTTAAACGGGGATAGCAGATCCATTCTATGTGTCATACTTGATCATTTCGCGATATTGCCATATTTTTGCTGAAAGGATTTAGTAGAGAACATCGACGATAAAGTTTGCAACTTTTGGTCGCTGATAAAAAAAGCCTCGCCTGTACCGGAAGTAGCGTGACGTCGCAGGTTGAAAGGCTCCTCACATTTCCCCATTGTTTACACCGGCAGCGAGAGCGATTCGGACCGAGAAAGCGACGATTACCCCATTAATTTGAGCCAGGATGAAAGATTCGTGGATGAGGAATGTGAGAGTGAAGGACTAGAGTGCAGTGCAGGACGTATCTTTTTTCGCTCTGACCGTAACTTAGGTACAAGGGCTCATTGGATTCCACACTCTCTCCTTTTTCTATCGTGGATCACGGATTTGTATTTTAAACCACCTCGGATACTATATCCTCTTGAAAATGAGGGTCGAGAACGCGAAATGGACATTCACAGTGACTTTTATCTCCACGACAATACATCGGTGAAGCACTTTAGCTACGGAGCTAACGTGATAGCATCGCGCTTAAATGCAGATAGAAACAAAATAAATAAGCCCCTCACTGGAAGGATAGACAGCAGATCAACAATACTACTATCAGGAGACACCGAACCAAACTCTGGACATGTAACTACACGGTTAATGCTGTGCCGCCTGTCGAAGCCTAGCAATGCTGTTGCTAACGACGCCATTGAAGCTAACTTAGCTACGGGACCTCGTCAGAGCTATGATAAAAACATTATCTCTCCACCTACGCCAGCCCTCATCTGCTCATCAACACCCGTGCTCACCTGCGTTCCAGCAATCGACGGCGCGACGAAGGACTTCACCCGATCATAGATGCGGTCGGCGGCTAGCGTCGGATAGCGCGTCTGCTATCCTCAAAGTCCTCCTGGTTGTGTTGCTGCAGCCAGCCGCTAATACACCGATCCCACCTACAGCTTTCTTCTTTGCAGTGTCCATTGTTCATTAAACAAATTGCAAAAGATTCACCAACACAGATGTCCAGAATACTGTGGAATTTTGCGATGAAAACAGAGCTGTTTGTATTGAGATACAATGTGTCCGAATACTTCCGTTTCAACCATTGACGTCACGCGCAAACGTCATCATACATAGACGTTTTCAACCGGAAGTTTAGCGGGAAATTTAAAATTGCACTTTATAAGTTAACCCGGCCGTATTGGCATGTTTTGCAATGTTAAGATTTCATCATTAATATATAAACTATCAGACTGTGTGGTCGGTAGTAGTGGCTTTCAGTAGGCCTTTAAGTGTGCTCCGAAACGGCATGTCAAGTGGGTTCAAAGGTCACAATGATTGTTACTTGCACAGACCTTTCTGTGCAAAAAACATAAATTCCCATGACTCCCCTGACCTCTTACACATTTTCTTCTCCATCATTCTGCTCTTCAAATCTTCTTTTGAAAGCTACGAAACTAACTTTCACAATTCAGCACTCACCAGGATACATTGTTTTTATGAGGATGGTGCAACCTGCAGGCCATATAAGATGTTATTTATCATTGTCTCCTAATTTTCTGTTTCCTGGTTTGTTATGACCTCAGCATGCTTTTTGTACTCATCCCCTTATGCTGACTCAGGGCTCCACACTTCTCTACTTTTACCAAAACAACTAAAATAGCTGGTGTCATTGTGTTTGTTTATGTTTTGGTGTCTTAGCAATGTTTTCCATTTGCTCTATCCCAATTAATAATTAAACATGACAAAAATACTTAACTTTTGAACTCAACATTCCTTTTTTTTTGTCTCTAGGCGCCCCCTGATGGCCCAACCAGTCAACAACAGTCAGGTCCATCTCGCGTGGCGGCGGTCGGCCCGTACATCCAGTCGTCCACCATGCCCCGCGGCGGCTCTGGCAGACACGAGCTGCTTGTAAAACCAGCCTACCCAGACGGCACTGCCACCCTGCCCACACACGATCTGCAGAACAAGGCCAGAACAGGTGAGAACCAAGGACCTGGATCCAATATTTCCTCTTATTTCCTTCCAACATAGGGCATTTTCTTACTGGAAACAAAGTATTTATTAAAGTTTGTCAAGCAGGAGCAAAGAGGTCCAATGCATTGACTGGTTGTGGCGTCACTCTGAGCTCAGAAGGTAGCAAAGTCAACTCCTGGATGCTGTGTTGTGCCTGAATATCATATCATTTTTGCACTTTTGCTACGGAGTGTTTTTTTCTTGCCTTGTTTTGAGGTGGCTCATTCTTTTTTCAGTGCCAGGGTGAAAACTAAGCTGTCCCTTTTGCTGATTTAGCCAGTAAAGTGTTGACTCGGTTTTCTTTGAGTGAGATTCAGTTTTCCACTAAAGGTTTTGCATGTTTTTTTTGTATACTGTCTCTGTTATCTTATGCCAGGGCTATTTAACTGGGATTGACACCATACCGGCCCCCAAGATCAGTTCAAAACTGGGGAGAAACAAGAGTTGGCAAAGGGTAAAAGTGATGTTAGATGTTCATTTATCAGTTGTCATTCTAGGCATTTGTGTACCGTAATTTCCGGACTATAAGCCGCTACTTTTTCCCCTCGTTCTGGTCCCTGCGGCTTATACAAGGGTGCGGCTTATTTACGGCCTGTTCTTCTCCGACACCGACGAAGAGGATTTCGGTGGTTTTAGTACGCAGGAGGAAGACGATGACACAATGATTAAAGACTGACTTTTCATATACCGGTAGGCTGGTTATTTTGATAACGTACAGGCGAGCACTTTGTATTACTTTGCACCGTTGTATTATTTGTACTCTGCACGAATGCTGCTCGCCATGTCAAAGATGTGAAAGTTTGATTGAATGATTGAAAGATTTATTGTTAATAAATGGGACGCTTTGCGCTACCAAACAGTCATCTCTGTCCCGACAATCCCCTCCGTGGTAGCAGGAACCCCTATATACTACGCTAATTACACATCAAAACCCTGCGGCTTATAGTCAGGTGCGGCTTATATATGGAGCAATCTGTATTTTCCCCTAAATTTAGCTGGTGCGGCTTATAGTCAGGTGCGGCTTATAGTCCGGAAATTACGGTCATTAATTTTGGAAAAAATTGCTTTGGTTTTAGTTGGGCCCTTTGGAACAGGTTACTACCAAAAAACTGAGGAATCACTATATACTTTATCAAGGGGTTTGCAACATTAAAAAAAAATAAAAACCTCGGAAAAGTAGATGACCAGCCAGAGAAACAATAAGAATGATTTATGTGTATAAAATGTATTACTTTCCTTGTTAGCCACTTTGTTGTTTTTCTTTTTCTCTAAGCAGCCAGTTTGTTGTGTGCATTTTGATTCTTGGATTTTCTATTTGTAAAATTATTTAAGAGGGGACCTGCACTTTCTGTGGACCCCTTTAACCTCTCAGGCTGTCTTGATTTATTTCTTTAATAAATGCATCGTCCACAGAGGCCATGTTCTTGCTCGAGCCTCTGAAAGAGCTTCGAGCCAAGAGAAAAGGTAGAAACAATACGTGTTTGATGTGTATTTGTGCTTTTTTCTTTTTATTTAACTTTGTTGTCCTGCTGGATATTGAGTTTTCTTTTGTGACACTTTTCCTAGTTTCCACTTTAAATGGGTTTTGATGTGCATTATCGGCGCTAAGTGTGAAGATGCAATGTGTGTGTGTGTGGTTTGTCTGAAAGTCTGCGGACATTCTATGTCAGGGGTGTTCAAACTTTTTACACTGAGGGTTGCAAAAACAAATCATGCAGGGGCCGTTTTGATATTTTTCATTTTCAAATCAAATTCGATATATAGATTTTTTTTTACCTTTAGGGCTTTCATGAAGTTTGGTTCTGGGGAACCTGAAGGGTTTCAGTCATAAAAAAATTAAAAATATTTCATATATTACACTGCAAAAAGTCAGTGTTCAAAAACAAGAAAAAAAATACAAAAATTAGGGGTATTTTATTTGAACTAAGCAAAATTATCTGCCAAAAAAACAAGAAAATGTGGATTGTCAAGACTTTCCAAAACAAGTAAAATTAGCTAACCTCAATGAACCCAAAAATACCTTAAAATAAGTATATTCTCACTAATAACAACTGTACTACTATATGAGTACGTATTTTCTATTGTTTCATTGAAAATAAAACAGCAAAGTCCATTTGGCTGTCATCTGTATTAATATGAGACACAATTGTGTCAAAAGTCATGATTTTTTTTTTTCATGCTTGAAATAAGAAATTATTATTACTTTAAAAAAAGTAGTTTTATACTTGTGAGTGTTGATGACACAGCTTTGCAACACTTTATGTTGTAGTTTCAAGCATGTTTTACTCAATATAGGTCATAAAATCTCAGCAACAAGCTGTAATATCTTACTGAGATCATTTAGGACCAAAACACTTAAAACAGGTAAAACACTCTAACATAAAATCTTATGTATGGCCACGCAAGTGGGGGATAAAAGTTGACTTTAGCTAAAGTCCCCAAAATTTTCAAAATACCTACCCAGGTTCGAGTCCCACAGGTCCCTCCGCCGGCCGGGATGCCCAAAATGTCCAAAACGTGCCCAGCAAAGTCCCACGGAAAGGCGGGGAGAAAAGTGAGGAAAGTCGGTAAAATGTTCAAAAATCACAAGTCTTAAGACTTGTGGGACTCGAACCGGGGTAGGTATTTTGAAATTTTTGGGGGACTTTTGCCGACTTTTCTCACTTTTCTCCCCCACTTACTGTGCTGGGTGCGTTTTGGACATTTTTTGCATTCCGGGACTTGTGCGGCGGGACTCGTGGGACTGGAACCCGGGGATGTATTTTGGACACAATTGGGACTTTTGACCATTTTGGCCGCCTTTTCCCCTCTTCTTCCCCGCCTTCCTGTGCACCATTGCTGGGTGTGTTTTGGACATCTGGACAAAAATAGTTTCAAGCATGTTTTACTCAATATAGGTCATCAAATCTCAGCAACAAGCTGTAATATCTTACTGAGATAATTTAGGACCAAAACCCTTAAAACAAGTAAAACACTCTAACATAAAATCTGCTTAGTAAGAAGAATTATCTTATCAGACAGAAAATAAGCAAATATCACCCTTATTTGAGATATTTAATCTTACTTAGATTTCAGTTTTTGCAGTGTATTATTATATTATTTTAGATCAACTTCAGGTCTGTTGATATAAAGTTGAAAACATGTTTTTTTAAGTTTTATGCCCTTTCTGTCAAAACCTTGTTTTTTATGGCAAAAACACAAAATATGCCATATTTTCCCTTAAAAATATTTCCATGGGGAATATTTGATGCAAAGTAATTGGAGCCCTAAATAGGTCAATAATTCAGGACATTGATTTGAATTCTTTTTCTTTTTTTTTTGAGCAATGACAGTTCAATAAAAAAAACACTTAAATTCGTAACGATCCAAAAGGGTCTACTCATAAAAAGTGTTTAAGTCATAATTATTTTTTTTTTACTTTCAATGCTTAATTAAGTCTCTAGATAATCTTCATTTATTTGTCATGTTTTTTGGGGTTAAATTAAAGCCTTTTTTGTCAAAAAAAAACGTATGCTTTTTTTAATAAGGCCAACACAAAATATCTGTATTTTAAAGTGGAATTTTTAATTTGAAGTAATTGGAGCCTTGATTAGGTAAATAATTCAGAACATTATTGATTTTGATTAATTAATTTTTCAGAAATAACAGCTTAAAAAAAACAACCTGCATTTGTGTTGTTACAGTCAACATTGCAACTTTTTCTGGTTCAATTTCCTGTGTTCGCTCTTCTACCTTTTCCATGTTATTTAAAAAAATATATATTTAAAATGTGTTGCTCCCGGTCCACAATTTGGACACCCCTGTTATATGTCAATGCTGAGGCCTCAGTCAAGCAACCAGGACAAAAACAAAAAGATAATTACAGTATTTTATTCATCCTCTCGTCTCTTGTGTATTCTTTAGGGAACCAGTCATCAAAACCAGAGTCCAATATGAACGGTCATGGTCCAGCTTCAACACTTCCACGAATGACCTCTCACAAAGTCCAAGGTAAGAAATACGCACATTTAGCAAGGACGTGCTTGTCCGTAAGAGAAAATCAGGTCACATTAAAAACTTCATTGTGTTTCAATGTGGTCTGTGATTAGATGACACCGAGCCCAAGAGGGACAAGAAGGTACGTCCATTTTCTATGTTTGAGCCAACGGAAGTTCCCGCCGCTTCACTCCGCAAAAACCAGAGCAGTGACGACCTGGTCAGGGACGCTCAGGTAAGAAGCAACCCTTTTTTACTTATCCCTGCAACAAATAAACATGCATATTTAAAAGTATTTACTCTCCTGTCCTCTCAGTCTGCTCCCAAAGCTCCGGTCAAGATCCCGCCGCCTGTCCCCACCAAACCGAAAGGCCCAAATGTTGTCCCGTACGGCAAAGCGGGTCTGAACACGGGCACCTTCCCTAAAGCCAAGCCTCACAGCAATCACCCCCAGGCCGCCCACAGCCCTCTCCCACCCTCTCAGAGCCAGACACTCCCTTTACCCTCCAAGCAGGACACTCCGCCCGCTGCCGCCGTGCGACCCTTCACCCCAGAGCTGCCCTCCTCCAAAGACAACAACATGAGCAAGCCGCAGACCGTCGCCGCCAGCTCCATTTACTCCATGTACACGCAGCAGGCCGGCATCCAAGGGGCCTTGAGTCGGTGTCAGAGCCGCACCAACGGCTTCGTCAGTGGTAAGACTCCCCTTTGCTCGTACATCGCCGTACGTTGTTGTTAAAAGCACTGTTTCTTCATCTAATGCTTAAAGGTCTTCTTTAGCAATTATACATGGATTATCCAGTTGCGTTAACATGCAGAAATAGCCTATAAAAGCTGGTGTTTACATGCATGTTCTGTATCAAGGGCATGGACAAGGAAAAGGGGCGAAAAATGTCCCAAATACTACCTCGTATCAAAAACCGCAACAAAGACAGGGCAGTGCTTGTGTGTAAGGGAATGCTTTATTCATGCCATGTTTTGTTGGGAGTCACACCAAATATGGGTACTCACTTTATCACACGTTTAATAATTTAGT
>NC_084739.1:12640349-12742849 GCF_033978785.1 Entelurus aequoreus
TGATGGAGATCTTGAAGCTCTGAGGAAGAAGCTCTACAATGCCCCGAGGCCCCTGAAGAAGCGCAGCTCCATTACGGAGCCTGAGGGACCTGCTGGGCCAAACATCCAGAAGCTTCTCTACCAGAAAACCACCCTGGCAGCTATGGAGACCACAGTGAACACACCGGGCACTCCCATCTTCCCTGGTGAGGCGGAGAAGGAGGGAGAGATATCTGTGGGGCCTCACGTTCCAGGACCTCTGAGTGATGCGGAGAACCACCAGTCCGATGTTCTGGGGGAGGGACAACATGTCCACGTTCCATCCCCAGCAGAACAACCCAGACCACCATTAATAATCGTTGCTTTTGACAATGAAGACATCATCCCCCCTCCTCCTCCATCACACCCTGCTCCCAGGCCAGAGGACGCGCTCTTCCCACCGCTGCCATCTGCTGGTCTGGAGGACACCCTCCCCAACATACCCCCGCCACCTCCAGAGGGCTTTCTGGAAGAGTTCCCCCCTTACCCACCGCCTCCGTACCCCAGCGGAGGAGAGCAGGACACCTTAGGAGAGGACACCTTTAATATGAAAGCGCCAGAGGTCACCGGTCAAGTCGTTTTGCCCCCGGTAAGAATCTCTTTGCCCTTTCTAATACAGTCAAGGTTTGATTGGGAGGGCCGGGTGATTATTTGATTATCACAATTAATTACACAAGAGCTGGACGAAGTGGTCGGAGAGAGGGAAGTCTGGGCTTCCCTGCTTAGGCTGCTGCCCCCGCGACCCGACCTCGGATAAGCAGAAGAAGATGGATCGATGGATATTTTTATGATCGTGAGAAGCCATATTCGAAATCAAAATTTGATTGATTGTCCAGCCCTAGGACTGTACAACTTATGGATGTGTAGAAAAACCAATGAAGTGGCACTAATGGAAAAACACTGTTTTGAAATCCCTTCACATGTTGGTTCCACAGGAACAGGCCATGAATTGTCAACCTGGGTCCACGTTATATAATTGGATAAGCCCCATCAAACACTGCTACTGTTGTTTGCGGGAAATGGGCCTAATTCTACTTAGACTAAGTACATGTTCACCCCACTTTCCACACTCTGTCTTATTCACTAAGGCGGACTTTGCGTTTAAAAATAAACACCGGTAGTTTACACGTTCACCTAATCCGACCGTCAGAGGATTTCCAATAAGGCTTGTAGGTTTTACCCCAAAAAGGCGACCAATTAGAAATCAATGTTATGGCCCGTTTATCTGGGCAAACACCTCGAGCTCTGTACCTAATCAGGTTGCGTAATGGAGAGGTGAAATTGTTTCTTAAAGCTTTGGATTAACAATGCAAAAAAAAAAAAAAAATCACATCCCTCCTCCTCTCAGTCGAGAGGGAACGCAACGCGGAGTGGACGCTTTCTTTCTTGCTGCAGTACCCATGTTTTATGGTTGTGTCTTTAGGGGAAGAGGACAAACCTGCGCAAGCTCGGCTCGGAACGTATCAGCCACAGCATGAGAGTGAAGTTCAACCCCCTGGCTCTGCTGCTGGACTCCTCTCTGGAGGGAGAGTTTGACCTGGTCCAGAGAATCATCTACGAGGTGAATATTTCTCGACACTTTTTCTTACTTTGGGAAAAAAACTGCAACCTTTGTTTGGATTTATACTTTTGAATATGATTTTGTGTTGCTTATATTTATCATTAACATCTTTTGGGCAGTGTTAGTTTTGACAACAGTTTTGAATAAAATTTTAATCATAGTTTTTGACGAAAATGTCTTTTAGTCAAACTTAAGTCATTTAAATTGATTTAGGACAAGCGGTAGAAAAATGGATGGATAGTTTAATTTTATTTTAGTCGACTAAATTTTGCAACATTTTAGTCAGATTAAGTTTAGTTGAATAGTAAGATACAGTACAGGCCAAAAGTTTGGACACACCTTATTTCAATGCATTTTCTTTATTTTCATGACTATTTACACTACCGTTCAAAAGTTTGGGGTCACATTGAAATGTCCTTATTTTTGAAGGAAAAGCACTGTACTTTTCAATGAAGATCACTTTAAACTAGTCTTAACTTTAAAGAAATACACTCTATACATTGCTAATGTGGTAAATGACTATTCTAGCTGCAAATGTCTGGTTTTTGGTGCAATATCTACATAGGTGTATAGAGGCCCATTTCCAGAAACTATCACTCCAGTGTTCTAATGGTACAATGTGTTTGCTCATTGGCTCAGAAGGCTAATTGATGATTAGAAAACCCTTGTGCAATCATGTTCACACATCTGAAAACAGTTTAGCTCGTTAGAGAAGCTACAAAACTGACCTTCCTTTGAGCAGATTGAGTTTCTGGAGCATCACATTTGTGGGGTCAATTAAACGCTCAAAATGGCCAGAAAAAGAGAGCTTTCACTGAAACTCCACAGTCTATTCTTGACACCAGTGAAGTGCAAAAAAACATTTCAGGTGACTACCTCTTGAAGCTCATCGAGAGAATGCCAAGAGTGTGCGAAAAAGTAATCGGAGCAAAGGGTGGCTATTTTGAAGAAACTAGAATACAAAACATGTTTTCAGTTATTTCACCTTTTTTTGTTAAGTACATAACTCCACATGTGTTCATTCATAGTTGTGATGCCTTCAGTGACAATCTACAATGTAAATAGTCATGAAAATAAAGAAAACACATTGAATGAGGAGAAGTCACGTGTCGGAATACAAGCATTAGAACGATCCCTCTGTTTTAAGAGAGCATAGTTTGTAGGTTCAATGAGAACAAATGAATAGCTTACTTTATTAGACAGTAATGTGTTTATGTAAGTTTAGATTGGGGTATGTTGTTTTTGAATGGGGAAATACGTTAATGTCTATTGTTTTCATGCAAACATTTAAGCTGGCGAGCAAGTGCCAGTCAAAGAGCAGTCCACTCTCCCAACTGCGCCACACCGTCCCCAATTAGCACAGCAAATGTGTGTAAAGTTAGTAAAGCATACCAGCAGTCCATATAGTAACAGTAAGGTAGTAAGTATTAGCGTTGGCTAACTTACAATTGTGTTGACGTCCCGCTGACTCGCCTGCTGATTGCGTCATAGCATCGTAAGTGAAAAGTGTCCTCTTTTCTCTCCCAGGTGTACACATATTATGATATGGAACTTATTAAAATGCATAGTATTGCTTTGGTTGTGAAAAATCCCCAAAATTCCCCAAAGGTATCTTGCCTATTCCACACAAAAAAAAAAAATCTGATTGGATCTCCCTCGTAACTCACTCCCGGCCCCGCTCTCATGCACTGCTCAAAGTACCGTATTTTTCGGACTATAAGTCGCAGTTTTTTTCATGGTTTACTTATACTTATACTTATACTCAGGAGCGACTTATGTGTGAAAGTATTAACACATTACCCTAAAACAGGGGTGGGCAATTAATTTTTACCGGGGGCCGCATGAGCAACCCGAGCACTGCTGGAGGGCCACATCGACAATATTTCAATTAAATTTTGCTCAATATTATTTTTGATATATACCGTAAGATAAATAATAATAATAATAATAATAATAATTAATAATAATAGTAATACTTCAACATAGTGTGTTTAACAGCATTCCATGACTAATATAAATAAATTAACATTAATAATAAATGACAGTAAAATAAGCACACGTATGACTGAGGAGTCATAGTGTAACTTTGTGTGGTGTTTTGAGTTGTCCGACTTTTTGTGTGGCCATAAACGCACCAGTGGTTTAGTGCTATGCGTGTTGGTGACAGATGACAAGTTGGTTTTGGCCTGGTTTGTACGGCAGAAAATGACTAGTTTTTCCAGATAGAAGTGTTTTACTTATGTATAAGTATAATACATAATTCCTGTCCTCGAAGCATCTCGATAGACGTTACAATAATTGAACGGTGTTCAATTGAACGGTGTTGACGAACACCGTTAGGGCCGCTTGTTGTCACTGTCACTCAAAGTTGCATTGCAAAATTACATAGAATAAATATGTTTATTTTGTATAGAATTCAGATGGGATTTGATTTGGTGCGCGGCATATATTTGCTGCGCGCAGCAGACGCTAGCAGTGCGCAATTGCGCAGGTACGCACCTTAGAGGGAATGTTGCATGGCAGTCCATGTCTTGTTGGAAACACGCCATTCTTCATCAACTTTTCTCTTTTTAGCGTCTCGGGTGTAAACCGTGCATCACTTGTCGCTGCATGTGCACCTTCACTCGCAGGTTACACACGGACACACGCCCATAAAGAATAATTTTCAAAATAAAAGCAGCACAGTTGTATTGCGCGCACGACATAGACGTTTTTTCAACTTTATGTTGTAATTAATGATTGCAGCTGTTCACATTCACTCACAATCACGCACACGCATACGTCCACACGGAAGTAATACAAATAACGATTTTCAAAACAAAAGCAGCACCGTTGTATTGCACACTCGACATAGATACTTTTTTAAATTTATTTTGTAATTTATAATTGACCTCACGCGGGCCGGACAGGGACGCACAAAGGGCCGGATGCGGCTCGCGGGCCGCAGAATGCCCAGGTCTGCCCTAAAATATCAAATAATATTATTTAGCTCATTCACGTAAGAGACTAGACGTATAAGATTTCATGGGATTTAGCGATTAGGAGTGACAGATTGTTTGGTAAACGTATAGCATGTTCTATATGTTATAGTTATTTGAATGACTCTTACCATAATATGTTACGTTAACATACCAGGCACGTTCTCAGTTGGTTATTTATGCCTCATATAACGTACACTTATTCAGCCTGTTGTTAACTATTCTTTATTTATTTTAAATTGCCTTTCAAATGTCTATTCTTGGTGTTGGGTTTTATCAAATGCATTTCCCCAAAAAATGCGACTTATACTCCAGTGCGACTTATATGTTTTTTTCCTTCTTTATTATGCATTTTCGGCCGGTGCGACTTATACTCCGGTGCGATTTATACTCCGAAAAATACAGAACTCTGATTGGATACATTCCAAATTTGTCCAACCCATCTACAAGACAAAATGAGATATGTTTGAATTTCTTTTTTCTCAACATTTTCGTCTTGTTTATATTTGTTGACTAAACAGTCATTAGAGTTTGTAGTCTTTGTCAATGTGCAATTGTTTTGATTAGTTATCATCTCATTTTAGTCAGGGATAACTAAGATGGAAATTATTAGTCAACAAAATGAACATTGCTTTAAGGCGTCTATAAATGTGTTGTATAAATACAATGGATTATTAGATTACTGTATTTTCCGGACTATAAAGCGCACTTAAAACCCTTTTTTTCCCCTCAAAACTTGACAGTGCGCCTTATAACCCGGTGCGCCTAATGTACGGAATAATTCTGGTTTTGCTTACCGGCCTCGAAGCAATTTTATTTGGTACATGGTGTAATGATAAGTGTGACCAGTCTATGGCAGTCAAACATAAATGCAGAGAGTAATTCCGCCACACCTAGTGTGTGTGTGACAGTCATTGGTACTTTAACTTTAACTTTAATAAGAGACACGTGTAGACTGCAATATGATGACAGTATGACTCAAGTAAACACCACCAACATTTTATATGTTCCATTGAAAATATAGAACATTACACACGGCGCTCAAAAATCTATCAAAATGTTTTAGTACGACTTTGGTAAGCTATGAAGCCGCACCGCTTGATGGATTGTACTGTGCTTCAACATATGAGTATTATTATGGTGTGTGTGTATAAGGTAAGACATATTATCTGGCGTTTTGTTTTGCAATATTATACACAAGCAACTTTCTTACATTCTGGTACCTGCTGATCTGTATTTGGGATCTGCATAAATCCTGAAAAGTTGCGCGCGTCCGCCTTTGTAGTCTTTGCCGAAGCCGTAGTCGATAAGCTTCTTCTTTTTCTCTATCTTCTTGTTATGGGACATTCATCCTCCGCTGTTGCCATTTCTAATATAAAGTAGTGTAAAGTTCTTACTTATATCTGTCAGTAAACTCGCCATGAAAGCGCTAAAACATACCGGTGCAGTGAGTTTACGTTATTCACCCAAGGAACTTTAGTTATTAGAGAGTTCCGGTCGGACGGTTTTTCACGGGAACTTGTTGTTGTTTCCGGCGGATCCATTATTGATTGAAGTGAAGTCTGAATGTCATTAAAAGAGTTAGCTCCATCTTTTGACACTTCTTCCACTCCCGTCCTTGCACGCTACACCGCTACAACAAAGATGACGGGGAGAAGACGCTGTCGAAGGTGAGCCACGTAAATAAGACCGCCCACAAAACGCCTCATTCTGAAGAGACAGTCAGAAAGCGGCTTGAAGATGATCTGTAAAACATAATCTATGCAACATTTTGACCAAAGAACCACCATTACATGTTATGTAGACCACAAGGAAGTGTTTTACATTTAGAACAAAAATAGGTGCGCCTTATATATGAAAAAATGTCGATAATAGACCATTCATCGGCAGTGCGCCTTATGGTCTGGAAAATACGGTGTTTTATTTGTTTTCTAATTTAGTTGTGTTATTAAATTCCATTTGATTTCCTAAACCCAGGTGGAGGACCCCAGCCAGCCCAACGATGAAGGCATCACTGCACTACACAACGCGGTCTGCGCCGGACACACCGAGATCGTCAAGTTTCTCGTTCAGTTCGGCGTCAACGTCAACGCTGCAGACAGCGACGGATGGTGAGTCGAGGTTGCTTGTCATCCTGCACAATTAGCCACGGTAATCAAAAAGTACAAAAAAACTAAGACAACTAAAACAAAACAAATTCTTAGACATAGGTGTAGTATTTAAAAAGTCATTAATAATCAATGTACTTTTCTAATTGTGTCAAATTGCTTGCATTATAGCCAGTAATAGTAGATATTGGGATAGCATAATAATTTTATTATCATATAATTATTTGCATTGAGGGCAGAGGAAATGAATCACAACAACTGCAGTTTCAGCACATGAGTTTATTAATTTGTATGTGTTACAAAAATACTTTGTTTTTAAATGATCATCCTAACTGGTATGTACAGTACAGTACAGGCCAAAAGTTTGGACACACCTTCTCATTCAATGCCTTTTCTTTATTTTCATGACTATTTACATTGTAGATTGTCACTGAAGGCATCAAAACTATGAATGAACACATGTGGAGTTATGTACTTAACAAAAAAAAAGGTGAAATAACTGAAAACACGTTTTATATTCTAGTTTCTTCAAAATAGCCACCCTTTGCTCTGATTACTGCTTTGCACACTCTTGGCATTCTCTCGATGAGCTTCAAGAGGTAGTCACCTGAAATGGTTTTCACTTCACAGGTGTGCTTGAAGCTCATCGGGAGAATGCCAAGAGTGTGCAAAACAGTAATCAGAGCAAAGGGTGGCTATAATGGTTTTCACTTCACAGGTGTGCTTGAAGCTCATCGGGAGAATGCCAAGAGTGTGCAAAACAGTAATCAGAGCAAAGGGTGGCTATTTTGAAGAAACTAGAATACAAAACATATTTTCAGTTATTTCACCTTTTTATTTTAACCTCTTAAGGCCCAAGCTGTTTGTTCACATGCTTTTTTTATTTCTCTTTGTTATTTGGGCATATTGGACCCTAATTAGAATAAAAACTAAGAATCATCTTTTGATATGATGTACTTAGTCCATAAGTACACAAACGTGTACTTCATGTTTAGTGACATGCTAATTCTTATTTTTACACTTTTTTTCCTCCAAATTCCATTGTATGTTATACTCTTCTGACACCACCAGATGGCAATATACTTTTTTTTCTCCAAATTCCATTGTATGTTATACTCTTCTGACACCACCAGATGGCAGTATAAGTGTCCACATAAGCGGCCATAAGACCCCAATTCAGTAGTGTACACAATTTTGGAAATAAGAGCTAAAAGGTGCTGTCCACGCATGTGGCCACTAAGCCTTTAGAGGTCCATTTTACAGATTGTCCTTTATAATGTTGACAACATAATAGAATGAGAAATGACACAATATGTTACTGCATACGTCAGTAGACTAATTAGGAGCCTTTGTTTGTTTACTTACTACTAAAAGACAATTTGTCTAGTATGTTTACTATTTTATTTACGGACAGAATTGTTCTTGGATTGCAATAAGAAACATATGTTTAATGTACCGTACGTTTTCTTTGTTAGAATAAAGCCAATAATGCCATTTTTTGTGGTCCCTTTATTTAGAAAAAGTATCAAAATACATTTTGGTACCGGTACCAAAATATTGGTATCGGGACAACCCTAATTTTGCACAGTAACTAGAGATGTCTGATAATGTCGGACTGCCGATATTATCGGCCGATAAATGGTTTAAAATGTAATATCGGAAATTATCGGTATCGGTTTCAAAAAGTAAAATGTATGACTTTTTAAAAAACGCCGCTGTACGGAGTGGTACACGGACGTAGGGAGAAGTACAGAGTAGTTGCGTCTCCCAGTCATACTTGCCAACCCTCCGATTTTCCTGGGAGACTCCCGAATTTCAGTGCCCCTCCCGAAAATCTCCCGGGGCAACCATTCTCTCGAATTTTTCCCGATTTCCACCCAGACAACAATATTGGGGGTGTGCCTTAAAGGCACTGCCTTTGCGTGCCGGCCCAATCACATAATATGTACGGCTTTTCACACACACAAGTGAATGCAAGGCATACTTGGTCAACAGCCATACAGGTCACACTGAGGGTGACCGTATAAACAACTTTAACACTGTTACAAATATGCGCCACACTGTGAACCCACACCAAACAAGAATGACAAACACATTTCGGGAGAACATCCGCACCGTAACACAACATAAACACAATAGAACAAATACCCAGAACCCGTTGCAGCACTAACTCTTCTGGGACGCTACAATATACACCCCCCGCTACTCCCTACCCCCCCCAACTCTGTCCACCTCAACCTCCTCATGCTCTCTCAGGGAGAGCATGTCCCAAATTTCAAGCTGCTGTTTTGAGGCATGTTAAAAAAATAATGCACTTTGTGACTACAATAATAAAAATGGCAGTTATTTAATAATAATAATGATAGATTTTATTTGTAAAAAGCACTTTACGTTGAGCAAACAACCTCAAAGTGCCACAGTGTTAAAAAAAAAAAGAAGTAATAATAAAAGATAATAAAAATAAATAAAATATAAAACTAGAAACAGCCCAATAGCTAGAACCAGCATGCATATCTATAAAAATCTATAAAAAGGCTTTTTTTTTTTAAAAAGATGGGGTTTTAAGCCTTTTTTAAAAGCATCCACAGTCTGAGGTGCCCTCAGGTGGTCAGGGAGAGTGTTCCACATTTTTTTCCATAACTTGAGTTGATTTATTTTGGAAAACCTTGTTACATTGTTTAATGCATCCAGCGGGGCATCACAACAAAATTAGGCATAATAATGTGTTAATTCCACAACTGTATATATCGGTATCGGTTGATATCGGAATCTGTAATTAAGAGTTGGACAATATTGGATATCGGCAAAAAAGCCATTATCGAACATCTCTAATAGTAACACCAATTCAATGCATCAGTATATTCTAAGTTATTTGGGGGGGAAAACAACTTTGCTTTTGTATTACAGGTGACAAAGAAATAGTCTAATATACCTCAATAATTAATTTATATAATTTTCCGAACGTGTCGAGGGTCAATAAGAAAATAACTCTTGGCCAAAAAACTATTCTCTTCATAATTCAACCTCCGAGTTTAAGTGCTACTTAGGAAGCATATTTTGAAGGATTTTTCCAAATGTATTTTCTCTCCCTCTCACCTTTTTAATCATTTTTTTTGGACTCGTCAGGACGCCTCTTCACTGCGCCGCCTCCTGCAACAACGTGCAAGTCTGCAAGTTCTTGGTGGAATCCGCCGCGGCCGTCTTCAATACGACATACAGCGACATGCAGACGGCGGCCGATAAATGCGAGGAGATGGAGGAAGGCTACACCCAGTGCTCCCAGTTCCTCTACGGTCAGTGGGAATGTCCCATTCCTACTCTTTATCCTGCACGGGCGTGTCAACCTAAGCGTGGTTTTGTGTACGCGGCTAGGTGTTCAAGAGAAGATGGGCATCATGAACAGGGGGGTGGTCTACGCCCTGTGGGACTTCACGGGGGAAAACCCCGACGAGCTGTCGTTCCGCGAGGGCGACTGTATGACGGTCATCCGCAGGGAGGACGAGGACGAGATTGAGTGGTGGTGGGCACGCCTCGGAGACAACGAGGGCTACATTCCCCGCAACCTTCTTGGGGTAAGCATGTTGTTGTTATCTCAAGGGACAATATTGCAAAAGCATAACAATGTACAGGGTGGTATAGCTCGGTTGATAGAGTGGCCGTGCCAGGAACTTGAGGGTTCCAGGTTTGATCCCCGCTTCCGTTATCCTAGTCCAGGGGTGTCCAAACTTTTTCCACTGAGGGCCGCACACGGAAAAAATGAAAGCATGCGGGGGCCATTTTGATATTTTTCATTTTCAAACCATAACAAAATATATGGATTTTGTTTTTTTTACCTTTAGGGCTCCCGGGGACCATAAAGGGTGTAAGTCATTAAAATGTTAAAAAAACCAAGTCAAATTATTATATATATATATATATATATATATATATATATATATATATATATATATATATATATATATATATATATATATATATATATATATATGAAATACTCGAGTTGGTGAATTCTAGCTGTAAATAACCACTCTCCCCGCCCCCAACCCCCCACCTCCCGATATTGGAGGTCTCAAGGTTGGCAAGTATGTTTTAAAGTTAAATATTTGAAGTAATTGGAGCCTTGAATGGGTCAATAATTCATGATAACTTTGACTTCTTTTTTTCTTTTTTTTTAAAGAAATGGCAAAAAAAGAAAAAAAAACAGCCTGCATGGCAGCTTTGTGTCAACATTGCAACTTTTTCTAGTCAGATTTCACCTCATTCCACTTTTTTTTTATTTTTAAAAAATTTTTGCAATAGCATTTCCAGAACGTGTGGCGGGCCGGTAAACTATTAGCTGCGGGCCGCAAATGGCCCGCAGCTAATAGTGTCCGCACTTTGAACACCCGTGTCCTAGTCACTGCCGTTGTGTCCTTGGGTAACTTAGATATTAGGTTTCTCTATGTAAAAGCGCTTTGAGTCACTAGAGAAAAGCGCTATATAAATATCATTCACTTCACAATTCACTACTTAAAATCTTTTTTTTTTTTTACCTTAGCTCATGAACGCATTAAAATGTCTGTGAATCCCAACTCCGTCCAGTAGATGGCATCAAAACTGCTTAACACACTTCATACACACCTGGTCTGCCAGAGAATAAGAACACGTAGCAGGAAGGATCATCGTTGCCAAATAAGCAACTTTGTCACTATTTAGTAGGTGTGTCCCCATACAACAGGGCCATTCAACTGGCGGCTCGGCGGGCCCAATCTGGGCCAGGAATGACACCATACAGGCCCTCGAGTATGACCACATTTCCCCCCCTTTCACAATAAACGTAAATAAGACCGCCCACAAAACGGCGCATCCTGAAGCGTCTGTCAGAAAGCGACTTGAAGATGATCTGTAAAACATAATCTATGCAACATTTTCACCAAAGAACCACCATTACACGTTATGTAGACCACAAGGAAGTGTTTTACATTCAGAAAAAAATAAAAATAATAGGACTCCTTTAATGCGCCTTATAATCCGGTGCGCCTTATATATGAAAAAAGATCAAAAATAGAGCTTTCATCATCGGCAGTGCGCCTTATAATCCGGTGCGCCTTATGGTCCGGAAAATACGGTAGCTTATCGTGAGCAAAAAGACTGATTAAAATGAGTTTGTGCACTGCAAAAAGTCAGTGTTCAAAAACAAGGAAAAAAAATACAACAATGAGGGGTATTTTATTTGAACTAAGCAAAATTATCTGAAAATAGAACAAGAAAATTCGGCTTGTCAAGACTTTCCAAAACAAGTCAAATGAGCTAACCTCAATGAACCCAAAAATACCTTAAAATAAGTATATTCTCACTAATAACAAGTGCACTTTTCTTGGTAGGAAAAAATATATATATAAACCCTTTTTTTCTCAATATGTTGAAAAATATTCTTAAATGAAGTAAATGCTAGTGCCATTATCTTGACATAAAGAATTGCGCTCGGCATCATGATTTTTTTTTTTCATGCTTGAAGTAAGAAATTATTACTTTAAAAAAGTAGTTTTATACTTGTGAGTAGAGTTGTCCGATAACGTCACATTTAGCTCATTGAACATACGTGGTGGTCAAGCTTGCCATGTTTTCAGTGGGTACTAAGCACTAGAGATCTCCGATAATGGCTTTTTTGCCGGTATTCCGATATTGTCCAACTCTTAATTACCGATTCCGATATCAACCGATACCGATATATACAGTCGTGGAATTAACACATTATTATGCCTAATTTTGTTGTGATGCCCCGCTGGATGCATTAAACAATGTAACAAGGTTTTCCAAAATAAGTAAACTCAAGTTATGGAAAAAAAATGCCAACATGGCACTGCCATATTTATTATTGAAGTCACAAAGTGCATTCTTTTTTTTAACAGGCTTAAAAACAGCAGCTTGGAATTTGGGACATGCTCTCCCTGAGAGAGCATGAGGAGGTGGAGGTGGAGGTGGGCGGGGTTGAGGTAGGGGTAGGGGGTAGCAGGGGGTGTATATTGTAGCGTCCCGGAAGAGTTAGTGCTGCAAGGGGTTCTGGGTATTTGTTCTGTTGTGTTACGGTGCGGATGTTCTCCCGAAATGTGTTTGTCATTCTTGTTTGGTGTGGGTTGACGGTGTGGCACATATTTGTAACAGTGTTAAAGTTGTTTATATGGTCACCCTCATACAGGTGTCACCTGTATGGCTGTTGACCAAGTATGCCTTGTGTGTGTGTGAGGAAAGCTGTAAATATTATGTGACCGGGCCGGCACGCAAAGGGAGTGCCTTTAAGGTTTATTGGCGCTCTGTACTTCTCCCTACGTCCGTGTACACAGCGGCCTTTTAAAAAGTCATAAAGTTTACTTTTTGAAACCAATACAGATAATTTTGAAACCGATAATTTCCGATATTACATTTTAAAGCATTTATCGGCCGATAATATCAGCAGTTCGATATTATCGGACCTCTCTAATTATAACTGATCTTTCTTTTTTGTTACATGGTAAGTGAATAAGTGTACTTTTGCAGATATTTCCCCATATTTCTGCACAATAACTTCGATATCGTAACACTTGCGAACAGTAGAGGAATATGGAGGGATTTTTGGTCCAGAACACATTTTTGCTTTATTCATTATTGACATAATTCTTGCCACTTTGTTGTATATTTTAATGAGATTTCCAGTTCATTTTCTCATCTATTATTAGATCCAACATTTGGTTTCCTTGCATAATTTTAGTTTTACTGAGATTCAAAGATAATCTATTTTTGTAGGAGCCTAAATGCTGTTTAAGTTCATTTACATTTTATAGAAGGTGCTTTATGTTTATTCAGCCAAAATTTACTTTATTTGCATAACACGAAAATGTATATATTGCATGCTTAGAATAATTATAAAGGTACACTTTATTTGTAATTATTACATCTGTCTGAATAATTTGATGACGTACTATTTTATACTGCTTTAATATAGTGACGATTATGTAACTGTTTAATTGCATATATGGCGGAAGGATCCGTGTGGTAATATGGTTTGGACACAATGTTTTATGGGTAATGGCAGTCAGGTATGGTGGAATCGAGCCACATAGTTTTTTGACCTTACTCTTACTCTTTCTTACTGTTATACACTCGCTTTATTTTGCCATTAATTTTCTGCCACATCGTTATTGTTTGATGTTTTGAATGATTAAGTTGACAAGTATTATCGGACATCTCTACTGGTGAGTGTTGATGACACAGCTTTGCAACAGTTGATATTCTAGTTTCAAGTTTCATGTTTTACTCAATATAGGTCATCAAATCTCAGCAACAAGCTGTAATATCTTACTGAGATCATTTAGGACCAAAACCCTTAAAACAAG
Organism: Entelurus aequoreus; assembly: GCF_033978785.1. Classification (NCBI taxonomy): domain Eukaryota; kingdom Metazoa; phylum Chordata; class Actinopteri; order Syngnathiformes; family Syngnathidae; genus Entelurus; species Entelurus aequoreus. Next base: position 12,654,367 of record NC_084739.1, read on the forward strand.
TAAAACACTCTAACATAAAATCGGCTTAGTGAGAAGAATTATCTTATCGGACAGAAAATAAGCAAATATCACCCTTATTTGAGATATTTAATCTCACTTAGATTTCAGTTTTTGCAGTGTGCGTGTGCAAGTTTTGTAATCTACACGGTCTTTCCCAGCTAATAACACTACCTACAAGGGTGTAGGTAGTGTTATTCTCACTTCAGACCGGCCTAAAGTAAAAAAATAGTGGGGTCATGATCTGTGGTCTTAGCGACCACTATCTAACCTTCTGCACCCGCAAAATAGCTAAACCCAAAGCCAATGGCCACATAACAGCCCAATCCAGATCCCTTAAAAAATACTCCAGTGATAATTTCAATTTAAAATTAGATGAGTGGGACTGGGTCCCCCGTGCTCGGGAGCAACCTGGTCGATGTTGCTTGGGATCGCTTCAAAACAGCGTTCCTAAAGATACTAAATGACATGGCTCCCGGGAAAACAGTCAGGATCTGAACCATGGATGAATCCGGACCTATTAGCTGCCATAAAAGACAGAGACAGAAAATACTGTATTATGATGTAAGTATATATCTGATAGTATATATCTGTATCATGAATCAATTTAAGTGGACCCCGACTTAAACAAGTTGAAAAACGTATGTGGGTGTTACCATTTAGTGGTCAATTGTACGGAATATGTACTTCACTGTGCAATCTACTAATAAAAGTCTCAATCAATCAATCAATCAATCAATATGTGTCACAAAGGATTTTGGGACCATATGAAGTGGTATCCATAATATTTAGCTTTAGGTCAAGTATTGTCTCTTATCTTTCACATAAAAAAAACAACAGAAAGCATCAGTAATAAAAGTTTTAGACGGTAAAGAGAGTAACTATGTACTCTACGTCCAAGTTTCATGTGTATGGTGTGGTCCCTTGAGAAGATATATGTACTGTTGTAAAAAAAAAAGAAAAAAAAAAAAGTAGTAAACACGTGACAAATGTGCTCACTTTTGTGAGACACTGTAACTCTTTTATTTTGATAGTCTGCTTTACAAGTGGTCTTGTGTCTTGCAGCTGTACCCCAGGATAAAGACCAGACAGAGAAGCCTCGCGTAGAAGAACGCTGCACATTTCAAAATGCGCATTAACACACACACACACACACACACACACACACACACACACACACACACACACACACACACACACACACACACACACACAGACAGACAGGCTTTAACAATCCGGCAAGAGAAGGAAACCGCTGCAATAACGAGACACTATGAAGGATCAACGATGAACTTTGTGGCCCAACTGGCACTTTTCTCCATCAACAGAGGGACTCCCTCCTTATTTTTGACACTATTTTGTCCCTCCTTTTTCTTTTTTTTTTTCTTTGTTTCCTAAAGTGATGGAAACTGTGGATATAAACGGAACAAGCAGTATTGTAATGTTGAGTCAATTAGTCAACCATGCTCAGTTACAGTGACAATCTCTCTCCCTCTCCTCTGTTTATGAACACTGGAGGTGTAACGACTCCAAAACGTGTCACTAATGGATCGCTGGGTGCAAAAATGGTGAGGATGCTTTGGGTTTGAGCCATTGCTGTTTTCAGTCTGTGGCCCATGACGTCCAAGACTTAACCACCGGGCTGAGACGCCACAGATTGTACTTCTACTAACATGTTTTTGTGGCGGGGAAACTGATCCCAGGGCAGTTTTATTTCCAGGCTGACGACCGTGAGAGACACATCACTCTGACTGTTTCTCAGTCACATCTAACATCGTTTCCTTTCAAGTTCCCCTAAAACATATCTCACCGTGCAGATATATTTATTTTTGTTACCGTTTGTTTTCTTTACGCCCTCTGTATGAACTATAACCTCAAATGTACTGTAGCATTTTAAACATTTATAATAAAAATACTTTGTACCAAGCATTTTGCTGTCATACTGTCATTTTTTTATTACTATGACGCCCCCTATGGGTTGCATAAATATAATACAGCGATCCTCCAGGACGTCACTAGCTTTTAAGGACAGGGGGGGCTTAGCCCCCAGGAGATGCACAGGATGCGAGCGAACGTAGCGCACGAGCACAAAACTTCACAAACGGCTAAATAAGAAAGACTTAGAGTAGATTCTGCTGATCTGAAAAAGAGTCAAAACTGTCAAAGAGCTGAGGGACCATCTTCAAAGTGCAATGCTGAAACAAATAATGCAAACAATAAAATGTAACTTCCAGGGCTTGAGATTAATGTAGTCCCGACGTCCCGGGGACGGTAAAAAAAATGCACGGGACGAAATGAAATGCTCCCCGGGACGATGGCTTTTAACCATTTGTTTTCTTTTTCTTTTTATGTATTTATTCATTTTACATTTTATATTGAATGTCTTGGTTTTTCCTCCCTCTGAAAATCCTATGAAATGTTTAACAAGCCATCCTATAATAATACAACAGCTATTAATGTAACAATACAATAAAACAAATATATTTAATGATGTTTTTTTCATTATTTTAACAAAAGGCTAATGTATATTACTTTATATAGATTCTACAAGAGACACAAAACTTAAAAACTAAATTATTTACAATTGCAGACACAAGGTTTCGTGCAGCTTCACTCATTGTAAAGGAAGACGGAAGTCCACGCAGGACAAAAATGACTACAAAGATGGTGTCTGGGTTTTTCTTATATATATATATATATATATATATATATATATATATATATATATATATATATATATATATATCAAATAAAACAAATGGCTTATCAATAAGCAATTTTGTATTTTTTTATTTATTACAATGCAAAAATAGGCCTAACAACGCCAATGGTTGTAATTCTGTAGCACTTTGAGATTTGGAATCAAATGTAAAGTAGATTATAAATACAATCTATTATATAAAGAAATTATATATATATATATATATATATATATATATATATATATATATATATATATATATATATATATATATATATATATATATATATATATGTCCTTACGTAACATCACCAGAATGATTGACAATTAGGATGACCAATAGTCAACATGATCCACCCAGAAATAAATAAAACAAGTGGCTTATCGATAAGCCATTTTTAATATTTATTTATATGTATCATTATTCTCCTACTCACCTTTCCAGTAGAGGCTTCTCCCCTCTCACTTTCTGTGCTCCTCTGCCCTGACTCCTACAGATCAATAGGGGTTGTGGAGTGATTATTATTATTATCTCCTGATGATAGTCATACGTGAATGAGCTCAGCTCCTGTTCTCCTCAATGTGTAACGTGAGAAACACAGCTGATGCTCCAGAAGGAAGTAACCCCAAAGATAGCAAATGGTAAAAAAGAGTGCTTTATACTTTATAAATAACCAGGACATTCATGATGCATTTCAGGCTAACTAGCTGACTAAGTAGCAGCATTGTTTTAGAGCGGGAATGTAACTTTTGCCTGCAAAACAACAAATGTACGACGTGCACAGAGGTTGTCTATAGTGTGCTAGACAGGTTTTTATTTGTCAAACACAGACCTGGTGTAAAGTGGAGCTAATACATTTTACTACAAGCAGTGATGAATACTTACTTTCTTGAAAAAGTTTCTTATGTCCATTTTGCATCCGTTCACGTTCTTGTTCTGCAGCGCTGTGTGCTTCAAAGCTGCACACCTGCAGGACCGCAAGCAAGGTCGCAGAGAAAATGTGGACTGGATTTTGAGTGATGTGGGCATTTTCTATATGAACAAGTGGAATGGATTGGATACCGACGCACTAAAGGGGCTCTCTACCTTACGCTATGAAGTGAGGGGAAACTGAGTGAATAATGACAGGTTATATGATTATTTAAACTCATATTCAGGCCACTTTATAATGAATATGTCGGCATGTATTTGTAAAAAAAATAAAAGACAAAAAAAAAGAAAAGAAAATATAACACCAAATTATTTAGGGGGGCTTAAGAATATTTTAGGGGGGCTAGAGCCCCCCTAAAATAGGCCTAACAACGCCAATGGTGACTACCTTTACACAAGTCGTTTTGTTTTTTTTATCAGACTTTTTTCTATGGGACAAGCGGTATAAAATGGATGTTTACACTGCAAGTAAAATGTGATTTTTATCAAAACTCCAATGTGGCCTCGACTTTACTCGCATGCACATTTCGATACAAGTGAAAACAAAGGAAGTTGACCGGGAGGAAGTCGCCACTACTACAAAATAAAATAAAAGTTGTTTTTTTTTTTATCCGACTTTTTTTCCCCAGGGGACAAGCGGTATAAAATGGATGGATGGATGTTTACACTGCAAGTCAAATGTGATTTTTATCAAAACTCCAATGTGGCCTCGACGTTACTCGCATGCGCATTTCGAGGTCTTAGGTCCGTGCCCCGCTCAGCGCAGTGGGGAAAAACAACGCAGCCAGAGAGCGAGAGTAAACAGTCGCTACACGAAGTCTGTGATTAGCAGCCGTGAACACCAGTTATTGCATCCCGCCGTCAAAATCGGGGGCTCCTGATTGGGTGGGCGCCCCGTGAATTAAGGCGTATCTCGAAAAGCCGAACAGAATAAAATGTTTGTGGTTGGCTTGAGGACAGATCCCCTTATCACGTGATCACGTGCGGATTGGCGAGATCTGGTAAAAGTCAGCCCTACATCGCTACTTGCAAAAATGTGCATCTGAACAGAAGTGGGGATGGAGGAGACGTTCCGTGGCGGCGCTGTTCAGCAGCCTTTACGCATCCAGTGGAAATCCGAGGTTAGACTGCAATATTGTTCAATAAAGGGCCAGTAATGCAAGCCGATATCATCCGCTACCTTTTTATGCTGATATCCAATCTCAATATCTGATAGTACGCCCCGTGTAAAGCTGCTCCAACAGTCCTTAGTACCGAATGAGAGGTTTGCTGCCCTCTGCTGGACAGAAGCTGAAGCATTCAATGCACCGTTAAACAGCGTCATCACATCAATAGAACCAAACACTATAAATAAGTAGGTTAGGTAAGGTCAAATATTGAACCGTGAGAAGGAAAGATTTGCAATTTGTGAAATAAACATAAATATTCTCCTTCCTCAGGACAGTCTGCCCGCACATGAAGCTCAGGTTCAAAATTAAATTAACGACGTGGAAGGCGAATCGATATTTCAGATGCTGTCGCTGCACTCGCGAGCAAAAGTCTGACTTTTAATCGTTATTCCTGCGCCCCGCACAATATCAAGCTCGTGGGAACCAAACAGCCCCAATTACCCGGGAAGGAGACGTGCCTCACATCAGCAGGAAAGAAACCCGAGGAGCCACAAGTGGAATGTGGACCCTGCAGGCACCTGACTCCGTGCAGCGTGTAAAGAAGGCTGAAGGATGTCTTTGTTATGATGTATGATATGTCTGGATCAATTACATTTTTCCTATGATTTTAGTTGTGGATTGGAGGCCTTGATTAAATCTCAATCAAGTCATTGCAGACGCTTAAGATATACTGTGGAGGGGGGCGTGGCCTGCGGGCCTGCCTCGGAACGGGGTGTGCCAGGACCGGCCTCGAAGACAGCGACAGGTGAGTAGATGGCCCAGGTAGGCCTTGTTATCTAATCGCGGACATAACCAGCCCACTAACTGACCTCACCCGAAAGGGTGCTCCAGATCTGGTCCAGTGGACGGAGCAGTGCCAGCAGGTGTTTGAGAGGGTCAAGAAGGCCCTCTGCGAGGAGCCGGTCCTGCACATGCCTGATTTTTGTCTCCCGTTCTGTCTGCAGGCTGACGCGTCGGGCAGAGGTTTTGTCCCAGCAGGTGGGGGGCGTCGACCGCCCCATTCTGTACATCAGCCGGAAGCTTTCCGATCGGGAGGCGAGGTACAGCACCGTGGAGAGGGAGTGCCTCGCCATCCGGTGGGCGGTCAGTGCCCTCGGGTACTACCTCCTGGGGCGCTCATTCAGCCTATGTTCGGACCACAAACCCCTCCAGTGGCTCCACCGCATGAAGGATGCCAACGCGCGGATCACCCGTTGGTATCTAGCTTTACAACCCTACAATTTCAGAGTGATCCACAGATCGGGGGCGCAGATGGCCGTGGCTGACTTCCTCTCCTGCTCCCTCACGGGGATGGGGAGTAGGCACGGCCGGACGGCTTCCCGGCCTGAGTCTGGCGGTAGAGGTATGTGGAGGGGGGCGTGGCCTGCGGGAACGGGGTGTGCCAGGACCGGCCTCCAAGACAGCGACAGGTGAGTAGATGGCCCAGGTGGGCCTTGTTATCTAGTAAACCTGTCGCCTTTATTAGCAGCAGCCGGAGCGAGACACGCGGTTGGAGTTGGAGTGGGAGCTAGAGGGAGAGAGAGAGAGACACGGACTGAGAAAAATACATTTTGCTGGAAAGCAAAAGGCTGGCACGATTTATGAAAATAAAACAGTGTTGTACCCTGCAATCCGGGCTCTTGTGGCAGTGTGTGGTGGTCCGAGGAACCCACTAGAGGGCAACCTCTACATATACCATCTAAAAAAGCATGATCATCCTTAGGGAAAACTATGTGTAATAATAATAATAATACTAATACTATAATTCATACCTGGGCAACTTAAGGCCCGGGGTCTGTATGCGGCCCGTTAAGCTTTTCAATCTGGCCCACCCGACATTCCCAAATAAGTTTTTTTTAGATCTTTAAGATGGAAAGTGTAGCTGCCATTATGATGTGCAGTGATGTTTTCAAATGACCCTAAGTCTTGAACTATACAAAGTATTTCAATGGTTGGAATCTGCATTTTTGCATGATATACTAGTTACTATGGTAATGTAATTAGTTACTATGGTAATCTAAGTCACAGCAGCTCAGACGAGGCACCAAGCAGTGTGGGTGGGGAGCGTTTCCACAGAGTGTTTCCAGAGCGGCCAGCTTGAAATGCGGGTGTTGGGGACAGACATGGAAGGAGATTTTTACAGCAAAATTCTAAAGCTTAGTGATGTATCAGATTGTAGGTGGTTGTTTTTTTTTATACCCTTCGCGTTCATATTTCGTTTTGTTTAATGCATTTTTGTTGCGTTTCGCTTGATTGTAAACCATGTCGATCGAGAGGCGGTGTGACGTTTATATGTTGTCAATATTCAGTGTTTTATCGTTCATAGTTAATATTGTAAATCCCACATTCTTTATTTTCATGTACATTCTGGGTGTCTCATTCAGTATAAAAAATTCAAAAAATTCCATTCCGTTTTTTTAGGCGGTCTGTCCATAACGTTTTTACCTTTCAATCAGACATTATTGTGAAGTTTTGTAGTAGTGTTCCTAAAAATAGGACCCAAGCACACATACTGTACAGCAGATTTTCACAGTATATATATATATATATATATATATATATATATATATATATATATATATATATATATATATATAAAAACATATATATAAACATATATTAAAAATAAATATATCCATCTATCCATTTTCTACCGCTTGTCCCTTTTGGGGTCGCAGGGGTGCTGGAACCCATCTCAGCTGCATTCGGGCGGAAGGCGGGGTACACCCTGGCTGGACAAGTCACCACCTCATCACAGGGCCAACACAGATAGACAGACAACATTCACACTCACATTCACACACTAGGGCCAATTTAGTGTTGCCAATCAACCTATCCCCAGGTGCATGTCTTTGGAGCTGGGAGGAAGCCGGAGTACCCGGAGGGAACCCACGCACTCACGGGGAGAACATGCAAACTCCACACAGAAAGATCCCGAGCCCGGGATTGAACTCAGGACTGCACATGCACTAACCCCTGTGCCACCGTGTATATATATATATATATATATATATATATATATATATATATATATGTATATATATATATATATATATATATATATATACATGGACGAAAAGAACCATCTGGATTGTTATAGGCGCAAAGTTGAAAAGCCAGCATGTGTGATGGTATGGGGGTGTATTAGTGCCCTAGACATGGGTAACTTACACATCTGTGAAGGCACCATTAATGCTGAAAGGTACATACAGGTTTTGGAACAACATATGTTGCCATCCAAGCAATGTTACCATGGACGCCCCTGCTTATTTCAGCAAGACAATGCCAAGCCACGTGTTACATCAACGTGGCTTCGTAGTAAAAGAGTGCGGGTACTAGACTGGCCTGCCTGTAGTCCAGACCTGTCTCCCATTGAAAATGTGTGGCGCATTATGAAGCCTAAAATACCACAACGGAGACTCCGGACTGTTGAACAACTTAAGCTGTACATCAAGCAAGAATGGGAAAGAATTCCCCCTGAAAAGCTTCAGAAATTGGTCTCCTCAGTTCCCAAACGTTTACTGAGTGTTGTTAAAAGGAAAGGCCATGTAACACAGTGGTAAAAAATGCCCCTGTACCAACTTTTTTGCAATGTGATGCTGCCATTAAATTCTAAGTTAATGATTATTTGCAAAAAAAAACAAGTTTCTCAGTTCAAACATTAAATATCTTGTCTTTGCAGTCTATTCAATTGAATATAAGTTGAAAAGGATTTGCAAATCATTGTATTCTGTTTTTATTTACCATTTACACAATGTTGAAATCGGCATGGCGTAGTGGGTAGAGCGGCCGTGCCAGAAACCTGAGGGTTGCAGGTTCGCTCCCCGCCTCTTGACTTCCTAATTGCTGCATTTGTGTCCTTGGGCAGGACACTTAAACCTCGCCCCCAGTGCCGCTCACACTGGTGAATAAATGATAGGTGGTGGTTGGAGGGGCCGTAGGCGCAAACTGGCAGCCACGCTTCCATCAGTCTACCCCAGGGCAGATGTGGCTACAAATGTAGCTTACCACCAGCAGGTGTGAATGAATGATGGGTTCTTTGAGTGTCTAGAAAAGCACTATATAAATCTAATCCATTATTATTATTATTATTATTAACTTCACTAGTTTTGAGTTTTGTATTTACCATTCTATCTGATAGATGGAGAGATAGATTTTATCTAGCATAGCACTGTAAAGCTGCAAATATATATATATATATATATATATATATATATATATATATATATATATATATATATATATATATATATATATATATATATATATATATATGTATATGTATATGTATATATATATATATATATATGTATATATGTATATATATATGTATATATGTATGTGTGGGAAAAAATCACAAGACTATTTCATCTCTACAGGCCTGTTTCATGAGGGGTTTCCTCAATCCTCAGGAGATTTTAATGGAAGCATTCACATACCATGGTTTATATAGGGCACAGAGCGGGTGGGTACAGGCAGGCGAGGGGGCGTGGTGTTTGACTCATGTGTTACCTAGGAGGTGTTTCCTTCTGTGACGGCATGCTGATACAATTTTGCTGCGCTTGTTGAGGGATGACAACTCTGGACGGTATATGATAAACAGCTGCAGCCAACAAGGAAGCCTTCATCACATTGAAGGACCACAAACCCAACTTCGCAAATAACCCATCATGCCGACTAATAAACCCAACTAAATCCGAAATAGGAAAAATCAGCAAAACAATCCTGGACAGAATCAACACAAAACTTACAGACAAAACACCACTCAACCAATGGAGAAATACAGCAGCAGTATTTAAATGGTTTAGCAACATCCAAGACAAACAACAGCACAACTTCATCTCCTTCGATGTCGAAGAATTTTACCCTTCCATCACGCAAGACCTACTGACCAAAGCACTAGACTTTGCCTCGGACTACGACCCAATCACAGGCAACGAAAGAAACATCATCATCCACGCAAAGAACTCCATACTCATCCGCAACGGTACACCATGGCAAAAAAATAACAATTCAACATTCGACGTCACTATGGGGAGTTTTGACGGAGCAGAAACGTGCGAACTTGTTGGGAGTTTCCTCCTCTCCCAGCTCGCTAGCCTCAACCTGAACCTTGGTATTTACCGTGATGACGGACTGGCAGTGTGTCGCGCCTCGCCAAGGAGCAGCGAGAATACCAAGAAGCGTATATGCCAAATCTTCAAAGAGAACGGTCTACGGATCACGATTGAAGCCAACAAGCAAACCGTCAACTTCCTCGACGTCACTTTCAACCTGAGGAATAACAGCTACCAACCATTCACGAAACCCAACACAACACTCCAATACGTGCACCATGACAGCAACCACCCACCCACCACCACGAAAAGAATACCTACCGGAATTAATAAAAGACTATCGATGCTGTCATCTAGCAAAGCTGAATTCGACAAAGCAACCCCCCCGTACCAAAAAGCACTTGATGAATGCGGATACAACTTCACCCTCACCTACGAACCCACGCCAGGAAACCAACCAAAAAGGAGCAGAAAACGAAACAACATTATCTGGTACAACCCCCCATACAGCAAAAACGTCTCAACTAATATTGGCCACAAATTCCTCACCCTGATCGACAAACACTTCCCCAAAGGCAACACCCTAAGAAAAGTATTCAACAAGAACAACATTAAATTGAGCTACAGCTGCATGAACAACATGCGACAAATCATTTCAAACCACAATAAAGCAATTGAAAAGGAGCCGCCCACCACCAGGCAGAACGACTCCAAAACCGACAAAGGCTGTAACTGCCGCAAGAAACCTGATTGCCCTCTCAACGGGGGGTGCTTACAATCATCAGTTGTTTACCAAGCAAAGGTAATACGCAAGGACATTAACACATCCGACACATACGTAGGATTAACTGAGGGAGAATTCAAAACCAGATGGAACAATCACAAGGCTTCTTTCAGATGCAAAAGACTCCGGAACACTACAGAACTCAGCAAACACATTTGGAATCTCAAAGACAATAATGTTGAATACTCAATAACATGGCAAATTCTTGCATCCAGCAAACCTTACAACAGTGGTAACAAAAGATGCAACCTATGCTTAAAAGAGAAACTGTTTATCATATACCGTCCAGACTTGTCATCCCTCAACAAGCGCAGCGAAATTGTATCAGCATGCCGTCACAGAAGGAAACACCTCCTAGGTAACACATGAGTCAAACACCACGCCCCTACGCCTGCCTGTACCCACCCGCTCTGTGCCCTATATAAACCATGGTATGTGAATGCTTCCATTAAAATCCCCTGAGGATTGAGGAAACCCCTCATGAAACAGGCCTGTAGAGATGAAATAGTCTTGTGATTTTTTCCCACACATACATATTACGCTCTACCACGGTATCGAGCACTATTTTTTGGATAATCTAATTAAGACATATACAGTATATATATATATATATATATATATATATATATATATATATATATATATATATATATATATATATATATATATATATATATATATATATATATATATATATATATATATACACATACATACAGTTGTGGTCAAAAGTTTACATACACTTGTAAATAACTTAATGTCATGGCTGTCTTGAGTTTCCAATAATTTCTACAACTCTTATTTTTTTTGCTTAATTTGTGTTTCATTTGACCACAGAACTTTCCTCCAGAAGGTCTTATCTTTGTGCATGTGGTGTCAGATAAAACAAAAATTGAGCTGTTTGGCCACAATACCCAGCAATATGTTTGGAAGAGAAAAGTGGGGCCTTTAATCCCAGTAACACCATGCCTACCGTCAAGCATGGTGGTGGTAGTATTATGCTCTGGGCCTGCTTTGCTGCCAATGGAACTGGTGCTTTAATAAAAAAGGAGGATTACCTCCAAATTCTTCAGGACAACCTAAAATCATCAGCCCGGAGGTTGGGTCTTGGGCACAGTTGGGTGTTCCAACAGGACAATGACCCCAACACACACATCAAAAGTGGTAAAGGAATGGCCAAATCAGGCTACAATTAAGGTTTTAGAATGGCCTTCCCAAAGTCCTGACTTAAACGTGTGGACAATGCCGAAGAAACAAGTCCATGTCAGAAAACCAACAAATTTAGCTGAACTGCACCAATTTTGTCAAGAGGAGTGGTCAAAAATTCAAGCAGAAGCTTGTGGATGGCTACCAAAAGCGCCTTATTGCAGTGAAACTTGCCAAGGGACATGTAAGCAAATATTAACATTGCTGTATGTATACTTTTGACCCAGCAGATTTTTGTCACATTATTAGTAGACCCATAATGAATTCATAAAAGAACCAAACTTCATGAATGTTTTTTTTTGTGACCAACAAGCATGTACTCTAATCACTCTATCACAAAAAAATAAGAGTTGTAGAAATTATTGGAAAGTCAAGACAGCCATGACATTATGTTCTTTACAAGTGTATGTCAACTTTTGACCACGACTGTATATTTAAATACCCCTGTTGTTCTATCTGTGTCCTACAGATGTCGCCGTTGCACCGACGATGGTCTTAAACGAGACAGTTCACTCACGTGCATTTTCCACCAGCTCGCCACTCTGCTGGCGACCGGCGACCCGCCAACGGCACCTTTCCCTCGGATTAACACAGGCATCTTTTATCGGGGCTGAACAAAGTGAAAAGAAGCGGAGAAAGGAGGTTGAAAGGTGGAATGTAACCGTGGCGGCAGGGCAGAATATAGAGTGTTCGTGTTTGAGTGTGTGTTTAGTGGCGTGGACGGTTTGCGACCAAAGTCCATGTTTGGATTAAGGAAGCACATTTCCTGCTTTTTCGACGATTCAGGTAAGACTTAGAAAAATGACACCACACATTTTGAAATAGCAACATTTCAAAAATACTTTAAAGTGAATTAGTCAATCATAATTCATATCAGCTGCTACCACTATAAAGCCTACAGGTGTGCTTTGACACTCATGTTCATTAACACATTATAGGAACCCCAGAATGTTGGCTAAACTGTCACTGGAATGTAATTTTTATGATTAAGAAGCTTGATAAAACCCTTTTTTAAGCGTTGGACCATCAATTTAAAAATATAAATGTGTTTGTGCCTGTGATTTAACCAGTTGAAGCTATTTATTATACTGACACGGATATAAGACTACATATACACTACCGTTCAAAAGCTTGGGGTCACCCAAACAATTTTGTGGAATAGACTTCATTTCTAAGAACAAGAATAGACTGTCGAGTTTCAGATGAAAGTTCTCTTTTTCTGGCCATTTTGAGCGTTTAATTGACCCCACAAATGTGATGCTCCAGAAACTCAATCTGCTCAAAGGAAGGTCTATTTTGTAGCTTCTGTAACGAGCTAAACTGTTTTCAGATGTGTGAACATGATTGCACAAGGGTTTCCTAATCATCAATTAGCCTTCTGAGCCAATGAGCAAACACATTGTACCATTAGAACACTGGAGTGATAGTTGCTGGAAATGGGCCTTTATACACCTATGTAGATATTGCACCCAAAACCAGACATTTGCAGCTAGAATAGTCATTTACCACATTAGCAATGTATAGAGTGTATTTCTTTAAAGTTAAGACTAGTTTAAAGTTATCTTCATTGAAAAACAAGGACATTTCAATGTGACCCCAAACTTTTGAACGGTAGTGTAAAATGACCCTTAACACTTTTAATGTTTTCAACAGGAAACAATACGTGAAGATAGGCGAACACACGTCTACAACGCTAAATATATCCTGTGGTGTACCTCAGGGATCAATACTAGGACCAACATTTTTCAATCTATACCAGTGGTTCTTAACCTGGGTTCAATCGAACCCTAAGGGTTCGGTGAATCGGCCTCAGGGGTTCGGCAGAGCCTCCGCCGCGGAGGTCAAGACACGCCCGACTCATCGTGTAAACAAAAACTTCTCCCTGTCTGCGTATTATGGATACCTCCCTCTAATTTTCCATATGTGTGAGCAAATGCAAAAACTCCTTCAGCATTCAGTGGAGCACATACACTGTGGTCACACCTGCAGCACACCTGTCCCAAACCTGACTAAATAACGAGTTCAATGTTTTATTATTATAATCAAATGACAGCGGCCATTTCCATGAGATTATTTTCTAATGTAAGTGTTTTGGCCCACTTACAATGACTATAACATATTGTTTTTCATGAGCTGTGTACTAGTATTATATGTCTGGGTGGGGGGTCCTGCTTTGGAAATAATGTGTACCCCTTTCAGATATCGCATTTAGTTCCCACTAAAACATTCACATGTTGCACAATGAGATGTAAACATGGAATCATGTGTCCCCTATTAGTATTTATATAATATATTAACAACATTTTATGATTACGGTTCGGGTTCGGTGAATGCGCATATGAAACTGGTGGGGTTCGTTACCTCCAACAAGGTTAAGAACCACTGCTCTTTAATTTTCCTGAGGGAATCAATAAAGTACTATCTATCTATCTATACAAACATTTGTAAAGTTACAAAAGGTTTAAAGTTAGTATTATTTGCGGATAATACAACAGCGTTTTGTTCCGGAGAGAACACACAGAAGCTAATACAAATAATAACAGAAGAAATGAACAAATGAAAAAGATGGTTTGACAAAAACAGATTGTCTTTGAATCTCAGTAAAACTAAAATAATGCTATTTGGTAAAAGTAGAAGGGAAAGTCCAACACAAATACAAATAGACGGAATAGAAACTGAAAGAGTAAATAAAACCAAATTTCTAGGTATAATGATTGATGATAAATTGAACTGGAAATCTCATGTAAAAAATAGACAACATAAAGTAGCAAGAAACACGTCAATAATGAATAAAGCAAAACATGTTCTAGACCAAAAATCACTCCATATTCTCTACTGCTCGCTAGTGTTACCATATCTGAGTTATTGTGCAGAAATAGGAGGAAACAACTACAAAAGTACACTTCATTCACTAACGGTGTTACAAAAAAGATCAGTTAGAATAATACATAATGTTGGATATAGAGAACATACAAACCCTTTATTCATTGAATCGAAAATACTGAAATTCCACGACATAGTGAATTTGCAAACAGCTAAAATTATACTCAAAGCAAACTACAATCTGCTACCCAAGAATGTACAACAATTCTTCTCAACAAAAGAGGAGAAATATAATCTTAAGAAAAATGTAATTTAAAACATTTGTATGCACGTACAACACTTAAGACCTTCAGTATATCAGTATGTAGAATTCAATTATGGAATGGATTAAGCAAATAAATCAAACAATGTACTAATATGATCCACTTCAAGAAACTCTTCAAAATTAAAGTGTTTACAAACTACAAAGAAAAAGAACCATGATAAACATTCTGAATTTATTTCATCCATCCATTCATTTTCAAGATAATCTTACTCATCTCACCATATGAAATATAACTTACTTCACCAATTATTATTTATTTATTTATTTTATTGTTAGTACTTATGGATTATATTAATAAATTGAGAACAGGAAGTGAACAGAAGTTTTAGCAACTGCTATGTAAAGGAAAAGGGGTAGGATTAAATAAACCCTGCTTCTTCCTACTCCTTTTCGAACATGTTGAATAGAGAAACTGGAAATTGTGGTGTATCATGTTGTATTCATGCATATTCGAAATAAACTCAAAGTCAAACTCGATTCCAGTTTAATCATATTTTAGTCATTATATTTGATAAATTATCTTTATTAGCAGCCAGACAGTTGATGACTGATTCATTCATCTTAAAATTAGCATAGTAGTATGTTGTTTACTAGATTGTGGGAACACCCCATTTACTGTAGAACACCATGGCAGCTTTCACAAAATAAAAGGTTGTCTGAAGGGTTGGATATGGTGGTTATTTTTATAATCCGCTATTTTTATGAGCTTAACTTCACAAAAAGCTTCTGAAAAATAAAGAGAAGCGACTTTGATGGCTCTCTCCCAAGTCACTGTAATGTGTAACATACTGGATAATAATACATCTTTAAGTTTTCTTGTAATTTTAGGTATATGTGCATGGTTAAAGTAAATGTACTGCTTTAAACCTATATAATGAATTCTAACATTGCAAACTCTGCCATAATAAAGCTAATTTGTATATTCTGAGCTCTGAACATTTGACTAAACAAGCTAGCCAATATGATACAATACACTTCTATCATACTGAAAACTAAGTATTATTGTCTTTTCTGAAAGCTTTTGATACAAATCTGAAATGATAGTACTCGTACTGTATTTACATGTTACCCAACGAGGTGGTTAAAGTTCACTGCCCTTTTGTAAACCACCTTCAACAGCAAATATCACCTCAGTCAAACAATATTGGTCAGTAAAGGAATTGGATTAGTGTGAAAGGTCAAGTTAAAGAGCCCAGTGTTACTAAGTGTACAGCGACAATAGAACCAATACAACAAAAACTACGGCAGCTTTGGCTTTGTAAAACAAGAAGGCTTATTAAAAGCGCTCTGTGTCCCACCGCTCAATGCCTTCGACTGTCATCTTTTGTACTGTTTGACTCTCATAGAATCCCAGTATAATGTATCCAAACCTAAAAGCAAAGAGTGCCGAGTTCCTTTTGGTACGGCTGTTTTATTGTGTTGATAGTACTATCTCGGCTCTCTCTTCTTTTATCCAGGCTGATTTGTAGTAGTAGTAGACACACTAGCACTCTTTATTCTAGGGTTGTCACGATACCAGACTTGCAGTTGGTAATACTAATACCTATTGTATGAATTTCCATGATTCTTGATACTTATACGATATACTGTTGGGAAAAAAAATGAACCTATGCACTTTTATATTCACTACTTCACTGACTGTTTCTATGCACTAAATTGGTCTGAAAAGAAGCATCCTATAACATGGAAACACCTAACCTCATCGTGTTTGACTTTTGAAAAGTCGGATTAACACACCTCGAGAATGCGATTGAAAACTAGATCTCTCTAGCGGGTATGTGCCGCCGCAGAGGACCTTTCGTGTCGTGCATGCGCCAATCTCAACACATGGGATATAACCCGGAAGCAGGTCCCGTTCAGTAAAAACATAGGCAATAACTGGAATAAAGAGAAGACTGATTATTTGCTTCACAAATTAAAAAAGCGGAACATTTTGAAGTGCATTGATTGGAGAAGAAAAGAAACAGAGATGTATTCAAAAAGGTAGCTTAGGAAATGGAGAATGCCGACTTAATTCAGCGCTTATAATAACAATATCACTAATACTTGGTTAATATTCAAGTCACAAAATGTAAAATAGAATATTGTTGACGCTTTTTGAATGTTTTTTTTTATTGGGTTTTATTAGGGGTGTAACGGTACACAAAAATGTCAGTTCGGTACGTACCTCGGTTTAGAGGTCATGGTTCGGTTCAGTAAGAAAACAACAAATTATACATTTTTGGGTTATTTATTTACCAAATTTGCAAAATCTTCCACCAAAAATATTTTTCTTAATGGAATATTTGATGTGAAGTAATCGGAACCTTGGATAGGTCAATAATTCATAATAACATTGATTTTGATTCAATATTATGTTTTGAGCAATGACAGTTTGAAAGAAAAAAAAACAACAACTTTGTTTTATTAGTCAAGATTGCAACTTTTTCTAAATTACATTTACCGGTAACCTTTAAGCTTTTTTATTTCACTTTTGTTATGTTTTTGTTTATTTTAATAGTATTTTTAGAATGTGCCGTGGGCCTTTAAAACATTAGCTGTGGGCCGCAAATGGCCTCCGGGGCACACTCTTGACACCCCTGCTATAGATAATAAAAAAATAAATCTGATAAATCTATGGATAAAAAGCAGAGCCTGGTGACGCATGCGCGTTTATCATAACTCTCTCGCTCTCTCTGTCTCTGCCCCTCTCTCACGAATACTGCTGCGCGCACAATATGTTTTGTTTTTAACCCCTTCTTAACCCTGAACGTACATTGAAAATACACACAACCCTAACTCAAAACGCCGGACATTTGAGGCATTTAAGAAACTCCTCCATGACAGCTGCGCAAAAGAGGACATGTCCTGTGAAAAGAAGACGTATGGTCAGTCTATCGTAGCCCGTTAGCTACTAGCATGCCGTGTGTTGTGCCTCGGTTTATACACAACGTGCGTTACGCTACTTAATATGTCCGTGTGGAAACTCGTTCGGTACACCTTCGAACTGAACCGGAACCCCCGTACCGAAACGGTTCAATACAAATACACGTACCGTTACACCCCTAGGTTTTATGGGCGGAATAGAGGACCTCCCATTGGCCCTGCTGTACACGGACTTATATTTACGTTAATTTACGAGTTAGAATGCATTAAAAATAAAAATACATCTGTCGTCTTGTCTTTTATAATGATTGTGAACGATAGGCAACATTCCCAAAAAAGTGCAGTTCCCCTTTAAAGGCAAAGAAGAAAGCATAGACAAACTTCTTCACGCTACATTTGCACACTGCAAACTGATTAGAAATACGTGTGTATTCTGCACAGCTGGCGAGCATGTCCAGGACAATAGCAACCCTCATTTGAAGCGGTATCGGGGCACGAACAAACGTCTTTTCCTTCATACTTAAAACTCCTTCCATCAATCCACAAAACATATTAAATGAACGTCGAGACATTTGAACGTTTTCTTTCCATTCTCCCAACAGTCTTTGTTTCGGACCCACATCCAATCCACCAATCCGAGACCTTCTTTGTAGTTATATCATGTTAGATGGGCAATCTAAGATCATGTTTTGATGCTGTCTGCTATTTAACATTAGCATAGCTAAAGATTTAATATTTATAATCTGTGCCAATAATACAGCAAACATCAGGTACAACAGGAACTGAAATACCCACCCCTGCCCTTGAAAATAATACTAAGTGTAAAAAAAGAAGAAGATGTACTTCAAATCAGACATGGACGATTATAAAATCGATTAGTAAACGTCAGTAGCCGATAATCGATTTTATTGTAAATAAAGTAATGCAGACAGTTCTAAAATTTGACTGACTGCAACGAGCCATCTCACTGAGAGATCTGACCAGCTCCTTTATCATAGGACACTTATGTTCCAGTTTTGCACACTTTTACATTAATTTCATAAATGTAATAGGAATTAATTTAACTGTTTATTATTGCAAATGCATTGTTTTTAAAAGTTGCAAGTGATAAACGCTTAATTGGCAAAACGAAAAGAAATGTAAAACTGTATCAATATACGTAAATGAAAGATGCATCAATAATCGATTTTTAATCAAATCGTAGCTCCTTAGTTGTAATCGTAATCAAATATCAAAAATCAGAAGAAACAGATATTGTTCTGGATTCTTAAGAGGCATATTTTTATTGGAGTGTTTAGATGTTTGTTTTCCATTTTAAATTGTAGAAGTTTTAGAATGTTTTTCTTGTTTGTTTTAATCGATAAAATCTAATTGAGTGTTTACTTTGCTCGACGTCCAGTTTATGTGACATCACTCGAGTTCACTCTCTGTTTTAGACCGCTTCGTCTACTACAGATAAAACCAAACTGTGTCATATTCCTCTTGAGTATAGATCGATCCCTCTGTTCTAAGAGAGCACCGCTTGTCGGTTCAATGTAAACAATTGAATATCTTAGTTGCTCAGACAGTAATGTGTTTATACTGGTTTAGATTCTGGTATGTCATTTCCTAATGGGGAAATACGTTAATGTGTATTGCAGAGCTGGGCAAATATTTTGACTCGAGGGCCACATTGAGAGAAAATAATGTGTCTGGAGTAGGGCTGCAACAACTAATCGATTAAATCGATTAAAATCGATTATAAAAATAGTTGCAGATTAATTTAGTCATCAATTCGTTGGATCTATGCTATGCGCATGCGCAGAGGCTTTTTTTTTTTTTAAATAAAATAAACCTTTATTTATAAACTGCAACATGTACAAACAGCTGAGAAACAATAATCAAAATAAGTATGGTGCCAGTATGCTGTTTTTTTTCCAATAAAATACTGGAAAGGACAGAAATGTAGTGTGTCTCCTTTATCCGATTATTAATCGAAGTAATAATCGGCAGATTAATCGATTATCAAATTAATCGTTAGTTGCAGCCCTAGTCTGGAGGGCCAAGGTGTATGTGTGTATAAATTATATGTACACATTTCGCTGTAAAAATCTGCTGTACAGTATGTGTGTTTGGGTCCCTTTTTTTCAGGAACACTAATACCAAAAGTCACAATGTCCGATAGAGTTCTAAAAACGTTTTGACAGACCACCTCAAAAAAACGGAGTGGAATTTTACAGTTTTTTACTGAATCTGACACCCAAAATGTACATTAAAATAAAGAAAGAGGGATTTACAATATTAACTATGAACAATAAAACACTGAAAATTAACAGCACATGAATGTTGCTCCTCTTTTACTTCTCAGACCAGCTCCTCGATAGTTGTGTATCTTTTACAATCAAGCAAAACGCAACAAAAATGTAAAAAACAGGAAAATACGAATACAAAGTGTAATAAACACCTACAGCATGATATATTATTACGTAAAAATTTGTTTCCGCATCTGTTTCCGACCCACGCGTTTTGGGCTGGTTGCTCTGAAAACACACCCCACCCACTCTGCTTTGTTCCTAGTCTTAGCTGCTGTGACGTAAATTACCGCAATAACTCCTATAACACCCTAAAGTGCAGATTTCGACCATTGAAATACTGTCCATTGTTCAAGACTTATGTTCATTTGAAAACAGCACTGCACATCATAATGGCGGTTACAGTTTTGATGTTAAAGATCTAAAAAAATTATGTAGAAAGTCCGGCAGGCCAGATAGAAAATAATAACGGGCTGCATGTGGCCCGCGGGCCGTATTTTGCCCAGGTATGACTGCGGTGTGGCCCTCCAATGAAAACAAGTTTGGCACCGCTGGTCTAGTGGGACAGGCCAAAGTTAAGTCGGAGAAAATGCAGTCCTTTTATCAAATATTTACTGTTATTCTACGGCCAGGTAGCAAATGCTTCACGGACCAATACCAGTCCTTCGACCGATGGTTGGGGACCACTGATGTAGACTACAAGGAAATGTTTTACATTTAGAAAAAAATCATAATATGACCCCTTTAATGCGCCTTATAATCCGGTGTGCCTTTTGTATGAAAATAGACCTGAATAGACCCGCTCATCGGCAGTGCGCCTTATAATCCGGTGCGCCCTAAGGTCCGGAAAATACGGTACTTATGGATTAATGTCAAGAGATCAAGAGGGAGGCTGATCAATCAATCAATCAATCAATCAATGTATACTTATATAGCCCTAAATCACAAGTGTCTCAAAGGGCTGCACAAGCCACAACGACATCCTCGGCTCAGATCCCACATCAGGGCACGGAAAAACTCAACCCAATGGGACAATGAGAAACCTTGGAGGGGACCGCAGATGTGGGGACCTCCCCCCTGGGCGACCAGTGCATTGGACGTCCAGTGGATCTAGCATAATATTATGTGAGTCCAGTCCATAGTGGATCTAACATAATATTGTGAGAGTCCAGTCCATAGTGGATCCAACATAATATTGTGAGAGTCCAGTCCATAGTGGATCTAACATAATAGTGTGAGAGTCCAGTCCATAGTGCAGGGGTCGGCAACCCGCGGCTCCGGAGCCGCATGCGGCTCCTTGACCACTCTGATGCGGCTCAGCTACATGCATGCCGACCCCCTCGATTTTCCCAGGAGACTTATGGATGTCAGTGCCTCTCATAGACTACTCCCAGGAAAAAATATTCCTATTAACACTCTAATTACTATATAAAGGGCGTGCCCTAATTGCACTGCAGTAATTGTCCTCTATAGCATTTACTTACAGCGTGCCAGGCCAGCCACATGTTGCAAGTTGTTATTACTTGCTCACACAGGAGCCAGCAAAGCATACTTACTCATCAGCCACACAGCTTACACTGACGGTAGCCGTATCAAACAACTTCAACATTGTTACGTTACAAATATGCGCCACACTGTGAACCCACACCAAAAAAGAATGAAAAACACATTTCTGGAGAACATCCCACTGTAACACAACATAAACACAACACAACCATTACCCAGAATCCCATGCAGTCCTAACTCTTCCGGTCTACATTAGACACCCCGCTACCACCAAATCCCCCCACACATCAACCCCCCCCCCCCCTCTTCGTGGTTGGTTGAGCGGAAGAGTTAGGGCTGCATGGGATTCTGGGTATTGGTACCGTCAGTGTAAGATGTGTGGCTGCTGAGTTAGTAGCCTTGCTGTCTCTTACATGAGCAAGCTAAAGCTGCATTCCACTTGTGGCCGAGCAGGTACACTGATTGGGCAGACTGTAGAGGGCGCAAAATGTAGTGTCATCACACTCTGATAATCGGGAGTCTCCCGGGAAAAATGAGAGGGTTGGCAAGTGTGACGCAAGCGACATTCATCCAAAACTCGCGGGCTGCACTAACATCAAATTCCCACATTAAAGTGCGTGCCGGTGCGTGTGTCTGAGACCCCTGGTTAACATAGCACAAAGCATGTAAGCTTTGTATGCGGTGTTTTTCATTTTAAATTTTAAAAACATTTTTGTGGCTCCCATTACTTTCTTTAATGTGTGAAACTTGCCAAAATGGCTCTTTGAGTGGTAAAGGTTGCCGACCCCTGCCATAGTGGATCTAACATAATGTGAGAGTCCAGTCCATAGTGGATCTAACATAATAGTGAGAGTCCAGTCCATAATGGATCTAACATAATATTGTGAGGGTTCAGTCTATAGTGGATCTAACATAATATTGTGAGAGTCCAGTCCATAGTGGATCTAACATAATAGTGTGAGAGTCCAGTCCATAGTGGATCTAACATAATAGTGTGAGAGTCCAGTCCATAGTGGATCTAACATAATATTGTGAGAGTCCCGTCTATAGTGGATCTAACATAATATTGTGAGAGTCCAGTCCATAGTGGATCTAACATAATAGTGTGAGAGTCCAGTCCATAGTGGATCTAACATAATAGTGAGAGTCCAGTCCATAATGGATCTAACATAATATTGTGAGGGTTCAGTCCATAGTGGATCTAACATAATATTGTGAGAGTCCAGTCCATAGTGGATCTAACATAATAGTGTGAGAGTCCAGGCCATAGTGGATCTAACATAATATTGTGAGAGTCCAGTCCATAGTGGATCAAACATAATAGTGAGAGTCCAGTCCATAGTTTATCTAACATAATAGTTTGAGAGTCCAGTCCATAGTGGATCTAACATAATATTGTGAGAGTCCAGTCCATAGTGGATCTAACATAATAGTGAGAGTCCAGTCCATAATGGATCTAACATAATAGTGTGAGAGTCCAGTCCATAGTGGATCTAACATAATAGTGTGAGAGTCCAGCCCACAGTGGATCTAACATAATATTGTGAGATTCCAGTCCATAGTGGATCTAACATAATATTGTGAGATTCCAGTCCATAGTGGATCTAACATAATATTGTGAGATTCCAGTCCATAGTGGGTCTAACATAATAGTGTGAGAGTCCAGTCCATAGTGGATCTAACACAATAGTGTGAGATTCCAGTCCATAGTGGATTTAACATAATATTGTGAGATTCCAGTCCATAGTGGATCTAACATAGTAGTGTGAGAGTCCAGTCCATAGTGGATCTAACATAATAGTGTGAGAGTCCAGCCCATAGTGGATTTAACATAATATTGTGAGATTCCAGTCCATAGTGGATCTAACATAATGGCAAATATTTGCCTAAATGCCTTTGTGCCTTATTTGTCATTTAGAAATAATTTGTCTCAGAAAAGTGAGGATTGAGAATGTCACAATTGGAGCCATAAACCAGATGCTGTTGGACTGTTGGACCGTATCAACTCACAGCTTCCGCTTTCTCTTTGTCATTCTGTCAACCAAGTTCCCTTTGAAAGACCACATCACGAGCTCTTTGGCAGGCTGACGGACTGACCGGCTGAAAGCCTCATGGCCTTGACAGCCCATTTTGAGTGTGCACGAGTCGGATAAATGACTCCTGAAGGGCTCCTCAGTGCGCCTCTTACACAACCTTTATATTAAAAAAAAAAAAAGCCTGCAAAAAAACTGGCAGCTTTTATTTAATTGTATTTGACAGCTCTCAGAGTGGGAGCTCGTCATAAAGGTGAGTGTACTAGTGCAGTAATGGGCGCTAACCCCGAAAAATATAATTGCCACACAGCAGGCAACACAAAGTGATAAAAGGACAAGAAAGAACAGTTGTTATAATGGCTGCAAAATGTAGTAGTTGCTGTAAACTCCAGTGTTTTCCCTTTTTTGACAGTCCTATTTTCGATGCAAGCTAATGGCTATTATTGTTGGGTCCATGGGTGGAACTGTCAAAAACCCCACTCGCTAGGAGAGCAGTTGGAAAATTGCCCAAGAAAGTTGTATAAAAAATGTATTTGCAATGCAATTTAAAAGAAAATATCAAAGAATATAACAGTGGAACTTCAAAAGTAAAACACAGTCTTGTGATTCTGCTTGAAGTCTTTCTACAGTAGTTCCACAACACATTTTCACATAACACAGTGGTTGGCAAATTTTTTATTTATTATTATTATTATTATTTTTTTTTACCAAGTACCACCTCAGAAAAAACTTGCCTCTCCACGTATCACCATAACGACCAACATTGTAACACAGTAGCATAGTAACAAGGCAGATGTTTTATTTAACAAGTTTATTTCATATTTTGGGCCACTGTAACATATCACACAGTTTGAACAGTAACACTGTTTGAATATAGGAAAATAAAACACAAGTGATTCTTTGTAATTCTCAAGTGATTCCTCAGTGTTTGTGCACTGAAAAGCTACAAGTGCCCATACCAGACTTAACATTGCATGATGACTATTATCTAAGGAGGTGTCCTTTCCGAACAATAGTGATGTCACCAAGTATTAAATTCGGAAGCAACTTGTAGACCGCAGTGACATGGGTTTGTACGCCACTCCATTGCCCTGTGCTTATTGAAATGTCAAAGGAGCACAATCAATATTTACACACGCACCATCTGCGTACTTGCCTGTGACATTATGCAACATGCAAGCTTGTTGTTGTCATGGTGTCAAGACTGGAGGACCTGGACGAATTTGTGCAACAAACGTTTGCTGCACATTTTTGTCCTTTACGCACATTCAGGGGCGAAGGATGCCAAAAGTGTGTTTTTGTTCAGTGTTATCATCATTATTACTATTATTATTATTATACCGGGTGTAAGCAACCCGCGTCTCTCAAGCCGCATGCGGCTCTTTAGTGCCGCCCTAGTGGCTCCATGGAGCATTTTTAAAAAAGGATTGAAAATAGTAAAAAGATGGGGGGGAAAATATTGTTTTTGTTTTAGTATGTTTTTTGTTTGAGGACAAACCTTCCCAATTGTTAAAAATCCCACTGTTTAATACAGGGGTGTCCAAACTACGGCCCGTGGGCCAAGTGCGACCCACCGACGTCTTCAATTTGGCCCGCGAGACAACATGAATTTAATAAGGAATCTCACCCACAAGGAGATTGCATTCATTTGAATTGTCTGACAATTCTGATGTTGCCATAATGTCACCATCTGGTAGACACCGTGAATAATACAAGTGAATTAACTTTATTTATGCTCTGTATGACTGTAAGTGTAGCATTTACTTGTATGGCCCAATGCAAAAAACCTTCCTTAGTCATGGTGGGGAAAAAAATTTCAACCAACACAAAAATGTCAACATACAACAGACATAAAAGCCAGTAATTTCCAGGAGTTATCTCACCTTCTGAGTAGCCTCTGATTTACTAATGGTTTCTAATGTTGTAAAAATGCGGAGAATAAATATTACATTTCAACATTTCTGTCAACGAAGATTTGCTTCAGCCTGCGACGTATAGTCATTTTGATAGTAGGCCATTATAGCTAATAGACACTTACGTCATGTGTTGTCTTCATTATAACACTTACTGTATATACGGCTTTTAATTTTTTGCGGCTCCAGACAGATTAGTTTTTTGTATTTTTAGTTTGTTTTTGGTTGCTGGCCCCTGTATTATACCATTACGGTGGATTCATTAGAACTGGGGTGCCCAAAGTAGGGCCCGTGGACCAAATTTGACTGGCTGAGTCATTTTGTTTGGCCCGCCAAAGAGTGGCATCTTTATTATTTATATATAGGTTATTTGTGTTTCACACTTAAAGGGGAACTCCACTTTTTGGGGAATTTTGCCTAATGTTCACAAGCATTATGAGAGACATGACGACCGTTGGATTTTTTAAATAATGCATTCTAACTCGTAATTAAACGTAATTAAAAGTGGGAGGTCCTCTATTCCGCCCATAAAACCCGATAAAAAAAAAACCAGCCAACAATACTCCATTTACATTTCGTGATTTCAAGAGCCAAGTATTAGTAAAGTATTCAGTGTTGGTGATAGGAATTTTCAAAATAGGGTCCTAGGGACCCCAGCAGATCATAAAAATGGGGTCCCACTGTAAATTTTTGGGGTCCCACTTTTTGTAACCGTTTTGAAAACAAATGATAAATGTATGCATTTTCCTGTTATATCTCACTTTCTATATTGTGTTTTGGAAAAAGGTTGTCATAAACGTTACTTAATTAATAAAACAAATGTTTATGTAAATGTATTCAGTTATAAACATTCATTCACTTTCTTCTTTCCTTCATGGATCTAAACTTTACTGCTGCCGGTATTTTTTTTCTATATTTGTTCTTAATAAGTTGTAGGTGTATTTATTTCAGTATAAAAGTGTAAAAAGTGTTTTGCTTCGGTCATTAAATTATGATAATTGTGTGATTGATTATTCTCACCTGTATGTAGATCATCAGTCGTTTAAAAACCGTCACATCTACACTTTGATGGCAAATAATTAAGTTAAAGTTAAAGTACCAATGATTGTCACACACACACTAGGTGTGGCGAAATTATTCTCTGCATTTGACCCATCACCCTTGATCACCCCCTGGGAGGTGAGGGGAAATAATGCCAACAAACTTAGATTTTGGCAAGTTTCAATGTCATTTAATTAGGGCTGCAACAATTAATCGATTAACTCGATTAAAATCGATTATTAAAATAGTGGCCGATTAATTTAGTCATCGATTCGTTGGATCTATGCTATGCGCAGAGTTTTTTTTTTTCATTTTTTAAATAATTTTTTATTTTTTAAATTTTTTTTTAAATAAACCTTTATTTATAAACTGCAACATCTGTCAATCTGTCACTCCTAATCGCTAAATCCCATGAAATCTTATACGTCTAGTCTCTTACGTGAATGAGCTAAATAATATTAGGGCTGCAACAATTAATCGATTAAAATCGATTATTAAAATAGTTGCCGATTAATTTAGTCATCGATTCGTTGGATCTATGCTATACGCAGTTTTTTTTGTTTTGTTTTTAATAAAAAAAAACACAATTATTTATTTGTTTATTTATTTTTTAAATTAACCTTTGTTTATAAACTGCAACATTTACAAACAGCTGAGAAACAATAATCAAAATAAGTATGGTGCCAGTAGGCTGTTTTTTTCCAATAAAATACTGGATAGGATAGAAATGTAGTTTGTCTCTTTTATCCGATTATTAATCGATTAATCGAATTAATAATCGACAGATTAATTGATTATCAAATTAATCGTTAGTTGCAGCCCTACATTTAATACAGTGGCACTCATGGCGTGCAAAACATCTTTCCATCTTCATAAGTGAGCCATTTGCTGAAAAGTGGCTCCTGAAATCTTTTTTCATTGAACATGGGAGTCCTAATACCGGAAATGCAGTATTTGTGATTCATAAAACTTTTGGCGAATCAAAATTTAGGAGATTGTACTGGAAAGTTCATTACTTTGAAGTCGACCAATAAAAATGCAATAAACGGAGACGGAATTTTGATCCGGCAAATAGAAACAAAACAAAACACCGACGGAAAGCGGTAATCGATTAAAAAAAACCAAGTAAACCAGAGTTTTGACCCAGAGAAGGCAGGGTCGGTAAAGAAAGTAAAAATAAAAAACGTGTCCCGAGGACACGCGGACTTCCAGAAATGCGCCTCCTTTCTGATTTCAATGCGTAAAAAGACACAAAAAGTGCGTTAATGCCAACAGTGGTATTGGTAATATTGTTTATGATAAGCGCTAACAAAGAATCACTTGTTTAAAGTACAGTGTTTTATTTTTCTATATTCAAACAGTGTTATTGTTCAAACTGTGTGAAATGTTACAGTGGCCAAAAATATGAAATAAACTTGTCAAATAAAACATCTGCCTTGTTACTATGCCACTGTATTATAATGTTGTTCGTTATGGTGATACTTGGAGAGACAAGTTTTTTTAAGTTGTTTATTATTCTAGTTTCTTCAAAATAGCCACCCTTAGCTCTAATTACTTTTTTGCACTCTCTTGGTATTCTCTCGATGAGCTTCAAGAGGTTAGTCACCTGAAGTGGTTTTCACTTCCCAGGTGTCATAGTTTTGATGTCCTCAGTGACAATCTACAAGGTAAATAGTCATGAAAATAAATAAAACACATTGAAATGAGAAGGTGAGTCCAAACCTTTGGCCTGTACTGTATATCAAAGTTTAAAACATATGAAATTTCATGTCATCATTTTCCTGTCAAAATGGAAACAATGAAAACATTTAGTAAGAAAGATGAAGTATCCACATTATTCCCAGGCTTTCGCGGGCCACATTAAATGACATGTCGGGCCCCCGGGCCTTGAGTTTGACACGTATGATCTTGACCCTGTTGTATCATGTTTGGATAGTATGTTGTTATGTTTTGCTCCTGATTACAACCTTCTGAGGTAAAGAGTGAGTGGTTCACATTTGTCACCGGTTTATATTTATGCCTTATGAAATGTCTGCACGCCAGAGTTCTTACCAGTGAATCCGACATTGCTGTGCTTCAACCGAGATCAAGTGTCACTGTTGATCTGCCATAATTCTAGTGACCGAAGCACTTTACGGACCATCTTTGTTGTCCGAAAAGAGACCTGCGACTGTTGACTGAATTAGTTTTTTTCTTTTTTTCCAGGTCTCTGCGGTGCTTGGATTGCACCAAGCCACTGTTTGTGTGCGACTATGTTTGTGTGAGCCGTCCCCCCCCCCTGGTGCATGCTCCCCGGTCAGGAGGAGAGCGTGTTGGCGGAGATGAAGGCGGGCCGCTCCTCATCGCTGCGGCTCCTGCTGCTCGCCTGCTGTGCGTGCGTAGCCGCCGGGTACCCGTTCAGACCGCCGCCGGACCTCGACGTGACTCCGCGCGTCACCGTGTTGAGCAGCAGTAAGCAGATTTTTGTTCTGTCACTATGCATGGCGCACCGGTGGTACTCTGGTAGACACAACATTAGGTACACTTGCACTGTCTAACTGCATCCAATAATCAACAATTGGGCCCTCACTGAATATTAATGCTCAGTTTCATGCATTATTTCATATTTCTTTAGTTTTTTTGTTATTTAGAGAGTTTTTAATATCAAAAGAAGCGTATTGGCTCTCCTTATGCTGCAGAACATTTGTGCACTGCTGAAAACTAATGGCTGAGTTTGTTATGCAGCTCTTGTATTGGACATCATTCAAAGCAGGCACAGGTATACAAGTGCAAATGTAGTTTTAAACGGAGTATTTAAGCCATTTCCCCTGTGGTGCCGCATCTTCTTCATGTTGTCAGTTGTGTTTATCTCCTTGAACTCACCGCCCTCGCTCGCCGTGTTTTTTTCTTATTTTTAGCGTTCTTGTGATGCAGTTTTTGTCCTTGTCAATCTTTCCACTGCTATCAACGTCGCTCCACTGACTTGCATATACGCACCTTCTCCGTCTTGTCTGTGGAGCTTTTCGTCTTCCTCAAAGTCCTCCCCGCAGAGCCACTGTGGAGACTGCTACTGCCTCAGCTAGTTGAGGGAGGCACCGTAACCATGACAACTGTCCTGGTACAGCGCTCGGTGGCCACAAAACTAGGCACATCCAATACGGTGGAACCTCGGGTTTTTTTGCGTTAATTTGTTCCAAAACCAAACCAAATGAAAACAAACAATGTAATAAGGATGAAACAATATTAAAATTTGATAGCAAGGTTGTTTGTTAAAAAAAAAAAAAAAAGAAAAAAAAAGAAGACAAAAAAATCACCGTTATCATTATTATTGCAATATTCTGGAATATGGAGAAAACGTAGACTACTTATACGCTAACTAAAAACCTTTAACCCCGTTTTATTTACAAAACCCAAAACCAGTGAAGTTGGCACATTGTGTAAATGGTAAATAAAAACAGAATACAATGATTTGCAAATCCTTTTCAACTTATATTCAATTGAATAGACTGCAAAGACAAGATATTTAATGTTCGAACTGAGAAACTAAATTTTTTTTTTTGCAAATAAACATTAACTTAGAATTTAATGGCAGCAACACATTGCAAAAAAGTTGGCACAGGGGCATTTTTACCGCTGTGTTACATGGCCTTTCCTTTTAACAACACTCAGTAAATGTTTGGGAACTGAGGAGACCAATTTTTGAAGCTTTTCAGGTGGAATTCTTTCCCATTCTTGCTTGATGTACAGCTTAAGTTGTTCAACAGTCCAGGATCTCTGTTGTGGTATTTTAGGCTTCATTGCGCCACACATATTGAATGGGAGACAGGTCTAGACTACAGACAGGCCAGTCTAGTACCCACACTCTTTTACTACGAAGCTACGCTGTTGTAATAAGCAGGGGCGTCCATGATAACGTTGCTTGGATGGCAACATATGTTGCTCCAAAACCTGTATGTACCTTTCAGCATGAATGGTGCCTTCACAGATGTGTAAGTTACCGGTACCCATGCCTTGGGCAGTAATACACCCCCATACCATCACAGATGCTGGCTTTTGAACTTTGTGCCTATAAAATTCCGGATGGTTCTTTTCCTCTTTGTTCCGGAGGACACGACGTCCACGGTTTCCAAAAACAATTTGAAATGTGGACTCGTCAGACCACAGAACACATTTCCACTTTACATCAGTCCATCTTAGATGAGCTCGGGCCCAGCGAAGCTGGCGGCGTTTCTGGGTGTTGTTGATAAATGGCTTTGGCTTTGCATAATATCGTTTTAACTTGCACTTACAGATGTAGCGACCAACTGTAGTTACTAACTGGTTTTCTGAAGTGTTCCTGGGCCCATGTGGTGATATCCTTTACACGCTGATGTCTCTTTTCGATGCAGTACCGCTTGAGGGATCGAAGGTCCGTAATATCATTGCTTACGTGCAGTGATTTCTCCAGATTCTCTGAACCTTTTGATGATATTACAGACCGTAGATGCTGAAATCCCTAAATTCCTTGCAATAGCGTGTTGAGAGCTGTTGTTCTTAAACTTTGACAATTTGCTCACGCATTTGTACACAAAGTGGTGACCCTCGCACCATCCTTGTTTGTGAATGACTGAGCATTTCATGGAAGCTGCCTTTATACCCAATCATGGCACCCACCTGTTCCCAATTAGCCAGTTCACCTGTGGGATGTTCCAAATAAGTGTTTAATGAGCATTCCTCAACTTTGTCAGTCTTTTTTGCCACTTGTGCCAGCTTTTTTGAAACCTGTTGCAGGCATCAAATTCCTATTGATCTAATATTTGCCAAAAAATAACAAAGGTTTCCAGTTCGAACGTTAAGTATCTTGTCTTTGCAGTCCATTCATTTGAATATAGGTTGAAAAGGATTTGCAAATCATTGTATTCTGTTTTTTTTTTTGACCATTTACACAACGTGCCAACTTCACTGGTTTTGGGTTTTGTAGAAACGCACCCAATTCCAGGAAATGTTGTCTTGATTTAAAAAAAACAACGTATTTCGGGGTTTGCGTTGGCAGCACTATGTGCCGATAGAAATGTTCCTTTTTTCCCCCTCAGTTTTCCTAATTTGTTTCTTAAAGGGTGATCACATTCCTGCTTATTAGATTGTGCAGGGGTACCTAATGAAGTGGCCGGTGCAGTTTAATTTCTCTGTCTTTGCACATCTCATCTGATCCCGGATTTGTTTTTGTTGATCCGCTGAAGTGCGAGAAGAAAGCCCCCCACTCAAGAAAATACACACTCCTGTCTACCTTTTCCCTCTACAAACACTTCATCAGCCATTAACTTTCTACTCGCCGCCTCCTCTCCCTTGAAGCATCTTGGCGTCTCCGCTCCTCCATCGGTGCTCAATGCCTTGCCCACGGGTCCTCCTACATGACTCACCTCCGCTCCGACAACACAGCAACAATGCATCAGTGCGCTTCGTCTGCGGTCCTCCCCGCGGTTAATCGACCTTGCTCCTCAGAGAGGGCTTTCATATGCAAATCTGCATTCCTGTCATCCCGTTTTGTTCCTTAGCAACCCGATAGACTTATTAAAACCCCCCTCCTGCCTAAATGACTTCTTTTGACTTATTTATTGCAATATTTTTCCTTTCAGAGCGGACATTCTCGGCGGATGTGCGTGAGTTGCATTCCTCTGCACTTGTCGAGTGCTAAAAGCTCCGCTATTATTAAAGAATGAGCCATAATTTGATGCATGAATGTAACTTTTATCGTCGAGCCTTGCCTTTTTCCCTTTCCTGCAGAGCTCGTGAAACGCTGCCCTTTCTCCTTCAGTGTGCATCGCCGACGTGCTGCGGCTTGTTGCTTCCTGACCATGTACCGTTGATATAACCTCCCTCAGATTAACTGGAGTGCGTACACTTTGTATGCGCCCTGGTGCTACAGTTCGAGGCAACTTCTCATTGTCTTCTTCCCACAACAAGCCACTCGTAGTGTGTTCACTCACATAGGCAGTCGGATATTGTCCTGCAAATCCCACGCAGAGTTCCGTTAATACTCCTCTTCCTCCTGCTGCGAACGACGCAGCACACAGTCGGAGGGGAAATCAGTAGATTGTGTGGTGCACGTCTTGGTACTGCGCAAAAGGCCACGATACATTTCTGGTTTTAATGACCTTTTTGTAACTGAGAGAGACTCGATGCATAGAACTGGAGCTAGCTAGACAAACAGCTGCTACTTAAAAAGCTCATATTATGATTTTTTTTTTTTTTTACATTTAAACGCTTCATTGTGTTCTACATAAACATTTTGCCTAGATTACCGTATTTTCCGGACTATAAGGCGCACTTAAAATCATTTTTTTTCTCAAAACTCGACAGTGCACCTTATAACCCGGTGCGCCTAATGTACGCAATAATTCTGGTTTTGCTTACCGACCTTGATGCTATTTTATTTGGTACATTGTGTAATAAGTGTGACCAGTAGATGGCAGTCACACAAGAGATACGTGTAGACTGCAATATGACTCAAGCAAACGACACCAGCATTTTATATGTTCCATTAACAATACATAGAACATTACACACGGCGCTCAAAAATCTATCAAAATGTTTTAGTACAACTTTGGTAAGCTATAAAGCCGCACCGCTTGATGGATTGTACTGTGCTTCAACATACGAGTGTTATTATGCTGTGTGTGTATAAGGTAAGACATATTATCTGGCATTTTGTTTCGCAATATTATGCAAGAGCAACTTTTCTTAACTTCTGGTACCTGCTGATCTGTATTTGGGATCTGCAAAAGTCCTGAATATTTGTGCGCGTCCGCCTTTATAGTCCGTGGAGACGCCGTAGTCAATAAGCTTCTTCTTTTTCTCTATCTTCTTGTTATGGGACATTCATCTTTCAATGTTGCCATTTCTAATATCAAATAGTGTAAAGTTCTTACTTATATATGTCCGAAACTCGCCATGAAAGCGCTAAAACATACCGGTATAGTGAGTTTACATTATTCACCCAAGGAACTTTAGTTAATAGAGAGTTCCGGTCGGACGGTTTTTCACGGGACACATTTCCAGCGTTGATATTGTTTTGTTTCGCAATATTATGCAAAAGCAACTTTTCTTACCTTCTGGTACCTGCTGATCTGTATTTAGGATCTGCATAAGTCCTGAAAAATTGCGTGCGTCCGCCTTTGTAGTACGTGACGACACCATAGTCGATAAGCTTCTTCTTTTTCTCTATCTTCTTGTTATGGGGCATTCATCCTCTCCTGTTGCCATTTCTAATACAAAGTAGTGTAAAGTTTTAACTTATATCTGCCACGAAAGCGCTAAAACATACCGGTGTAGTGAGTTTACATTAATCACCCAAGGAACTTTAGTTATTAGAGAGTTCCGGTCGGACGGTTTTTCAAGGGACACATTTCCGGCGGATGAGGAGATGCTGCTCCGTTATTGATTTAAGTAAAGTCTGAATGTCATTAAAAGAGTTAGCTCCATCTTTTGACACTTCTTCCACTCCCGTTCTTGCACGCTACACCGCTACAACAAAGATGACGGGGAGAAGACGCTGTCGAAGGTGAGCCACGTAAATAAGACCATCCACAAAACGGCGCATCTGGAAGCGACTGTCAGAAAGCGGCTTGAAGATAATCTGTAAAACATAATCTATGCAACATTTTGAGGAAAGAACCACCATTACATGTTATGTAGACCACAAGGAAGTGTTTTACATTTAGAAGAAAAAAAAATAATATGACAGTGCGCCTTTTGTGTAAAAAAAAGACCTGACTAGACCTGCTCATCGGCAGTGCCCCTTATAATCCGGTGCGCCCTATGGTCCGTAAAATACGGTTTGTTTTACAGACCATCTTCAAACCGCTTTATGACCATCAATTCAGGATGCACTTTTTTTGTGGGCGGTCCTATTTACGTGCCTCCACTTTGACCGCGTCTTCTCCCCCATCAGCCATGTTGTAGTTTTTAGCGCTTCCATACGGAGTCTACTGACAGAAATACAGTACAGGCCAAAAGTTTGGACACCCCTTCTCCTCATTCAATGAGTTTTCTTTATTTTTATGACTGTTTACATTGTAGATTGTCACTGAAGGAATCAAAACTATGAATGAACACGTGGAGTTATGTACTTACAAAAAAAGGTGAAATAACTGAAAACATGTTTTGTATTCTAGTTTCTTCAAAATAGCCACCCTTTGCTCTGATTACTGCTTTGCACACTCTTGGAATTCTCTCAATGAGCTTCAAGCACACCTGTGAAGTGAAAACCATTTGGGTCCATTTGTACACTCTCAGTCACATTAACATTGATATTATACATGTGGGCACATAGGTAGAAATGCCGTTAAATGTAGCTTTGATGTAGCAAACTACCTTTGCCGTGTAGCTTGTAGCGTGGCTTGCTACAATTCTCCGGGGATAGCTTCCCCTGTAGCTTAGCTACATTTAATCGAGAGTAACATGTAGCTTAGCTTATTACATTTTCCAATTAGCTTGTCCGGCACTGGTTTTAAAGCACCTTCAACGTTAGTTTTTAAGCCAAAATGCGTCCATTCTCCCTTTTCTGTCTACACACCGTGTCTGCTTATAAGTACTCCGTGCTTGTGCGTTGCCGAACGTACCGTATTTTTCGGAGTATAAGTCGCTCCGGCCGAAAATGCATAATAAAGAAGGGAAAAAACATATATAAGTCGCATTTTTTGGGGAAATGTATTTGATAAAACCCAACACCAAGAATAGACATTTGAAAGGCAATTTTAAAATAAATAAAGAATAGTGAACAACAGGCTGAATAAGTGTACGTTATATGACGCATAAATAACCAACTGAGAACGTGCCTGGTATGTTAACGTAACATATTATGGTAAGAGTCATTCAAATAACTATAACATATAGAACATGCTATACGTTTACCAAACAATCTGTCACTCCTAATCTCTAAATCCCATGAAATCTTATACGTCTAGTCCAGGGGTCGGCAACCCAAAATGTTGAAAGAGCCATATTGGAGCAAAAATACAAAAACAAATCTGTCTGGAGCCGCAACAAATTAGAAGCCATATTACATACAGATAGTGTGTCATGAGATATACATTGAATTGAGATGACTTAAAGGACACTAAATGAGCTCAAATATAGCTACAAATGAGGCATAATGCCCCAAATGTACATATAGCTAGCATGTTAGCATCGATTAGCTTGCAGTCATGCAGTGACCAAATATGTTTGATTAGCACTCCACACAAGTCAATAACACCAACAAAACTCACCTTTGTGTATTCACGCACAACGTTAAAAGTTTGGTGGACAAAATGAGACAGAAAAAGAAGTGGCATAAAACACGTCCTGGAAAGTCGGAGAAAGTTATACCTTGTAAACAAACTAAGGTGAGTTCAAGGACCGCCAAAATTAGTAGGACAAAACGGCGCTCGCCAAATACTCGAATCAGTGAAGCATGTTTAATACAAACAGTGTGCTTTATAACAATTAGGGAGGTTTGTGTCATGTTTGTCCTCCTACAGAAACCATATTAAAACAAAAAATTTATTTTTTTTCCCCTCATCTTTTTCCATTTTTCATACATTTTTGAAAAAGCTTCAGAGAGCCACTAGGGCGGCGCTAAAGAGCCGCATGCGGCTCTAGAGCCGCGGGTTGCCGACCCCTGGTCTAGTCTCTTACGTGAATGAGCTAAATGATATTATTTGATATTTTACGGTAATGTGTTGATAATTTCACACATCAATCAATCAATCAATCAATCAATCAATCAATCAATCAATCAATCAATCAATCAATCAATCAATCAATGTTTATTTATATAGCCCTAAATCACAAAAGTCTCAA
This sequence comes from Entelurus aequoreus, assembly GCF_033978785.1. NCBI lineage: Eukaryota > Metazoa > Chordata > Actinopteri > Syngnathiformes > Syngnathidae > Entelurus > Entelurus aequoreus. Next base: position 12,690,789 of record NC_084739.1, read on the forward strand.
AGGGCTGCACAAGCCACAACGACATCCTCGGCACAGAGCCCACACAAGGGACGTCGATGTGAATGACTATGAGAAACCGTGGGGAGGATCGCATATGTGGGTAACCCCCCCTCTAAGTACAGTCCCTAGTGGATCCAACAAAACAGTGAGAGTCCAGTCCATAGTGGGGACAGCAGAAGACCATCCCGAGCGGAGACAGGTCAGTAGCGCAGAGACGTCCCCAACCGATGCACAGGCGAGCGGTCCACCCCGGGTCTCAACTCTGGACAGCCAGCACCTCATCCATGGTCACCGGAACCGGAATAACCCAGCGAGGGGGCGGAGGAGAAAAGAAAACTGCAGATCAACTGGTCTAAAAAATGGGGGTCTATTTAAAGGCTAGAGTATACAAATGAGTTTTAAGATGGGACTTAAATGCTTCTACTGAGGTAGCATCTCTAACTGTTACCGGGAGGGCATTCCATAGTACCGGAGCCCGAACAGAAAACGCTCAGTAGCCCGCAGACTTTTTTTGGGCTCTGGGAATCACTAATAAGCCGGAGTTCTTTGAACGCAGATTTCTTGCCGGGTCATATGGTACAATACAGTCAGCAAGATAGGCTGGAGCTAGACCGTGTAGTATTTTATACGTAAGTAGTAAAACCTTAAAGTCACATCTTAAGTGCACAGGAAGCCAGTACAGGTGAGCCAATATAGGCGTAATATGATCAAACTTACTTGTTCTTGTCAAAAGTCTAGCGGCCGCATTTTGTACCAACTGTAATATTTTAATGCTAGACATAGGGAGACCCGAAAATAATACGTTACAGTAATCGAGACGAGACGTAACGAACGCATGAATAATGATCACATAAGTCGCTCCTGAGTATAAGTCGCATTTGAAAAAAACTATGAAAAAAAACTGCAACTTATAGTCCGAAAAATACGGTACTCTTCTGTTCGTAAAACCAGCAATGTCACGACATCATGCCCGTAAAAAAAAAAAAAAGGGGAACCAGTATTTTCATTAGTACCGCGGTACTTTATTAGTACCAGTATACCGTACAAAGCTAGTGTACAGTAAGTGCATTAGTAAACATTGGATAAAGTGAACAATAGTGCTTGTCTGAGTGAGGTATGGTCAAACACAGCTCATTAGCATTAAAGCTACAGACACACAATATTGCATATTCTCAGTAGGGCTTACTAAAAGCTATTTTAAATTTCAGCATCAAGGCCAGATGACAATACACTACTCTAAGACCTTTTACAGAAATGCATCTTTGTCCAGATCCTCACCATACCGCAACAGGCTCCTGTTTGGTCCATGCACCACCAGTCTACCAAGCATCATTTGAAAATTGCCTCTGTGTTGTTGTGTTGCAGTTCTAAAATGCACAGTGGCAGTGGTGCTGCTGCTGTCATGCTCACCCCAAGCCAAAGGGCTCCCTGATAGACGCCCGGTTCAGCGTGTGCAAACCTCGGGGCATCACCTGACTATACGGCGTGCACCTTTTTCACAATGTGACAAGCACATGTGCTGCACTGCACACCATATGCAGCAGCAGAGAGCAGTAGAGGAGGGCAGCCTGGCAGAAACCCCCAACAACATTATGTCACACTCTTTTCATTATCTTCCAATCCTCTGTGGAGCCGTGTGGTGTAAGAGGAACCATCCCTTAAAAAAAAATCCACTTATTTATTGAGGATTTTTTTTTATTGCAGGGTTGGTATGAGTCCAGTGAGTTGAACAGAGCGAGTGATATAATGCCAAAGGTTTTGTATCGACTTCCCAGGCTGAGATCCATCAGAGAGAGGGAACACTTGCAGTATCCAAAGGCATTCAATGAGATGTACGAAAGCGTGCGTGGATTTTAAAACACGTTCAACATGTGGATTCTGGACTTGTCTACTAATATGATTATGGAGATGTTGGAGATGCAGTGCTTTTCTAGTTTAGTCGGGATTTCATTGGGTATATTAGATGGCAGGCCAGTATTTGAGTAAATATGTTGAAAATATCACAGCTTCACACCATATACCGTATTTTCCGGACCATAGGGCGCACCGGATTATAAGGCTCACTGCCTATGAGTGGGTCTAATCAGGTCTATTTTCATACAAAAGGCGCACCGGATTATAGGGCGCATTAAAAGGGTCATTTATTTTTTTAATTTTTTTTTCTAAATGTAAAACACTTCCTTGTGGTCTATATAACATGTAATGGTGGTTCTTTGGTCAAAATGTTGCATAGATTATATTTTACAGATCATCTTCAAGCCGCTTTCTGACAGTCGCTTCAGGATGCACCGTTTTGTGGACGGTCTTATTTACGTGGCTCACCTTCGACAGCGTCTTCTCCCCGTCATCTTTGTTGTAGCGGTGTAGCGTACAAGGACGGGAGTTGAAGAAGTGTCAAAAGATGGAGCTAACGGTTTTAATAACATTCAGACTTTGCTTAAATCAACAACGGAGCAGCATCTTCTCATCCGTGGCTCACTAGTGCAATAACAACGCCGAAAATGTGTCCCGTGAAAAACCAACCAACCGGAACTCTCTAATACCCAAAGTTCCTTGGGTGATTAATGTAAACTCACTATACCGGTATGTTTTAGCGCAGGGGTGTCAAACTCATTTTAGATCGGGGGCCACATGGAGAAAAATCTACTCCCAAGTGGGCCGGACTGGTAAAATCACGGCATGATAACTTAAAAATAAAGACAACTTCACATTGTTTTTTTTGGTTTAAAAATAGAACAAGCACATTCTGAAATTGTACAAATAATAATGTTGTTGTTTTTTTTACACTTACATGTTGCGGTTAATAGTATTCTATCTTCATTTGTTGTTATTTATACTTTTTGAATAAATGTGATAATGAGAGTGATAACTCATTGGTGTTAAGTTTCAATCTATCAAGATAAAAAAATGATATTAAAATCAAATTACAGGATGTTATTTATGTAGTTTGCTCATTTTCCTCGACTGATGTGGTTTATTTTGTACATATGTAGCATCATCTACAAAGATTTAAAAAATTGCTATTGTGACATCTAGTGGACACATTTAGAACAGCAGTTTCTTTCATTCAAAAATTTCGGCTCATTTTTATACTTAGCAAACTCATCCCACGGGCCGGATAAAACCTGTTGGCGGGCCTGATCCGGCCCGCGGGCCGTACGTTTGACACTCCTGTTTTAGCGCTTTCATGGCGAGTTTACTGACAGATATAAGTAGGAACTTTACACTACTTTATATTAAAAATGGCAACAGTGGAGGATGAATGTCCCATAACAACAAGATAGCGAAAAATAAGAAACTTATCGACTATGGGGTCGTCACGGACTACAAAGGTGGATGTGCGCAAATATTCAGGAATTTTGTAGATCCCAAATACAGATCAGCAGGTACCAGAAGGTAAGAAAAGTTGCTTTTGCATAATATTGCGAAGCAAAACGCCAGATAATGTCTTACCTTATACACACACCATAATAATACTCGTATGTTGAAGCACAGTCCAATCCATCAAGCGGTGCGGCTTCATAGCTTACCAAAGTCGTACTAAAACATTTTGATAGATTTTTGAGCGCCGTGTGTAATGTTCTATATTTTTAATGGAACATATATAACATTTTGGTGTTGTTTACTTGAGTCATATTGCAGTCTACACGTATAGATTATGTGTGACTGCCATCTACTGGTCACAGTTGTCATTACACAATGTACCAAATAAAATAGCTTCGAGGTCGGTAAGCACAACCAAAATGATTCCGTACATTAGGCGCACCGGGTTATAAGGCGCACTGTCGAGTTTTTGAGAAAATGAATGCATTTTAAGCGAGCCTTATAGTCCTGAAAATACGGTAAACGTACCATAGCTCCTAGGGTTGCGCGATATAAACAATATGCAATATAATTTATATGAATTTTGCAGACGATAGAGCTTTTAATACTCCAGTTATATCGTGGTAATGCATGTTGATGACACATTTTAACCGTGTCCCACCCAATAAAACCCCCCTCCGCCCCAAAAACACAGTTTGAAAAAAGAAAATCTTGATTTTACTCAACAGAACAGCAACAATGCAAAAATATCCATTTTAAAAATAATTTTGACATCTCCTTTGCGACGGGCGTAGGCACGTCTGTGCGAGTGTAACAGGGGCCAGTCAAAGTCAAGAATAGTGTTGGCGATCTTGGAGCTTGCCTGTGCTTTTAGCTCGGTAGTCGGTCATCGGCGACCCGAGTTCAGGCCTCGTGTTTGCAGAGCGGCCAGCCTGAAATACGGATGTCAGGGACAGACGCGGAAGGAGATTTTTACAACAAAGTTCTAAAGCTTAGTGATGTATCAGATATATCAGATTGTACGTGGGGTTTTTTTTTACCCTTCGCGTTCATATTTCACTTTGTTTGTTGCATTTTTGTTGCGTTTCGCTTGATTGTAAAATATCAAGAGGGGGTGTGGCGTTCATATGTAGTCGATATTCAGTGTTTTATCGGTCATAGTTAATATTGTAAATCCCACCTTTTTTAAAGGCCTACTAAAACCCACTACTACCGACCACGCAGTCTGATAGTTTATATATCAATGATGAAATCTTAACATTGCAACACATTAGATTAGTAAAGTGCAATTTTAAATTTCCCGCGAAATATTCTGCTGAAAATGTCTCGGTATGATGACGTTTGCGCGTGACGTCACGGATTGTAGCGGACATATTGTGACACCATTGTGGCCAGCTATTAAGTCGTCTGTTTTCATCGCAAAATTCCACAGTATTCTGGACATCTGTGTTGGTGTATCTTTTGAAATGTGTTTAATGAACAATGAAAACAGCAAAGAAGAAAGCTGTAGGTGGGAAGTGGTGTATTAGCGGCCGGCTGCAGCAACACAACCAGGAGGACTTTGAGTTGGATAGCAGACGCGCTACCGTGAGTACGCAGCTTTGGCTTCCAAACATTTGATCGCTTGCCCGTACGTGCGTGCCGCTATGTGCATGTCACGTATGTAACTTTGGGGAAATATATGTGCTGTATGAACTTTACGGAGGTGAACGGTACTTTGGGCTGTGGGTTTGAGTGTGTTGTGCGGGTGTTTGAGTTGTATTGGTGGGTTATATGGACGGGATTGGTGAGGTGTTTGTTATGCGGATTAATTTGTGGCATATTAAATATAAGCCTGGTTGTGTTGTGGCTAACAGAGTATATATATGTCTTGTGTTTATTTACTGTTTTAGTCATTCCCAGCTGAATATCAGGTCCCACCCGCCTCTCACAGCATCTTCCCTATCTGAATCGCTTCCACTGCCCTCTAATCCTTCACTCTCACTTTCCTCATCCACAAATCTTTCATCCTCGCTCAAATTAATGGGGTAATCGTCGCTTTCTCGGTTCGAATCGTTCTCGCTGCTGGTGGCCATGATTGTAAACAATGTGCAGATGTGAGGAGCTCCACAACCTGTGACGTCACGCTACTTCCGGTACAAGCAAAGGCTTTTTTATCAGCGACCAAAAGTTGCAAACTTTATCGTTGATGCTCTCTACTAAATCCTTTCAGCAAAAATATGGCAATATCGCGAAATGATCAAGTATGACACATAGAAGGGACCTGCTATCCCCGTTTAGATAAGAAAATTTCATTTTAGTAGGCCTTTAATTTCATGTACATTGTGGATGTCTCATTCAGTAGAAAAACTTAAAATTCCATTCCGTTTTTTTAAGGCGGTCTGTCATAAAGTTTTTAGCATTCAATCAGACATTATTGGGAGGTTTTGTATTAGTGTTCCTAAAAATCAGATATACCGGCCCCCAGACACATTTTTTTTCTCTAAATTTGGCTCCCCGGGTCAACGATACCATGTTGGTATACTATCAGGTTGATAACACAGTTGTTAGATGGTTGATAGTTGTTGTTGTTATTGTTTCCGAACTCGGGAAATAAGTAGGATAATAGGACATAATTTGAAATGTTTATATTGTTACACCACCATTGAACCATGTCTGATTATAATTGTGATGAAAATTTTAATAAAGATTAAAAGCCCCTTTTTCTAACTACTCCATCCCATTTTTTACGAAAAAAGACCATTTGGAATTAAATCACAAAAAGTTAAATGGACTGCAAATTTGTAGTGTCTGTATTAGTATGACCAATACTGCCACTGTAACTACTTTGTGTTGGATTGATACCCAAATTTGCAGTATCACCCAAAACTATCCAAACAACAGAAGAATTAAGTGCTTATTACATTTTAACATATTAACAGAAGTGATGATAGAACCATGTTACAAAAAAAGTAAACAACTGTTTACGAGGAGAAAACACTGCACAACCGGAAATGATGTAATGTTACCGCATATGTCTGCAGCTAAATTAGAAGCCTTCGTAAACCTGTTTTGAAATGGTTCTATTATCATTTACATAGCAAATAATATACATTGATACAGCATATAATGTCATCGCAAGAGGCTGCTGTGTATATTGGCATATATATTGTAGGCTATATTGCCCATCCCTATTAGATAGATAGATAAATAGTACTTTATTTATCTATCTAATAGGGATGGGCAATATAAGCAACCACACAAAGTGTGGCATTGCAGTGTAGCTCCTTGGATGAATGTGAATAAGTGATGATTCTGCCCTCTCAGGTCTCCATGGCTGCAGGCGTTTCCGCTCTTCCATCGTCAACTACAGTGCCATGTTGCTGGAGGCTGAGGGTGAGCAGCGCCTCTACGTCGGGGCCCGCGGGGCCGTGTTCGCGCTCGACGCCTCTGACATCTCCGCCGCCTCTGCTCTCACCGTGAGTGTGTTTGTTTGCCCGTGTTGATGCACCTTCCGTTATGGGGAAAAAAAGTATTTTAACTCTACGTCGGGCTTCATTTGCATTCCACCGCGCGGGGTCTATTTTAGGTTTGACGCTGAAAATGATTAAGTCCTCGGGTCCATTTAGAATTCACAGAAAAAAAACACTTGAATATTGAAGAGGGTTGACACTTGCATCAATTAGCATGATGTGCCTCAAACAATCTTGCCAGTGTTTATTACAATCATACTTGACTCCAAATGGATACAGTACAGCACAGCTAACAAGAATAAGAAAGCAATGATTACAGTAGATATAAATCAAACCCGCAATGTGGATGGTGAATTAATGTTCATGATTAACAGCTGTAAATGACCTTAAAAGTCAGATTCTAGTTGATATTTGAGTAATATAATCCCCCCCAAAAATCAGTGATATATAAAACCCAAAACCAGTGAAGTTGGCATGTCGTGTAAATCCTAAATAAAAAAAATCATTTTCAACCTATGTTCAAGTGAATACACTGCAAAGACAAGATATTTAACGTTTGAACTGGTAAACTTTATTATTTTTTGCAAATATAAGCTCATTTGTAATTTGATGCCAGCAACATGTTTAAAAAAAGCTGGCACAAGTGGCAAAAAAGACTGAGAAAGTTGAGGAATGCTCATCAAACACTTATTTGGAACATCCCACAGGTGAACAGGCTAATTGGGAACAGGTAGGTGCCATGATTGGGTATAAAAGCAGCTTCCATGAAATGCTCAGTCATTCACAAACAAGGATGGGGCGAGGGTTATCACTTTGTGAACAAATGCGTGAGTAAATTGTCGAACAGTTTAAGAACAACATTTCTCAACGAGCTATTGCAAGGAATTTAGGGATTTCACCATCTACGGTCCGTAATATCATCAAAAGGTTCAGAGAATCTGGAGAAATCACTGCACGTAAGCGGCAAGGCCCGTGACCTTCGATCCTTAAGGCAATACTGCATCAAAAACCGACATCAATGTGTAAAGGATATTACCACATGGGCTCAGGAACACTTCAGAAAACCACTGTCAGCAATGGTAGTTCATTGCTACATCTGTAAGTGCAAGTTAAAACTCTACTATGCAAAGTGAAAGCCATTTATCAACAACACCCAGAAATGCCACAGGCTTCGCTGGGCCCAAGCTCATCTGAGATGGACTGTGAAAAGTGTTCAGTGGTCTGACGAGTCCACATTTCAAATTGTTTTTGGAAACTGTGGACGTTGTGTCCTCCGGACCAAAGAGGAAAAGAACCATCCAGACTGTTATAGGCGCAAACTTCAAAAGCCAGCATCTGTGATGGTATGTGGGTGTATTAGTACCCAAGGCATGGGTAACTTACACATCTGTGAAGGCACCATTAATGCTGAAAGGTACGTACAGGTTTTGGAGAAAAATATGTTGCCATTCAAGCAATGTCTTGTTAAAAGGAAAGGCCATGTTACACAGTGGTAAAAATGTGCCCTGTGCCAACTTTTTTGCAATGTGTTGCTGCAATTAAATTCAAAGTTAATGATTATTTGCAACAAAAATGTTTTTTTTTTCAGTTCGAACATTAAATATCTTGCTTGTCCTTGCAGTCTATTCAATTGAATGTAAGTTGTAAAGGATTTACAAATCGTTGTATTCTGTTTTGTATTTACGATTTACACAACGTGCCAACTTTACTGGTTTTGGGTTTTGTATGACTATATATACATTGTATTATGTCAGATTGAGTGGGAGGCCTCTCCGGAGCAGAAACGTCAGTGTCTTCTCAAGGGAAAAGACAACAAGGTGGGCTTTTAACGTTTCCATCTTTTACTCCCTAGGCTTTGATGTCCTCACTAAACATGTTTTTTTTTTCTTCTGCCCTCCAGACTGAGTGTTTTAATCACATCCGCTTCCTGCAGAGGTTCAACTCCACGCATCTCTACATGTGTGGGACTCACGCCTTCAGTCCTATGTGTGCATATATAGTAGGTTTGACCTTTTGTCACTCAAGCATTTTTACCAAGTGTATCTCCTTCACTGTTTATACTTTATTTAGACTTAGACTTAGACACACTTTATTGATCCACAAGGGAAATTGTTCCACACAGTAGCTCGGTTGCAAAGGATGGAAAGGGTAATGATGGAAAGGTTAATGCACAAAAAGAGGGCGAAAACAAAAGGTATAAAGTAGACTAAAAATGTACAATAGTAGCAATATAAAATATAACATATATGTAATATTTACATATATATACAGTATATACTAGAGATGTACGATAATATCGGCCTGCCGATATTATCGGCCGATATATGCGTTAAAATGTAATATCGGAAATTATCAGTATCGTTTTTTTTATTATTGGTATCGTTTTTTTTGTTTTTTTTTAAAATTAAATCAACATAAAAAACACAAGATACACTTACAATTAGTGCACCAACCCAAAAAACCTCCCTCCCCCATTTACACTCATTCACACAAAAGGGTTGTTTCTTTCTGTTATTAATATTCTGGTTCCTACATTATATATCAATATATATCAATACAGTCTGCAAGGGATACAGTCCGTAAGCACACAAGATTGTGCGTGCTGCTGGTCCACTAATAGTACTAACCTTTAACAGTTAATTTTACTAATTTTCATTCATTACTAGTTTCTATGTAACTGTTTTTATATTGTTTTACTTTCTTTTTTATTCAAGAAAATGTTTTTAATTAATTTATCTTATTTTATTTGATAAATTTTTTTAAAAAGTACCCTATCTTCACCATACCTGGTTGTCCAAATTAGGCATAATAATGTGTTAATTCCACGACTGTATATATCGGTTGATATCGGTATCGGTTGATATCGGTATCGGTAATTAAAGAGTTGGACAATATCGGCATATCGGATATCGGCAAAAAGCCATTATCGGACATCCCTAGTATATACTATATACTGATATATTATATTATTATATTATATTTTTATATAATATTTACAATATATAACAAATCCCAATTACCATGTACAATATTACAGTATATGTAACAGCTGCAGCAAAAAAAGGGCAGCATTATATAAAGTTAAGGTAAAGTTAAAGTACCAATGATTGTCACACACACACTAGGTGTGGTGAAATTTGACCTCTGCATTTGACCCATCCCCTTGATCACCCCCTGGGAGGTGAGGGGAGCAGTGGGCAGCAGCGGTGCCGCGCCCGGGAATCATTGAGAGTACATCCAGCAGAAAATATACATTATAATCAAAGAGAGGTAGCTAACATAGAAGCGTTCAGGTAATAGACAGATATCATCTAAATACATTTACATAAAGTGTCTGAATATAGTTATGTAGATATGTTTAAACCAATGCAAAAGCACTGTGCAGTTGTTGTTTCACCAATGTTATAATGACTTGACTTAAACGGGAACTGCATGTTTTTTTGGAATTTTGCCTATCGTTCACAATCATTATGAAAGACATAACGACGGATGGATTAAAAAAAAAAAAAGCATTCTAACTTGTAAATAAATGTCTTATTTCGCCCATAAAATCCAATATATAACCATTCAAAAACTGCCAATAATACTCCATTTACATTTCGTAATTCGAATATTAACCAAGTATTGGTGATATTGTTATTATAAGCTCTAACGCAGATTAACTATTTATAGCGGCGCCTTGATCACTTCCGTGTGTCCTTATGTTTACATCATGGAGTGGTCTGCTGCTTCCTCGCTTCCCTGCTCCCTATAAGTTTATTCTAGATCATAAATCATGCATCTCACCTAGACATAAGACGTCTGAGTAGGTATTCCGACAAGTTGGTACACTTTGACAGCCATTTAGGACTCGAAACTGGCGAGGACGACACAAAGAAATGCTTGTCCCCTTCGCCCCCCTCCCTTTTTCTTCATCTAAATGTGAATATATGAACATCTTAGCAATCGGCATCCTAATGACAACAGACCTTGCACAGTAAGTGATATTTTATTATGTTTGTTGGCTCTCATGAAGTGTACAGTGGGTAATAATCGGTGATGAAGAAAAATAAAGCAAACATTGTGATGCGTTTTTGAAATTAGTGCTTAAAATTATCAAAATACGTAAATATTAAATGTTATTATAAATGTGCATGTAACTACATTACACATACTTACATCATGTATATAAAACCTCAATGGAGGTGTTTGGATGTTTTTATAAGGGCTTTGTAGGCGGAATTGCACGGCTCCTATAGGCTCCATGCTAAGCAAACTTTTGATTGCATTTATTTAATATTTAGAATGCCAAAAAAAACAACTAATTTATCTGTTGTCATGTCTCTCATAAGGATTGTGAATGATAGGCAAAATTAAAAAAAAAAGTGTAGTTCCCCTTTCACATGTCTTTGAATTAAAAAATAAAAACAAACATTTCAGGAAATATTTAAAAAAAGAGCAACCAATAAATTAAAACTATTCTACTACATGTGGGGCTTTTTTGTCATTTTAGTAATTTTTTGCTCCTTTTTGGCCATCATTTTGGTGCTGTTACTCCCTACGATTTTTTTCATGTTGAATAATAAAAGTCCATTTTGAAATGTCTTTGTTGGTCAATCATATGCTGGGAATTAATTTAAACCCAACTTGTACCAGCAAGGATAAAAATGTCCCCACTTAGCCCCATTATAACCCTATTTTTAATCATACAGTATTTAATTTTGGAGAAAAATACTGTTTTATTATTATTATTATTATGTATAAATATACATAGTATTTCTAATCTTATGTGTATATTTATGAAGTATATTTATTCAACATGTATTATATGGAAATTGAAAAATGACTCATTTTATGTGTTTTCACAAAACAAAAAACTGTTCATTTCTTTAAAATAAATGGGCATTTAAAGGGTAAAAATGGTAAAAATAAACATTTCCCATGTTTTTTTGTTTTTTTTTTATTGTTTTTTAATAATGTCCTGCCCAGTTTCTCAGGCAAATCATATAGTAGATGTAGATGCCCATATCGGCTGTTCAGATTTACTTTACAAAAGAGAAGTGTAGGATACTTCCATGTTTTTATTTGTACTTAGGTTGATTTAAAAAAATAGTAAAAAACTAAAAAAAAGTTACACATTTTTAATAATTTTTCGTGGTATTTGCCTCGATCTGAATTAAATTGGTTCTGTGGCGCAGCTTGTACCTCGAAAAACTCGTATTGCGCAAAGGCGTCCCTCATTAAATTGAATTCAAGTCAATTTAATCCGTGCTTGGCCCCCAAACAGTGCAGTTTGTATTTATCAATGTGGTATTTTAAGGCTAACTCCTCACACGTTCTGTCATAGGATGCTGAGAGATTTGTGATGTCTTCACCTGAAGAGGGCAGAGACAAATGTCCTTACGGCCCAAAGACGGGCTACACTGGCATCATCGCAGGCAAGGACCATCAATCTTCCTCCACAGAAGTTCAGAGAAATATAAATGACTATTTCTCGTCTCCAGACCAGGAGATGTACACCGCTTCCCAGTACGAGTTTAGAAGCTTCCCAGACATCCGCCGCAACTCTCCGTCTCCCACGCTAAAGACGGAGGATGCGCCCACGCGATGGTTGAACGGTAGGTAAATGGAGAATATTAATATCAGCAAATTTATTTTTTAGTGAAAAGCTTATAGTGCTCTACACGCATTTTTGGGCATTGAAGCGCAGCATCTTTTTCTTCAAGCGTGATGAAGAATTTCTAAAAGCATTAATGAACATCCAATTCTAAACAAGGAATTATCTTCATTACAGAAGCCAGCTTTGTGGGCTCGGCGTTGGTGAGGGAGAGCTTGAGCAGCAGTACCAGCGCGGGCGATGACGACAAGATCTACTACTTCTTCACCGAGGGAAGCTTGGAACAGACGAGCACCTCCACCCACGGCAGGGTGGCGCGAGTGGCACGTATTTGCAAGGTGAGAGGGTGGAGAGACTGGATTAATGTTCGTTGAGGGGCCGTACCGTAAGAGATGATGGAAGGCAGTGGTTACAAAGCTGATTAGAGGAGCGTGTGTGGTGGATAAATGTCTTGTAGCTTGAAAGGATAGAGGGTGGATCCACGCTGACAGGCTGTTAACTTCTAACGCTGCCTTCACTGGCACTTATTTGCACTTGACGCTTACCGTATTTTCCAGACCAAAGGGCGCACCGGATTATAAGGCGCACTGCCAATGAATGCTCAATTTTTTTTATTATTATCTTTTTTCATATATAAGGCACACCAGATCATAGGGCGCATCATATTATTAATTTTTTTTTCTAAATTGAAAACACTTCATTGACGTCAACATAACATGTAATGGTGGATCTTTTGGTAAAATGTTGCATAGATTATGTTTTACAGATCATCTTCAAGCCGCTTTCTGACAGTCGCTTAAGGATGCGCCGTTTTGTCGGCGGTCTTATTTACGTGGCTCACCTTCGGCACCGTCTTCTTCCCGTCATCTTTGTAGTAGCGGTGTAGCGTGCAAGGACGGGAGTGGAAGAAGTGTCAAAAGATGGAGCGAACTGTTTTGATGACATTCAGACTTTACTTGAATCAATAACGGAGCAGCATCTCCTCATCCAGAAACAACCGTGAAAAAAACGTCTTACCGGAAGTCTCTAATAACTAAAGTTCTTTGGGTGAATAATGTTTACTCACTACACCGGTATGTTTTAGGGCTTTCATGGTGAGTTTACTGACAGATATAAGTAAGAACTTTACACTACTTTATATTAGAAATGGCAACAGCGGAGGATGAATGTCCCGTAACAAAAACATAGAGAAAAAGAAGAAGCTAATCGACTACGTTGTCGGCACAGATTACAAAGGCGGATGTGCGCAATTTTTCAGGATTTATGCAGATCCCAAATACAGATCAGCAGGTACCAGAAGGTACGAAAAGTTGCTTTTTGCATAATATTGCAAAACAAAACGCCAAATAATGTCTTACCTTATTCACACACACCATAATAATTCTCGTATGTTGAAGCACAGTACAATCCATCAAGCGGTGCTGCTTCATAGCTTACCAAAGTCGTACTAAAACATTGTTGGATTTTTGAGCGCCTTGTGTAATGTTCTATATTTTCAATGGAACATATACAATTTTGGTGTTGTTTACTTGAGTCATATTGCAGTCTAAACGTATCTCTTCTGTGTGACTGCCATCTACTAGTCACACTTATTATTACACCATGTACTAAATAAAATAGCTTTGAGGTGGGTAAGCACAACCAAACATATTCCTTACATTAGGCGCACCGGGTTATAAGGCGCACTGTCGGGTTTTGAGAAAAAAAAAGGATTTTAAGTGCGCCTTATAGTCCGAAAAATACGGTACTTTGTTTCAAAGAATAGGGACAGTGAATAATTCCGTACGCGATATGGACAAAAGTATTGGGACACCGGGCCATTGCTGAATAGTTGAATAGTTGGGATGTGCCGATCGATTGGCCACGATCTGTATCGCCCGGCTTCCATGAAAAAGTATATGATCGGCAAATGTCGATGATTTATGCCTTTTTCAATCAAATCACAAACACCGACCCCCTGTGGCTGACATTGTATTTTTTTTGGTCCCCAAGCTGGCAAGCGGTTAGAAATGCGGAGTCGGCCCCCTAACCCAGTGCTTCTCAGTTTTTTTTGTTACGGTCTCCCTAGGAAAAAGAAAACATTTTGTGCCCCCACCCCCACAGACACACACACACACACACACACACACACACACACTCTCCACCGCGACTACAAATAGTATTAGACTTAGACTTAGACTTCCTTTTTATTGTCATTCAAATTTGAACTTTACAGTACAGATAACAACAAAATTCCGTTGCATTAGCTCATGGTAGTGCAGGATAAAACAATCAATAAGGTGCAGATATAAATAAATAGATTACTGTACAGGTAAATATATTGCACTTTTGCATATGCATCCACGTTTATGGATGTATGTTATATTGTCTTTTATATTCCATAATTTGTCTATTAAATTGTCATAAGTACACCTCTGCATAACATTGTATCCTTATTAACATTGAAGAAAACAAAGATGAACGAAACATAGATTAACTTAAATCAAAAAATAACTTTATTATTTTTTTATTTTGTGGTCCAAAAGCAAAGCAGCCAGAAGAGCATTTGTAAGGTCAGGGGTCACTGATGTGAGACCTGAGAAAGGGCTTGCTGGCTCCCCATTTCTGTTCTATTTTATCATAAATGTCTTTAATGGTGTTGTGGTTGGGGATGCCTGGAAATTGGCGATACTGCAAATGTTGGTATCAATCCGATATCAAGTGAATACTGTACTGACTTATTTGTCAACAATAGGAATATACAATATATTTGAACAACACAACTAGGAACACACAGATATTTGTAAAAATAAACATAACTAGAATTTGCAGTTCCGGTAGGAATTGCGTGTGAATGCCCTGTAAGCCGCTGAACTGCCGGTACGCATGAGTGGAACTGAAATGCTGGTATGTCCAGGGTGAGTGGAGTGTGTGGATGTTTGAACGGTTAGAATCAGATGAGAAATATGGGATATGGAGAGGTTTGTATATTACCCATTCATTTTCAGTGGGGGGAAATTCCTGTTAATTTCGGGTAATCAGGACATTTTCGAAACCGGGAAATATGCTGGCTTGAATGTTCAGGGTGAGTGGAGTGTGTGGATGAGAGTTGTGGGATATGCAGACGATTGTATATTTCCCATTCATTGTCAATGGGGAAAAAAACAACCGGGAATTTAGGGAAAGGGAAAACATGTTTTGTGTTCGATATAAGGGGAAGACTAGTGTGTGTGGTTGGTTAAAAGATCGGAATCGGGTTTAAAAATGGCGCACATTTTTGAGAATTCAGGGCATTGTAAAGCTACGAATATGTCCATTCATTTGGAGGAATTTCGAGAAAACCGGGAATTTTTGCAAATATAATTACCAGCACAATTGTCCTAGATCAGGGGTGTCAAATTAATTTTAGCTCAGGGGCCGCATGGAGGAAAATCTGTGCACACGTGGGCCGGACTATTAAAATCACGGCATTAAAACTAAAAAATAAAGACAACTTCATAGTGTTTTCTTTGTCTTACTTTGGCCAAAAATAGAAGAAACACCCATCCATCCATCCATCCATTTTCTACCGCTTGCCCCTATCGCGGGGGGTGCAGGAGCCTATCCCAGCTGCATTCGGGTGGAAGATGGGGTACACCCTGGACAAGTTGCCACCTCATCGCAGTAGAACAAACACATTCTGAAAATATTACAATAAAAATATAGAAAAAAATACCGGCAGCAGTAAAGTTTAGATCCATGAAGGTAAGAAGAAAGTGAATGAATGTTTATAACTGAATACATTTACAAATGCATAAAAATGTGTTTTCTTTTGTATTAATTTTTTCAATGAATTAACGTTTCTGACAACCTTTTTCCAAAACACAATATAGAATGTGAGATATAACAGAATAATGCATACATTTATCATTTGTTTTCAAAACGGTTACAAAAAAAGTGGGACCCCAAAAATGTACTGTGGGACCCCATTTTTATGACTTGATGGGGTCACTGGGACCCCATTTTGAAAATTCCTAGCGCCAACACTGATGGAGTATTGGTGCGTGCAAAACACCAGCAGGCGGCTGTGGCCAGCGGGCCGGTTCTAATACTAATCAAATATCATCCCGTGGGGGCATAGATAATTCCTTGACTTTGACACGTAGGCCATAATAGTACACCAAAAAAAAAAAAAGATGACAGTACTCGCATAAGTGCGTTGTAAAATCTTATGGCTGTGGGCAGAAAGGACCAGCGGTAGTGCTCCTTCTTGCACTGTGGATGTTTTTGTTTTATTTTTATCCATACATACTGCAATCATTAGTGCGCAATATGTATTTAGTACTCATTTTTAGTTTTTCATTACATTTGACTTCTGCTGTATGTAAACACATGCACTGCAACCGTACAATTTCCCCATTTTGGGATGGGTAAAAGTCTATCTTTCTATTGTGTAGTTATTAAATCACCAAAATGATTCCCGGGCGCGGTCAATGCTGCTGCTCACTGCTCCCCTCTCCTCCCAGGTGGTGAACAAGGGGATGGGTCAAATGCAGAGGACAAATTTCACCACACCTAGTGTGTGTGACATTCATTGGTACTTTAACTTTAACTTCTACGTAAAATTATTATGGACGTTGCTTGGTGCACTGAGGCACAACCATGCTGGTGCAGGAACGTGTAAAACTGTCGGTCTTGGTCAAATGAATAATGAAGCATTAATTAACGGCCATTGTTCACTCTATTTTAATGAGGTGTGCGCCTCAGTAATTTATCTTATTTGAAATGCAAAAGTGTTCAAATTAGGACAGAATGGAACCTCTGACTGTCCTTTCAACCTTTCTGTGTCCACAGTAAGAAGCTGTAGATGAAGTTACAGTAAGAAGTCTTGTGCACAGGTGCTAATAACCAACACTGTTGCCTTTCCTTGCCATCTGCTGTTCTCTTTAGGGGGGTTCTTCTCATGTGCCACTTTTAAACCAAGCGTCTGTTATTTTTTTTGTCTCACTTTCTGTCTCCATTTTTTTTTCACTGTCAGAGGGACCGAGGGGGCCGCCTAACTCTCCAAAAGCGCTGGACATCCTTCCTCAAGGCCAGGCTGACGTGCTCCCTGCCCGAGTACGACTTCCACTTCAACGAGCTGCGCAGCGTGTTCGTCATGCCCGGAGACACGCCGCGGGACACGCTCTTCTACGGCGTCTTCGGCCTGGGCTGGTGAGTGCTGAGCGGGGTTTGTAAAAGGCCGCCAAGATGAAAGGCGGCGGTCGATGTGGTGAGACAGTCGTAGCAGACGGGGCGAGATGAAAGAGAGGACGAGACGGTGAGGGCAGAAGGTTGTGAAAGGAAAATCTGGCAAGGCGGGGAATAGATTAAAAATGCAGATTTCAATCTGCTTCAAAGTTAAAAGGCCATTTGTACCAAACTTTTCTCATCGTGTTCCTACTGGTGCTTGCTTCAGCTTCAATAGCTATGTGCACGTGGACACATTTAATCGGATTAAACGCCAAACGGAATAAAAATGCTTTATGTAAACACGGCATTCGGAATATTCTGACCCGATCTCACACGCTCGGATCAAAATTTCCTTCCGATCGAGACAGGTGGTTTATGCCGAAAGTCATTCGGATTGTGGCGCATAAAAACACATCATCCGAAATTCGGGTTGGAGTTATCCTTACCGCGCATGTCTTTGATTGTCAGCTATACTTTAGTGGTGGAGCGGGGACTAAATTTAATAGCGATTGTCTTGCTGCTGTCCCCCCCCCCAATTCAACATGTACAGACCTAGGTTATATACTGTTGACTTTATTGCTTTAAAACGAGACTAGCAAACACAAAAGTATGGTATGGACAGTGTTGGGTTAGTTACTGAAACCCAGTAACTAGTTACTTTATTACAAAAGTAACTCAGTTACTAACTCAGTTACTTACACCAAAAAGTAATGCGTTACTGTGAAAAGTAACTAGTTACTTTTTTTTTTCTTTTTTTTTTTTTAAAAGCTCCCATTAATGCCCTTTTAGCCTTCATTTCAGTACTGTTATTGCACTGGAGAATAATACAATCTGTTGATCAACTCGACATGCATTTGCATCACTGAACTCAAAAAGCAATGTGGTCTACATACAACACACAAAGACAAAGATATGTTTCAAAAGGCCAATTTATTTCAGGCCAGAACAAATTGACACAACTATTTTAAATAGCTGCAACATTACATACATAAGTAACAAACAGCATAATAACAACCAACGTTCCCTCTTAAGGTGCGCGCCTGCGCAATTGCGCACTGCTCACGCGTCCTCTGCGCACAGCAAATTAATGCCGCGCAGAAAATCAAAAATCCCATCTGAACTTTAAACAAAATAAACACATTACAATTTATTCTGTATGATTTTGCAATGCAACTCTTTGAGTGACAAGTGACAACAAGAGTGGCCCCAATGAATAAAACAATCTCTGTCAACACAGTTCAATTATCGTCGGTCGAGACACTTTACGGACATGAATTCCATCAATCACTTTATTTAGCAAAACTGTTTGTAACCACACCAAAAACATGAGTAAAAAAACTTTTATCTATAAAAACTGGTAATTTTCTGCCATACAAACCAGGCTTAAACCAACTTTGTCATCCGTCGTTTCAACAGAAGCCGCTCGCTCTGTCTCACCTGCACCAACACTCATGGCACTTGGCCAGTGTTGCGTTTATGGCCACACAAAAAGTCGGACAACCCCAACGCCACACAATGTGTAAATGCCAGGTTGTAACACTCTGACTCCTCAATCAGATGTGTGCTTATTTTACTGCCATTTATTAAGGATGTTAATCTAAGGATATTATTCATGAAATATTGTCACTAGATTTCATAAATGCTAATAAAAATGTAATCTCTGAAAGGGGTAACATTACTTTTAAAGGCAGGACCCGCAGCCAGACATACAATACTAGCACATAGGTCATGAAAAACATATTTTTTTGTTATTGTCATTGTAAGAGGGCAAAATCACTTATATCAGAAAATTATTTTTAATAAAACATTTAAATTGTTATGATGTCAGGTTTGGGACAGGTGTGACGCTGGTGTGGCCACAGTGTGCACGTCTGATGTTGCTCACATGTGCTCCACTGAATGCTCAGGGAGTTTGTGCGTTTGCTCACAAACATTAAAATTTAGAAGGAACATTGGTAACAACATAGCTGTAAACCTGGCTTCACCTAAGGAAGGCACACGTGACATACACAAAGCCTAACCAGGCAGATTTGAATTGTTGTTTTGGGCAGTAGACGGGATCTTTGATCCAAGACACAACTTACATTTAACTAAAATGTTCTTTTCTTTGTGCTCGACAAAAGAAAAGAAGTGAGAATATCTCATACTTGCCAACCATTCTCCCCAATTTCTCTCGATTTCCAGCCGGACTTAAGGCACGCCCCCTCCAGGTCCGTGCAGACCCGAGTGAGGACAGCCTGTCGTCACGTCCGCTTGACCAACCAAAAAGTAACCACAGAACACTACACGGTATAGTGTTCTGTGGTTACTTTTTGGTTGGCCAACTGTTTACGTTGTATAGCGCACCCCCCTCCCCTCCCTCCCCTCCCCACACCCAGACATACACACAGAGCGCGTCTCCGCTTGTGACAACAGATTCAGAAGGATGACACTGCACCGCAGATCTTCAGTTTCTAGCCGATACTACATAAAAAATAACGTAAAATAACGCAGTAACGCATCATGTAGTAACGGTAACTGAGTTACTGAATATAAAAAATAACGCGTTAGATTACTAGTTACCGCCAAAACTAACGGTGTTACAGTAACTTTGTAACGCGTTAGTCCCAACACTGGGTATGGAGTGTAATATGTCAATGTAGAAATAAAAGAAGGGATCCAGTTGCCGTCTTAACGAAGCGTTTTATTCACGAAATTACAGCTACTCCAAGTGCTAACTGCTATCCTCAAACACATACACAGAATGTTGACACATGAAGATGCGCGGCAACCCGTACATAATCACCACATAAAAAGCACAGAACAGCTACATTTAAAAAAAGAGAGGTAAAACAAAAGTAGTGAACAGAAGGAAAACATGATAGATAAATATTGTGATAATGTGCAGAAATGCACAAAGCCATGTTTGACAACAGTGGAAGTCTACTGCTTCTTCAGCACATGCAGTGAGCGAACTCATCCAAAAGATGGCACCATAGCACAAATAATAAAACACCTTTCTGTTTATGTTAGGGTCTGCGCATGTCAAAGTAAAGTATTCCGATTTAAGGTGTGATGCAAGAAAATGCACGTCATAAACCGATCATTTTTTCAGGGTCCATGTACACAATAACATTGTAATCCGAATGATGATCAAATTAAATGAATGTTGTCCTTGTGTTTCATGAGCTTTAAAAAGCTGTGCATTGCATTAAGTGCTTTAAATTCTATTAACTGTCTTTTAGGGATGGGCATATTAACTGATTCCTATTTCTGTTAATTGTGTGTAACTGAATACTGATTTGTGACTTAAAACTGTAGTATGTCACAAACAAGGATGCTAACTTTTGACTTTGTTGCAAGCATTTTAGTACATCATATTCCAACTTTTAGCAGGTAAACTACGCAGGGACCTAAAATCAGGGGAAGCAGGTGAGGTCCAGCCTCACTTGTTTTGATGAAAAATAAAGAAATTAATAACACCATCAAATATTTGTCCATTAAAATGTTTTCTAAATGTATTTTCTGTATGATTACAATCATTAATACATTTTAATTCTTAAGTAAAAATCACAAAATTTGCATATTTCATGCATACAGGGCTAAAACCTTACATTGACTTCGCGCCTCATCTAAGTGGACCCTATTTCCTCTCTGCTGTCACGCGCAAGCAAGCTAACGAGCATCTGAGTGCCCCCACCAGTCAGCACTCAACATCATATTTCTTAATAACCAGACTACAAAATAAAGAAAAATCATACAGAAAGGTACTCTGAAGGGACCATGAAGAGAGGGGCGTAAGTGAGCTAGCAGGTGCTTGCTAAAAAACAGTGTTTTTTTGTAAATATGTCAGTTTATCAGCAGCAAGTCTAATGCAAAAGTTATTCAATTTTAATGCTCTGCTGAATGAGTCAATCAAGATGTCAAGATGGAGAATTATATAGACGGTGATCATACTTTTACTACAATGTAAGTTTTCCGGAAAATGATAAACAACAAAGTTGAATGTACTTCAGATACAAATAAAAAGCAAGATTTGAATTTCATTTAAAAGTAGATAAATTGGAATAAAAAAGTATTTGATAAAATTTTTATGAAAGTGAATTATTTTCTTAATTTTCTTGTTAGCCTCTTAAACGTGTCAACATTTATTAGAGCGTAGGAATTTAAAGTTCATCATTAGGCATCAGTACCTCACCTGGCATGAACCTCACCTCACCTGGGAGGGTAGCGGGGGGTGTACATAGTAGCGTCCCGGAAGAGTTAGTGCTGCAAGGGGTTCTGGGTATTTGTTCTGTAGTGTTTATGTTGTGTTACAGTGCGGATGTTCTCCCGACATGTGTTTGTCATTCTTGTTTGGTGTGGGTTCACAGTGTAGCACATAATTGTAACAGTGTTAAAGTTGTTTATACGGTCACCCTCAGTGTGACCTGTATGGCTGTTGACCAAATATGTCTTGCATTCACTTGTGTGTGTGAAAAGCCGTAGGTATTATGTGATTGGGCCGGCACGCAAAGGCAGTGCCTTTAAGCTTTATTGGCGCTCTGTACTTCTCCCCACGTCCGTGTACCACTCCGTACAGCGGCGTTTCAAAAAGTCATACATTTTGAAAGCCAAATATTTTAAAATGTATTTCCGTGAGAGCCATATAATATGTTTTAACACTGAATATAACTAAATGCGTGCGCTTTTTAGTAAGACCAACATTTTTAGAGTATAATAGGTCTCTTATTATTTTTAATAACATTGTTAATCTGAAACTAACCAATAATAAATAAAACACTTCTTACCATTAATGCGACTTCTTGAACAGGTGCGGTAGAAAACGGATGGATGGATATAAATGCATGAGAATGATTTACATTTTGACACTGTAATTACCAGCGTAATTAGGTAGGTAGGTAGGTCTTTATTGTTATTGCACAAGTACAACAAAATGTTGTTTTCAGCACAAACCCGTGCTAGATTAGACAAACAAACAGTGTACAGGGTCACAGAACAGCTATGGGAAAAAAACTCCAGGGCAAAGCACATAAACGTATTACAACATACAACTCGAGACTTGCAACAGAGGGGGGGAGTGGGGGCTACGGTAGCGGGCTGCAGCTCTTCAGGCACTGCCCAGCCGTCCATCACCCCTAAGGGATTCGTGTCAAGGGCGTTGGATGATTTATTCATTACTTATCTTGTTAAGCAATATCAGCTAAGATTTATCTGAGAGCCAGATGCAATCATCAAAAGAGCCACATCTGGCTCGAGAGCCATAGGTTCCCTACCCCTGCCTTAGAGTCATATAACTTGGTATGTGACACAAGCTAACTATTATCATGCTCACGTTAGCTTGCTAGCATGCTAACATTAGCATGCTAACTTTTTGAGCTACTTTTGTTACCATTTAGCCCAGGTCATATAACTTGGTATGTTGCACTTGTTAACTCTTAGCATGCAAACGATAGCATGTTAGCAAGCTTACTTAAGCTTGCTAACTTGTTCATCTAATTTCACAATTTGTTTTCTAATTCCGCAGCCATACACCTTTGAGTCTCGTATAACTTGGTGTATGAAACATGCTGACTGTTATCATGCTATCGTTAGCACACATGCTAAGTGTTAGCATTTTTATGTAAACATGCTACTGTTTTAGGCTAGCTCTGTGGCTCGTTTGTGTACCTAAAACTCACGCATTCAGACACTCGACACCATCTAATAAGTACGCCGGCTTCCGGCGACCCCCCGGCCAGAAGTACACAGATAGCAGGCCCATCAAAATTTCCACCGGAATTTTCTAGTTTCTACCTACTCTGCTATCTCAGTGCAGGTTTTTCTTGATGTATTGCAGGCAGCTCACCATCACTTTTAAAAGTAGGCTTTGTCCGTCATTATAAAAATATTGAATATGAACTGTAAACAAGGTGGATGAATCATGTTTTGTAAAAAGCTTTTCAACTCCCACTGGTCACCTCTGACTTTATTTCCTGCTTCTTTCCACTCCTACTGTGTAGTCTGCTTCTTACAACACTCATCCTCTGCCCTCATTTCACTTCTTTCTTTCCTTTTGTCCTGTTTCCCCATTTTTTTAAACGACATGAATCTACTGTACTTCTACTGCCGTCGCCATGGTAACACTAGGTTTGTGGCTGACGTGGTGCGCTGCTGTGTGTTTCTTCTGCCTTTTAGGAAGAACATAAAGGCGTCTGCATTGTGTCGCTTCTCGCTGTCTGACGTCCAAGAGGCCTTCCAAGGACCTTACATGGAGAACCAGGACTCTAACTGGAAGGAGTACACTGGAAAGATCCCAGACCTGCGACCTGGAACGGTAAGCGTGCACTCACTCACTCACACACGCGTTTTTGCGTCATTTAAATATGTAAGTTATGAAAAACTATGTCATAAATGTTAATATAAAATGATTTTATCTGCAAAGCGTTGAAGACTAACTTTAAATTCCTGTCAAAAATACAAAATGGTTTGTTCTACTTGGATAGCATGCAATACGGATATTACAACGTCATCAAAGCTCACCTGTTTTCCCCCTAAGACACAACTTTTTGTATGAATTGTATTTTTTAATTTATTTTGGATATTTTGTCTCTTTGGGACCCGATGAGTATAAAATAAAAAAAAAGTTAAAAGTTGCTATCCGAACTTTTGGATATGTTGTCAGTAGAGATAATATCGGCAGGCCGATATTATCGGCCGATAAATGCTTTAAAATGTAATATCGGAAATTATCTGTTTCAAAAAGTAAAATTAATGACTTTTTTTAAAACGCCGCTGTACGGAGCGGTAAGTACAGAGCAGTTGCGTCTCCCAGTCAGCAGCCCCTCCCCTCTCCCACACACAACACAGGAGTTGCAGCACGACTGCAGCATGAGAGGTTTACTGGCGACGCTTGATGACCTCATCAAACCGCTGCGAGCGGAGCATAACAACAACAAGAGGGTGTTGCTGCCGGGGCTGTAGCCTGGCTAACAAGCGAGCTCGCTCGGTGACTAACGACACCATATATATGGTTTGGGATTATTTTAAAGTGTGTCTGAAAGATTAAAAACTGGCAATTTGCAATGACTGCAAAAAGTTGGTTATGCGAGGAGGAACCAAGACGTCTTCCTTTAATACGAGCAATTTGATCTCCCACCTCTTCAAGAATCATAAGGAGATACACGATGAATACAAGCGGAAGATGGATGAAACGTAAACACAGAAAAAAAGTAGTACCGCACAGTTGTCGCTTAATGGCTCCGCAGAGAAAAAACAAAAATACAACAAAAACCACCCCAAGGCGAAAGCCCGCGTTGTGGTCAGGGACAACGCACGCAATATGTCAAAAACTATGGTGGAGTTTGGGGTGGCTAGTCTGCCCTGCAAGGCGCACACTTTGCAGCTTGCAGTGAACGGAGGTGCCCTGTTTCAACGCAGCATTTCAGAAGCTCTGGCTGACTGGTAGGCCACTTCAAGCACTCACCACTAGCTTGCAGCACATTTGTGTTACTCATACAAATACGTTAGAGCAGGGCAGATTGAGCCCAGGTTATAATTCCCTGTTATACAGTATGCCAGGCAGTCTTGCACTAAAGGAGGACTATGTTATTGTTTACTGTATTACTCTGGACTGAAGCTGTGTGCCTTCATTGTTTTTGTAGCTGTTGTTTTGAGGCATGTTTAAAAAAAATTATGCACTTTGTGAAAGTCAAAGTATAGTATTTCCCATAGTTGTAGTGGGTATCAGGATTATCTCAGGGAGAGCATGTCCCAAATTCCAAGCTGCTGTTTTGAGGCATGTTAAAAAAAAATAATGCACTTTGGGACTTCAATAATAAATATGGCAGTGCCATGTTGGCACTTTTTTTTACATAACTTGAGTTGAAGTTGTTCTCTTATTTTGGAAAACCATGTTACATTGTTTAATGCATCCAGCGGGGCATCACAACAAAATTAGGCATAATGTGTTAATTCCACAACTGTATATATCGGTATCGGTTGATATCGGAATCGGTAATTAAGAGTTGGACAATATCGGAATATCGGATATCGGCAAAAAAGCCATTATCGGACATCTCTAACAAGAATAGAACTAATGTTTGCACAGTAGTAGGCCGTCAGGGCCAGCAAGGGCTTCTCTGCTTGACCTACTCAGTGTTCACCCTGAGATCGGTAGGTTGTGAGTTCAAACCCCGGCCGAGTCATACCAAAGACTATAAAAATGGGACCCATTACCTCCCTGCTTGGCACTCAGCATCAAGGTTTGGAATTGGGGGTTAAATCACCAAAAATGATTCCCAGGCGTGGCCACCGCTGCTGCCCACTGCTCCCCTCACCTCCCAGGGGGTGATCAAGGGTGATGGGTCAAATGCAGAAAATAATTTCGCCACACCTAGTGTGTGTGTGACAATCATTGGTACTTTAACTTTTTAACTAACATAAATCATGATCATTTTATTTTTAATTTACTTTATTATCGGACATCTGTAGTTGTCAGCCATCTTGACTCTAACCTGACGTGATATGCTTTTCCTCCACCACTAATTGACAGTATAAAATCCTTGTAGGTGGAAACCACCCAGCAGGCACAAGACGTTGATACAGCGTTGATTTTACATACATGTCCTCTAAAACTGACATTATTGACACAACGTTGCAAAATAGTTTTATTTGTAAATTGAGACAACGTTGATGTCGAACATTGATCCGCGTGTTGTTTCAACGTTGTATTTTTTGTGGAATGCACTCCCAACAGGTGTAAAAGAAAGTGCATCTCTATCCTCCTTCAAAACCGCACTAAAAGAACACCTCCAGGCAACTACAACCCTAGATTAACACCCTCCCCCCCACCACATCCCACCTCCCCGGATTGTAAATAATCAAATGTAAATAATCAAATGTATATACTTGTTCTTATGCTTTCTGAGCTCACTATGTTCACTGCTCGCTGTACATATCCTACCAAGTGAGACCTACACTGTTTCAATGTCCATTTCTCAGATTATATAATTGTTGAAGACTGAAGTATACCCGCCCCCCGTCCCAACCCCCTCCGCATCCCACCCCCCGGATTGTAAATAATGTAAATAATTCAATGTATATACTCTGATGATTAACTTGTGTGATGACTGTATTATGCTGATGGTATATATTTGTACCATTAATTGATTAACGTGGACCCCGACTTAAACAAGTTGAAAAACTTATTCGGGTGTTACCATTTAGTGGTCAATTGTACGGAATATGTACTGTACTGTGCAATCTACTATTAAAAGTTTCAATCAATCAGAATCAGAATCAGAATCAGAATCAGAATCAGAATAGTTTTATTGCCATTGTTTGAGAACGGGTTCACAAACTAGGAATTTTTCTTGGTGCAAACGTGCGACATAAAACACATATAACACATATTTGGTAATAAAAAGAGCTGTGACTGAGCTATCAGATAGACTTAGAAGGGATTCAAGGAATTCAAGGAGCTGCTGTTAGGAGTTATTGTTCATTTGCCTGATGGCCGAGGGGAAAAAAACTGTTCAGGTGGCGGGAGGTGTGGGTCTGGATGGAGCGTAGTCTCCTGCCTGAGGGGAGAGGGGAGAATAGTGTGTGTCCAGGGTGAGAAGAGTCAGCTGTGATACGACCCACACGCCTCCTGGTCCTGGAGGAGAACAAGTCCTGGAGGGATGGGAGCTTGCAGCCAATCACCTTGTCAGCAGCACGTACGATGCGCAGCAGTCTATTCTTATCCTGGACTGTGGCGCCGGGGAACCACACTGTGATGGAGGAGGTCAGGATGGACTCTATGATGGCTGAGTAAAACTGCACCAGCATCTCGGTCGGAAATATTCAGTAGCTCTTCACGGGTGTAAGAGCACCCGGAAACACAATTTATGTACAAAAACAAACAAAACAGAGCGCACGAGAGCACCGAGGCAGCCTTCATCGGCGCCATGATGATGACGTATGGCAATCAATCAATGTTGTAAAATATTGGTTGGAAAATGACCCAAATTCAAAGGTCAAATCAACGTTAGAACCCGACATTGATTAAACGTTGTCAAAAAGCATGTTGTTTCAACGTTGTATTTGTGTCGTAAAATATTGGTTGGAAAATTACCCAAATTCAAAGGTCAAATCAACGTTCTCTCTGCAATTAACTGCGGCCTCCAGCTTTGGCTTACTTAGTGTCCAGGCCATAGCGTGGTTAGCACTAGCAGACATTATCTACTTTAGTGCAGAACTTAGTTTAAAACTCCGCTGTCAAACGGCAACGGTCATGAGAGCGGGAAAAGGCGCTTAGACAAGTCGGCCTCACTCATTTGAAAAGGACAATGAAAAGAAGGTTCAGTCAGGTGTTAAGAGGGGATGCCGTCTCCCACAGACAGCTTGATTGAACCCTGACAACTCTCTTTACCCCAACTCACCCCTGATAAACCATCCCTGCGGATTTACTTCATGAGCCATAAAACTGCACACTCTGTTCTTCGTCTTCATGCCTGCTCTTATTTCTGCTTTGGGCATTTGGCAGTGTATCAGCGACGCTTTGAGGGCCAAGGGCATCAACATGTCCACCTCCCTGCCTGATGACGTGCTCAACTTTGTACGAAGACACCCGTTGATGTCCCGCCATGTCCAGGCTTTAGACCGCCGCCCTCTGTTGTTCAGGAGGACCACAGATTACACCCACCTGGCTGTGAATGCCGTCCAAGGCTTGGATGGACAAAAATACCACGTGTTGTACATGGGAACAGGTGT
Source organism: Entelurus aequoreus (assembly GCF_033978785.1). Classification (NCBI taxonomy): domain Eukaryota; kingdom Metazoa; phylum Chordata; class Actinopteri; order Syngnathiformes; family Syngnathidae; genus Entelurus; species Entelurus aequoreus. Next base: position 12,719,064 of record NC_084739.1, read on the forward strand.
GTCTTCTTGATTGAGTTTGTATACATTTCTAACCCAGAAGCCCGTATTCAGCGAATTAGCCTGACCCCACGTGTCCCTCAGATGAAGGCTGGTTGCACAAGGCCGTACACGTGGAGGGTCAGCTGCACATTATCGAGGAGCTGCAGCTGTTTGAGGAACCGCAGCCAGTGGACAACGTGCTGATCTCTGCAAAACAGGTTGCGTGTCCTGCCCTTGTACACACACACACACACACACACACACACACACACACACACACACACACACACACACACACACACATTCTTGTATTTAAATGATAAATGATAAATGGGTTATACTTGTATAGCGCTTTTCTACCTTCAAGGTACTCAAAGCGCTTTGACAGTATTTCCACATTTACCCATTCACACACACATTCACACACTGATGGCGGGAGCTGCCATGCAAGGCGCTAACCAGCAGCCATCAGAGGCAAAGGGTGAAGTGTCTTGCCCAAGGACACAACGGACGTGACTGGGAAGGTAGAAGGTGGGAATTGAACCCCAGTAACCAGCAACACTCCGATTGCTGGCACAGCCACTCTACCAACTTCGCCACGCCGTATTTCTTACCTTCTTGAGACCTCTGAAAAATGCCTACCTCTTTAGGACCAGATTTCTATTTACAACATTAATAATATATACATACTATGCAAATATAAAAAAGGTAAGCTTTTATTTATTTTTTAATTTTGTGCTTGTAATTGGTTTTTAATCTTCATTATTTACTAAAAGTTATTACAGTATGTCTAAATACATATATATGTATATATTTTTAAATACATTTTGGCCAAAGGGGGCGCATTTCAATTTCTAACACACACTTGTTATTACATATGTTGGCCAGAGGGGGAGCACTTCAAATTTTTACACACTTGTTATTTCATATGTTAACCAGAGGGGGAGCACTTTTAAAACCGACACACAGTCAATTTGAAAAATCCCTCCTTTTTGGGCCCACCCTAATTTTGATAGATTTCACCACCATGGGTGCAAATGAGATCTCTACTTTTTGGTTTTTTTTTGTAATGTGCTTAAGGCCGATGACAAACGAGTCACAGACCACAGATGGCCCCTGTGCCGCACTTTGGGCAACCCAGCTGTAGAAACTAACTGTTAATGGTCACTATAATCTTAGTACCGTAGTGTATTTGTTCATCCTATGGTCACATATAGGACGCGGGTTGTCTTACGTCAGCACCGGAAGTCGTAAAATCAGTTGTTCACCTGGCGGGTTTTTTCCTGGATGAACAGGGAAGTCCTTCTTTAGCTGCCGTCTTGTTTTATCATACATTGCTGCCTCTGCACCTGCCAATGTTTACTTTTGTTTGCACATTAAATCAACAAAAAATCCTGACTTTGGAGCAATGTTCACAGACTCTAGTATTTGGCTCTCTATTAGATGCAATGGTTTTCCGTATCGGGACCATGATTTCGGTCCTAACTTGTTCACCGGTCCTCATATGGAAGGTACTTTTCCTTGTTGATGTCTCAAGAAGGGTTGAAATATAAGAACACACACACGTCACAGTATTTAGATTTACCCCCTTCTCTTCACAGAAGAGCGTTTACATCGGCTCTCCCTCCGGCGTGGTGCAGCTCCCCCTCTCCAATTGCCGGAGGTACGCTTCCTGCTACGACTGCATCTTTGCCAGGGACCCTCACTGCGCCTGGAGCGGAACCCAATGCGTGGACATCGTGGCGTACTCAGACAGGTATCAACCAATGCCATCCATCCATTTTCTACCGCTTGTCCCTTTCGGGTTCGCGGTGGGTGCTGGAGCTTATCTTTATAAAAAAAAGTTGGTATGGTATGGTATCTCAACTGCATTCGGGCGGAAGGCGGGGTACACCCTGGACAAGTCGCCACCTCATCGCAGGTCCAACACAGATAGACAGACAACATTCACACTTACATTCACACACTAGGGCCAATTTAGTGTTGCCAATCAACCTATCCCCAGGTGCATGTTTTTGGAGGTGGGAGGAAGCCGGAGTACCCGGAGGGAACCCACGCAGTCACGGAGAGAACATGCAAACTCCACACAGAAAGATCCCGAGCCCGGGATTAAACTCAGGACCTTCGTATTGTGAGGCACATGCACTAACACCTGTTCCACCGTGCTGCCCACCGCTTGCCTTAATTCAAACGACACTTTGCACTGTCACGGCCTCCATTTCTCAAAAGTGTTACGTAATCGCCCGATAGCTGATGTGACACATGGCAATAGCTGCTTGGCTACTTCAACAACATGACTTCATACCAGAGCAACACAAACTAGCCGCTTATTCAAGGCTGCAAAGAGCAGAGAACATATACGTACAGTAGACTCCCGCCATATTTAATGTAGCAGGTCTGCCCCGTGGACTGATAATAATGATAATAATAATAGATTAGATTTATATAGTGCTTTTCTAGACTCTAAAAACGCTTCACAGAGAAGTAAGAACCCATCATTCATTCACACGTTAATGTGGTAAGCTACATTTGTAGCCACAGCTGCCTTGGAGTAGACTGACAGAAGCACGGCTGCCAATTTGGGCCTACAGCTCTTCCAACCACCACCAAACATTCGTACGCTTTCAATTCAATGTTTTTTATTTGGTCATCAGTTCATGTAAACGGTACACTTCAAGTGCATAGCAGATATAAATAAATTAAGAGTATCGGTTTACATTTCCTGACCAAAAAGGTATAGGCTGAAGCTAAAAGCTTATTATGCCTACCCTTTCCACATTCACTTTGTACATGTCGAAATAGAGAGAAAAAAAACAAGAAATCGATCTTGAGATAAAGAAACACAAGAAAGGACTCTAGAGGCTCTGTCAAAATCATAGTACTTGATCACATGCATTGTTAAGCATGTAAATACATGCATTTGCCAGTGTGTGTGTGTGTGTGTATATATAATGTGTATATATATATATATATATATATATATATATATATATAATATCAAAGTTTCTGTGGTTTATCCGTTATAGAGTGCTCAATACCGGGGTAGAGAGGAATATATGTTAGGTCAGGAATAAACACAGAGGCTATTTCATCCCTACAAGCATGTTTCGCAGGCTTTGCTGCTCTTCAGGGGATTTTATCAAATCCCCTGAAGAGCAAGAAAATCTGCGTAAAACAGCAATTCTAAAATACTATTGCTAAAACTACACAGGGAAACGTGCGAAACAGGCTATAGATAAAACAGCAATTCTATAATACTATAGCTAAAACTACACAGATACATTTATTTTTTATATCGTTCACAATCCTTCATTCGACGTCACCTCCCATTTCACCTGTATTCCAACCCAGGACGCAGTAGAGGCAGTGAGGCAACGTCTTTTAGGTGATCACACCTTACAGGCTAGATCCACACTAAACCCAGAACAAATTTGCCTTTTATGAGAGACAAGAACACAAACGTTTTTTTTGGTTTTCGCATTCTAATTTGTAACAATCTGCTCGTTCTAGATGGGGCCATTTTGCTTTTAAACCACTTTAAAAATGCATTTAAAAACCGCCATCAATACTTCATTTATCTTCCGTAACCTGTATAATAACCAAACTGTAGTCACATTGTTATTGTAAGAGCGAACAGAGACAAACTATTTTTCTATTGTAGTAACTCATCGCCTTGCGACGGCATGCTAAGGCATTAGCCGTAAAATAGCTACGGCAAGAGGTAAGCTCGCTCCTACGTCAAGAGCTGAACGGCTTTTGAGTTTGTAAAACCCTATAATTGAATTTAAAAAAAAATCATATGCATTTTTACTGTTTATCCCCAGATGGCTGGTAGTGAATAAACAAGATGAGTATGCATTGCACTCATACGCTTCATGTTGTTTTGTCCCTTTTGTCCCAGGTCCACCTTAATCCAGGACATCCAGCAGGGCAACAGGGGGTGCAACAACACTCAAATCGGTATGTATAAGTATGCTTTCAAAGAGAGGAAAGATGAAAGTGAGATTAAAAAGAGGCGTTAGAAGAGAAAAGATGCGTGCTTGTCATCGGCTGGCATGAAGACCCCTTTGAAAGTTGATAAAGTAGATGAGCACAGTCCTCTGCCCAGGTTCTTTAATCCCGCCCGTTTGATATTCACGGCAGGCAAACTGCTGTCCTTCCCTTCACTATTTCAATTTGATAAAATGTGGCACCTCTTTGTTTTTAGCTGTGCAAGGGGATATGATGGCTGGCTTTATAACTTTGGACAGCTTTTTGATAATACAGTCATGGGGAAAAAATAGCTCTTCTACCCCTGCACTGTTACACACAAATGGGGGAATGTGTGTCCAAACAGGCTCCCCTACTTTGTAACCTGTAACTTCTATTTTTCTGAAAAATACTACCACATGCTGGCACTGTTGTTAATTGCCAAACGTTGACGCGGTTTGTGGGACTGACTTGAAATTTCTTTCTCAGCTCAACGTGGTCTATAAAACACTCACTGTAACTTTACGGTGCTAAACCACATCACTACAAAATTTGGCACGCATCTTTAGGAGACTGACAAGCACGTGTGTGTAGAATCTGAGCAAGTTTTAAAAACATGGCCGCCATCTGGTAAAATATCTTTGTTGAAGCACAAGTCGTTGATCATTTGTGTAATGATTATAAAACTTAAAGGATATCTGTTACTATGGATGGCCAAATGCGACAAAATATAAATACATCTTTAATTACCCACATGTTTTATTAATGTTTAAATTGGAATTGAATACATAAATGTGTACTGAAATGTCATTAATGTATTACATTTAAAATTACATGTAATTATTCAATTAGTTGTATCATTATTTCATGATTTAAATATTTTTTTTCACAATTGCTTTAATTATTTCGTGATTTAGTTAATTATTTCAAAGTTTAATTGATTTATTTCATGATTTATTTATTTTACAATTTAATTATTTTATTTTTCAATCAATTAATGACACATCTAGATAAGTATTAATAATATTTATTTATTTAATTTTGTCCCATTTGGCCCTTGTCAGCGCGTCATGAATTTATTCTATTCGCCAAAGTCAGTGGGCGGGTCCTACTTGGCACATTTACTTGCAATGATTAGACTAGATTCATGTGAGTCACCCCTTCCCCCACTGACTTTGAATAAATCATGGAAATAATGAAATTAATTATTAATTAAATAGTGGAATAATGAAATCATTAAATAATATAATCAATTAATTAGTTAATTATATGGTTAAATTATTACACTTAATTTCAATCAAAGTTGACTTATATAGTCCTTAATCACAAATATCTCAAAGGGCTGCACAAGCCACAACGACAGAGCCCACATTTAACATTAAATAAACTAATGAAATGTTTCACATGAATGCCTTTAATTCCAATTATGATTATTGAGACATTTAGGTAATTATTTAAAGATTTATTGAATTTTGGCAAGTTTCTTCCTCCAATATTGCATGTATGCTATCATGTCTTCCAAAGCATTTTGACAACAACCCATAGGGGGCGCCATAAGTGTGATTTACAGTCATGTTGGACTTTGTCCTTTTATTCCAGATGTCGTCATGCGCAGTCGGTTCGTGCGAGTCGGCGACGACGTGCTGCTGCAGTGCGAGCTCTGCTCCAACCTGGCCGCGCCCTTTTGGACCCTGGACGCCCACGAGCTGCGCGGCTACGGCCTCAGCTCCGGGTTCAGGACCGGCACGGACGGCCTGCTTATCATCGAGGCCCGGCAGGACCAGAGCGGCCTGTACGCCTGCTACTCTGTCGAGAATGAAGTGAAGGTCGCCGTGGTTACCTACAACGTCACCATTGGTCCGGACCCGCCGCTGCCCTCTCCGGTTGAGCCAAATGACGGCCTGCGCCGCCGACGACCTATCGGCGCACAATTTCCCACGGCACCGCCTTCATCCAGGGGGCCTTTAGATGGGCCCTTGGTCCCCCTTATCCCCCACTCGAAGCTGATCTCCTCCAAGAGCATGGAGGTCTTGTACTTGTCCCTCATCACCATCCTGGGCAGCCTGTGTGTGGTTCTGGCCGTGGTGCTGGTCTACATGGGCTTCTGCCTGCGAGTGGGCCAACGAGGGAAGTACTCTCTACGGGCCGCTGCCGCGACCTACCCGTGCAACAAGAGAAGCTGCAGGAGCAAGAAGCAGCAGCGAAACTCCGCCCTCATGGAGCTGAAGACCATTTCCAGCCACTGTAACGGACACGGCGGCCATAACGGCGTTTCCAGACGTCCTAACGGCGACGTCTACGACGGAGGCTCCCTCCAAATTGTCCCCGGTGAAGCTTACACGTCGCCCAACACCGAGCCCCTGCCCCCGGCCCCTCCCCTGCCACCCACCCCGCCGCTCCCCTCCCCCGAGTGCAGCTTCCCCAACGGGCTGTCGGCCACGCTGCCCAGCGTCCTGCGCAGGATGAACGGCAACAGCTACGTGCTGCTCAGGCAAATCGACTCGGAGAACACGTCGCCGCTCTGCTCCACCTTTGCCGACGAGCTCAACAGGATCTTGGAGCAACGCAAACAACTGGAGCCCAGGCCGGACGAGAGCTCCGTGTAGAGCTCCTGGCTCCCCCTGGTGGTGGGAGGACTGTGTGGCGTCGCAACATAACATTCGAGGGGGAGACCTTCTTTGCACTCAAACGTCCAAAAACATGTGAAAATAAGAAATGACAGTGAAAAGCTTTTCTACCTCACCTCATTTGTACCCCGACCGTCACGTGCGGCCTTGAGCGAGGAGAAAACATAAATACACGTGAAGACTTCCATATTTGGCTCGACTCACAGTGGAGGGCAGCTAGCCAAAGTTTGTTTGCACTAACTGAGTGCACAGATGGCCTATGCATTTTTAAAACCTGTCATTCACACTTTTCCTTACTATATACAAACACGGAACTGCATTGTTTTCACTAACTTAACACTGAATCCCTCTCTAAGATTTTTAATATTAACTCGCATAAAAACGGCTTGTTCCTTTACAACTCATTCATCCAGGATATGAAGTAATACAGTGTGCCATAACAATAAGAAAGCCTTAATTAACAATTTAAAGGGCACTTTTTGAATAAGGATACAGTTAGATCAGGGGTGTCAAACGTACGGCTCGGTTTTATCGGCCCGCGGGATAAGTTTGCTAAGTAAAAAAATTAGCCAATTTTTTTTTATGAAAGAAACTGCTGTTCTAAATTTGTCCACTAGATGTCGCAATAGCAAATCTTTGTATCTTTGTAGATTATGCTACATATGTAAAAAAAAAAAAAAAAAAACATGTTAGTGCACCAGTCGAGGAAAATGAGCAAACTACATAAATAACATCCTGTAATTTGATTTTGATATTATTTTTTTATCTTGATAGATTGAAAATGAACACCAATGAGTTGACTGATAAACATTATCACATAATTTATTCAGAAAGTATAAATAACGACAAATAAAGAGAGAATACTACTAACCGCAACATATAAGTGTAAAAAAACAACAACACTATGATTTGTACATTTTCAGAATGTGCTTGTTCCATTTTTAAATCTGAAATTGTCATTATTTTTAAGTTATCGTGCCGTGATTTTACCAGTCCGGCCCACTTGGGAGTAGATTTTTCTCCCATGTTGCCCCCGATCTAAAATGCGTTCGACACCCCTGAGTTAGATACTAATATTTTTACACTATCTGTAAAAGAATAAATAATGTGTGATGACTAAAGTCCCTAATAACTGCAATGCCAAAATGCATTTGGTGTATAGATTTGTTTTTTAGTAACAAGCGAAACAAAGAAGAAAAAAAATATTTTGTAATTATAGTGTTACCCTGTTTGAAATATGTCAGTATTATAATTGTTGCTAAATTAACAACCCCAGTTTTAAAGTCAGTGGATCCCACAAAGGACTTGGACACTGGATATTATAATGGATTTTTGGAACCAGAAGGACAACACGGAAATCCACAACCGACTGTCAGTATCACATACAGTATATTGATCAGGGATGGCTACTGAATTGGTTACTTTTATCGAGAATGACCAAATCTACGGAGTGCAGGTTCATGTCAATTTAAGGTACCGAATTTTGATAACAGGGTTGGGTGTGACGTCACGTCCGGTTACAGGCAGCACGAGATCAGGCACTTGGCGGGCGTATTCATGGCAGACTGCTTCTAGGTAATCTTACTATTTCCCATTCCAACAAAGCAAGTATGCCTGATAGAAAGTACTCGAAAGTAATTTTTAACAAAGCAAGTATGGCTGCCAGAAAACACTCAAACGTGTTCCACTGTAGACACGGCACAGGAGCCAAGCGTGCAGTTTTAACAAAGTTTTAATGTGGATATATTTTTGTCCAAGTCCTTCTCCAGTAGAGCGTGACTTTTCAGTCACGTCCGTATCCTCTCTCCCCTCCTGCTCCCGGCCGCTTACTGTTAAAGACAACAGATGATTAGATTAACACGTACCACCTGTGAAATCTAATCACCTGCCAGCTGTGTCTCGCCGTCCGCCCATGCCCCGCCCCTATCCGATGGTGCTCGTCCTCAGCACCACAGACAGAGGCGGTGACCTTTGCTCCTGCAGGCGCGCTGGCCACACCTCCCTCCACAACATGCTACTGGTTAGCATTAGCAATTTTTAAATGTTCAAATGCCTCCAAATTTGGTAACTTAAAACCATAGCTAAGATGCCCGTTAAGTACGATACTTAACGTATAAACATTTTGTAGGGTTTAACTTAAGACTAGCTCGTTCAACTTAATGCTAATGAACCAATGCTACTGGATAGCACAGTTATCAGTTCAATGTTAAATAATAAAACATGCAGTTTATTATTTAACAAATTTAAAACATTCTACCACACAAACACTAGGGGCGACTTTAGGATTGAATAGAATCTAGCTAGGGCTTGTTTTTTGTCAAATTTGAAATACACTTACAAATGATTAGGCTATGTTTTAATCAGGCACTACTATTATTATCCTAGCTTGTTTGTAACATTATCTTTACATTACGATGGGACGCTAACATTTGGCAAAGCAGCAACACTTTTTCAAACAAGATCCACACAAACCCGGATCATCACCCGTTTGCTCGTAATACTTTTTGTTTTAAAAAAAACATTTTTTCTGAGTGTTCATGTTTACACTTTTCCCATGGCTTCTTCTTCACAGGAGGCTCAGGCAGGCTACTTTATGCAACTGCTGCCTCTCTGTTGGACTCCGGTACTGCACGAGAGACTGATTCCCAGGTACCGGGAATTGGTACCGTATGGATTCAAAGGTGGAAGGTACCCATCCCTAACATTGACTTTCTTGTCATTGTAACTGTCTTATTCTGTTGTGACACTTTCGTCTTGGTTAAGTCTTACACATTACCAAAATAACGCCTTTAAGCCCACCATTATTTCTTCGACGGTTTGTTTAATTCCTGTCAAAGTGAAGCCACTTTCACGAGCGAGCCTAACGAGGGCGCGGTGTCAGGTTTGAAAAGGTGCGCTCTTGGCGAGGCCCGACGTTTGAAGCTCAAGAGCTCTCCCGTCAGTGGTCGTGATCAAAGCGATGGAAGATGGCGGACCGAGCTGCGCTCTTCACACATTAAACGCCTTCATTAAAGCGCTTCCGCCTCATTTGGAAGGCGGCCCGACACCACCGCTGAGCTGCTTTGGAGTTGTCGGCTTTTGCAGTGAATCCAAATTTGCTGCCAGACAGCTCCAAGGTCTTTGTATTTTCTCCAATTGTCTCCCTTAATCCTCCGAATGTAATCTCCTACAAGCTTCTGGTGGTACAACTCACTGCCCAGACGTAGTGTGCACGCCCCTTTCACACTGCCCATAAAACCCTGCATTTTACTGGTGTCATTGTTCTGTATGAAAGGCACCGGCACAAAATTGTCATATAAAAATTTCTGCCTTTTAATGTAGTTAAATGCTGCTCGCAGAAGCCGACATTTTTCTGCCTGTCATTGCTGTTCTGTATAAACTGCACCGACACAGAAGTTAACCCGGCAATTTTCCACCTTTTGGATGAGAGCTTTAAGACTTACTTGCCCTAAGCCCACTGTTGCTCTTCAACAAGTATCGTATGCGTGACGCCAAATGTTGACATCTAATTATGTGCTAGGTTCTGTACAAAAGGCAAAATTGAGTAAATGGGGTGTTTGTTGTATTGATTTTTCTTGAAAACACAGTAAACAATCAGATTTCGGGATGTTGCGCTGCTTTGTGACAGCGTACAAAGTTGCAACACTATCCTGTTTTTTGGTTCTGTGCGTGACGCCATATGTTGACTTCTAATTATGTGATAGGTTCTGTACAACAGGCACAATTGAGTAAATGGGGTGTTGTATTGATTTTTCTTGAAAACACAGTATATGATCAGATTACGGGACGTTGGGCTGCTGTGTGACAGCGTACAAAGTTTAAACACTATCCTGTTTTTTGGTTCTGTGCGTGACGCCATATGTTGACATCTAATTATGTGATAGGTTCTGTACAACAGGCACAATTGAGTAAATGGTGTGTTTGTTGTATTGATTTTTCTTGAAAACACAGTAAACGATCAGATTTCGGGATGTTGTCCTGCTTTGTGACAGCGTACAAAGTTGCAACACTATCCTGTTTTCTGGTTCTGTGTAAAAGGCCAAATTAATAAAGGAGGGTTGTATTATTTTAACAATTTTGCCGGATTTTTGTAGAAGAAGATTAATTATCCGTTTGCAGAAATTGTGTGAAAGTGCATCAGTAGCTCATTTTGTCGGATTATGTGTTAAACAGACGAATAAATGGCTTCAATGTGACACCTGTGTGAAAGGTGCTAAATTATGTGATTACGGGATGCCGTTCGTGACCGCGCGCAAAGTTGCAACACTATCTTTTTTTCGGTTCTGTGTAAAAGGCACAAACGAATAAATAAGAGTTGTATTGTTACTGCAATTTTGAAGCAATTCTGTAAAAGAGTTATCTGTTTGCAGGATGTTGTGTGAAAGTTCACATAGCTGCATCAGTATCTCATTTTGTTGCATAAAAGGCACAGGGGGATGAACATCGAATTATGGCTTTGATATGACCCTTCTGTGTGAAAGGTGCTAAATTATGTGATTACGGGATGCTGTTTGTGACTGCGCACAAAGTTGCTACACTATGTTTTTTTTCGGTTCTGTGTAAAAGGCACATACGATTAAATGAGAGTTGTATTGTTACTGCAATTTTGCGGAATTTCTGTAAAAGAGGTTTGATTATCTGTTTGCAGGATGCTGTGTGAAAGTTCACATAGCTGCATCAGTACCTCATTTTGTTGCATAAAAGGCACAGGGGAATAAACATCGAATTATGGCTTTCATATGACCCTTCTGTGTGAAAGGTGCTAAATTATTGGATTGCGGGATACGGTTTCGCTGTGTGAAATTACAATCACAGTCATTATTCCATTTTATCGTGTTCTGTGATAAAAGGCAAATCTTTTTTTTTTACTATTTTGTGTCATCTCTGTGAAAGAAGCCTAATTATTCTATTCCAGGATGCCGTGTTGCTGTGTGAAAGTTCTCTCATCTGCATCAGTAGCTCATTTTGTTGGGTTATGTTAAAAAAAGCACTGGTAAACCGAATAAATGTTGAACTATGGCTTTGATATGACAACTTTACGGGACTTCTGTATTAAGGTGTTGAATTATTAAATTGTGGGATGTTGTTTCTCTGTGTGCAAGTGCAAACACAGTCACAGCAATAGTCTATTTTGCTGGGTTCTGTGATAAAAGGCACATTGCAGCTGTGATATGGCAATTTTGTGTCATCTCTGCGTAAAAGAGGCTTAATTATCTGATTGCAAGATAGCGTGTTGCTGTGTGAAAGCGCTCACAGTTGCAGCAATATCCCATTTCGCTGATTTCTGTGTGACTGGCACTGGCAAACAAATGCCGGCTCTATTGTGCTGGCAATTTGGCGGAACCTCCTTACGAATAACGCTGGATCATTTGATTACAAAGTGGCGCACTGCTGTGTGAAAGCTCTCATGGTAGCAGTAACATAAAGAGGTTTAAACGGAACAAATAATGAATAATCATCTCTCAAACTGTGCCTGGAATTCCAACTAAAAGTGCGCACAAATAAATAAACCTGCGTTTATTCCAGTGAATAGCTTTTCTTTTTATAGACAGCTTTCTGTCTCTGTTGTGTGCGTCTGCAAGGTAAGACATCAGCTATTCTGTTCCTGCTCACAGTTGCGGCAATATTTGCCATTTTGCTGGATACCTGTGTTATAAAGTCTTAATAGTTGTTGTAAAATGTATTTATTTAGTACTTTTTGTGAGACAAGCGTTCACTGAGGGGTCCTAGTTGGCTTTATGTCAGTCAATGCACGAGACCACACACTTTAATGTTGATAAACTACTCACAGAAAGTTCATGTTTTCTCTTGTTGTGCATGTTACACCACTCTCACCTTTTTTTCACTGCAATCGGCTTTAAATAAACTTTGTACTTCTATCTTTTTCCTCCTAATTTCTTCTTGTCAATGAATTCTTATTCTACTGAAGCATTATTCCAAGTCTTTATTTTCAAACTACAAAACCCAAAACCAGTGAAGTTGGCACGTTATGTAAATGGTAAATAAAAACAGAATACAATGATTTGCAAATCCTTTTCAACCTATATTCAATTGAATAGACTGCAAAGACAAGATATTTAACGCTCGAACTGGAAAACTTAATTTCTTGCAAATATTAGCTCATTTGGAATTTGATCCCTGCAACATGTTTCAAAATAGCTGGCACAAGTGGCAAAAAAGACTGAGAAAGTTGAGGAATGCTCATCAAACACTTATTTGGAACATCCCACAGGTGAACAGGCTAATTGGGAACAAGTGGGTACCATGATTGGGTATAAAAGCAGCTACCATGAAATGCTCAGTCATTCACAAACAAGGATGGGGCGAGGGTCACCACTTTGTGAACAAATGCGTGAGCAAATTGTCAAACAGTTTAAGAACAACATTTCTCAACCAGCTATTGCAAGGAATTTAGGGATTTCACCATCCACGGTTCGTAATATCAAAAGGTTCAGAGAATCTGGAGAAATCACTGCACGTAAGCAATTGATATTACAGAGCTTCGATCCCTCAGGCGCTACTACATAAAAAAGCGACATCAATGTGTGAAGGATATCACCACATGGGCTCAGGAACACTTTAGAAAACCACTGTCAGTAACTACAGTTTGTCGCTACATCTGTAAGTGCAAGTTAAAACTCTACTATGCAAAGCGAAAGGCATTTATCAACAACACCCAGAAACGCTGCCGCCTTCGCTGGGCCCGAGCTCATCTAAGATGGACTGATGCAAAGAGGAAAAGTGTTCTGTGGTCTAACAAGTCCACATATCAAATTGTTTTAGGAAACCGTGGACGTCGTGTCTTCCGGAACAAAGAGGAAAAGAACCATCCGGATTGTTATAGGCACAAAGTTCAAAAGCCAGCATGTGTAATGGTATGGGGGTGTATTAGTGCCAAGGGCATGGGTAACTTACACATCTGTGAAGGCACCATTAATGTTGAAAGGTACATACAGGTTTTGGAGCAACATATGTTGCCATCCAAGCAATGTTATCATGGACGCCCCTGCTTATTTCAGCAAGACAATGCCAAGCCACGTGTTACAACAGCGTGGCTTCATAGTAAAAGAGTGCGGGTACTAGACTGGCCTGCCTGTAGTCCAGACCTGTCCCCCATTGAAAATGTGTGGCGCAATATGAAGCCTAAAATACCACAATGGAGACCCCGGACTGTTGAACAACTTAAGCTGTACATCAAGCAAGAATGGGAAAGAATTCCACCTGAAAAGCTTAAAAAATTAGGCCGCTTAGTTCCCAAACGTTTACTGAGTGAAAGGCCATGTAACACAGTGGTAAAAATGCCCCAGTGCCAACTTTTTTGCAATGTGTTGCTGCCATTAAATTCTAAGTTAATGATTATTTGCATAAAAAAATGTAGTTCCTCAGTTCGAACACTAAATATCTTGTCTTTGCAGTCTATTCAATTGAATATAAGTTGAAAAAGATTTGCAAATCATTGTATTCTTTTTTTTTTTTTTTTTACAAATTACACAACGTGCCAACTTCACTGGTTTTGGGTTTTGTATTTGAATGGCACAACGAGGGGGAAAACGTCACCGTCAACACACGACCGCCCCGCTTTGAAAACAAACTCCTTGTTGTACCTAGTTACCTGGCAAACAGACAACAGTGTAGTTGGCCACGTGTCGCTGTGCTGTTATTTATGTGCAGGTGTCTCCTCCTCGACAAGACAAACAGGACACGCCGGTTATAACTCTTGTTTTGTTTTTGATTGGATTTGTTCAACAATAACTGTAGAAACCTTTTTTGTTTGCACCGTAACGATCCAGTTTACGGCGTTTCTTTATGACAGCAGTTTATGTGACTGTGGAACTACCTGAATTCCAGATAAGGAAAAACTACAAACACAAAAAAAAAAACATCACTTTTTCCGCAGCCAATTTGCATTTAAGAGGATCATGGGATCATATTCCTGGATGTGAGTGTGAGTGGTTGGTGTTATAATGACAAAGAAAAGCGCATCTTAGGAGAGATGAGTGACAGATGAGGGCTAAAAAAAACACATTTCAGGTATCAAAATAGGCTTCAGAGTGAAAGTGCTGCTTAGTAGCTTGTTTTTAGTTTGATCAACAACAGGCATGTACTGCAACATTGACTCGCAGCATAGTTTCATACATTTCTTTTTGATTGATTGATTGTTTGAAACTTTTATTAGTATATTGCACATACTATTACATATTCCGTACAATTGACCACTAAATGGTAACACCCGAATAAGTTTTTCAACTTGTTTAAGTCGGGGGTCCACGTAAATCAATCCATGGTACAAATATATACTATCATCATAATACAGTCATCACACAAGTTAATCATCAGAGTATATACATTGAATTATTTACAATCCGGGGGGTGGGATGAGGAGGGTTTGGTTGATATCAGCACTTCAGTCATCAACAATTGCATCATCAGAGAAATGGGCATTGAAACAGGGTAGGTCTGACTTGGTAGGATATGTACAGCGAGCAGTGAACATAGTGAGTTCAGATAGCATAAGAACAAGTATATACATTAGAAATACATTTGATTATTTACATTTGGTTATTTACAATCCGGGGAGGTGGGATATGGAGAGGGGAGGGTGTTAGTCAAGGGTTGAAGTTACCTGGAGGTGTTGTTTTAGTGTGGTTTTGAAGGAGGATAGAGATGCACTTTATTTTACACCTGTTGGGAGTGCATTCCACATTGATGTGGCATAGAAGGAGAATGAGTTAAGATCTTTGTTAGATCATAATCTGGGTTTAACGTGGTTTGTGGAACTCCCCCTGGTGTTGTGGTTATGGCGGTCATTTACAAACCCCGTTTCCATATGAGTTGGGGAATTGTGTTAGATGTAAATATAAACGGAATACAATGATTTGCAAATCATTTTCAACCCATATTCAGTTGAATATGCTACAAAGACAACATATTTGGTGTTCAAACTGATAAACATTTTTTTGTGTGCAAATAATCATTAACTTTAGAATTTGATGCCAGCAACACGTGACAAAGAAGTTGGGAAAGGTGGCAATAAATACTGATAAAGTTGAGGAATGCTCATCAAACACTTATTTGGGACATCCCACAGGTGAACAGGCAAATTGGGAACAGGTGGGTGCCATGATTGGGTATAAAAGTAGATTCCATGAAATGCTCAGTCATTCACAAACAAGGATGGGGCGAGGGTCACCACTTTGTCAACAAATGCGTGAGCAAATTGTTGAACAGTTTAAGGAAAACCGTTCTCAACCAGCTATTGCAAGGAATTTAGGGATTTCCCCATCTACGGTCCGTAATATCATCAAAGGGTTCAGAGAATCTGGAGAAATCACTGCACCTTAAAGTCCGAAAAATACGTACTTAGGTTTTCGGTCTGGCTACTTAAGACTTAGACTCAAAAAAAAAAAACCCTGCCAATTGGAAAAGCCTAAGGAGATCGTAGTGTAGTCATTGTATTATCGTTAACAGGCCTTGCATAAAAGGTCCCCATAAGGTCGGTGAGTCAGTGTTTCTATTCATTGTGGACCAGCCTGTTTACTGAGTCCACAGAGGAAGCGTGTCACCATGTCACATTGGGATTATAAAACAAACGTACTGTCACCGCCTGCATGCTAATTAGCAGCTTCTCTGTGACCGGTTTGACGGCCTTGGAAGCCACGCGCCTCTGCTCACACACACACACACACACACACACACACACACACACACACACACACACACACACACACACACACACACACACACACACACACACACACACACACACACACACACACACACACAGACGTACATTCTTGTATTTGTTACCTTCTTGAGACCTACCTCTGTAGGACCAGCCTTTCTAGATATATAAAGATTTGTATTTACAACATTAATAATGTATACATACTATGCAAATATAAAAAAGCTTGTTGTGAAAAATGACTTGGAATTTCACAAGAAGGTCACAATTTTACAAGTAAAACTTAGAATCTTGTAATTTTTATCATAAAAGTTGTAATTTTACTCAACGCAAGTCAAAATTTTACAAGAAAAACTGAACATTTGTGCAATATTTTGATAAAAGTTGGAATTTTACTCAATAACCATTTTACAAAAAAATCTTATAACGTTGGCAATTTTATGAAAAGAGTCGTAATTTTACTCGACAAAAGTCCCAATTTTATTTAAAAAAATAACATTTTGGCAATTTTATAATAATAATCAGAATTTTACTTGGCAAAATTATGACAAAAGTCATAATTTTACTCAAATGTCATTATTTTACAAGAACTACAAAAAAATTGGCAATGTTGTGATAAAAGTCAGAATTTAATATGACAAATGTCACCATTTTGCATTAAAAAGTAATCATTTTACAAGAAAATATTGCAATATTACAGAAACAGAAGGAATATGAGAAATTGTTCCCAATATTATAAGAAAAAAGTCGACACATTGTGAGAAAAAGACTGCTTTTAGTTATTTATTTTTTCTTTTAATTTTTTGTTTGTAATTGGTTTTTAATCTTCATTATTTACTTCAAGTTATTACAGTATGTCTCTATAAAGATATTGATTTTATTTTTTTAATTAATTTTGGCCAAAGGGGGCGCATTTCAATTTCTTAGACACACTTGTTATTTCATATGTTGACCAGAGGGGGAGCACTTCACATTTTTACACACACTTGTTATTTCATATGTTGACTAGAGGGGGAGCACTTTTTTAAAACGGACACAAGGTCAATTTGAAAAATCCCTCCTTTTTGGGACCACCCTCATTTTGATAGATTTCACCACCACAAATTAGATCTCTATTTTTTTTTTTTTTTTTTTTTTGTAATGTGCTTAAGGTCGATGACAAACGAGTCACAGACCACAGATGGCCCCTGTGCCGCAATTTGGGCAACCCAGCTGTAGAAGCTAACTGTTAATGGCCACTAAAGTGAAGTAAAGTGAATTATATTTATATAGCGCTTTTCTCTAGTAACTCAAAGCGCTTTTACGTAGTGAAACCCAATATCTAAGTTAGATTTAAACCAGTGTGGGTGGCACTGGGAGCAGGTGGGTAAAGTGTCTTGCCCAAGGACACAACGGCAGTGACTAGCATGGCGGAAGCGGCGATCGAACCTGCAACCCTCAAGTTTACTCAACTTTAATATTTTGGCAATATTAAAATAATCAGAATTTTACTTGGCAAAATTATGACAAAAGTCATTATTTTACTCAAATGTCACTATTTTACAAGAACAACAAAAACATTGGCAATGTTGTGATAAAAGTCTGAATTTTATATGACGTATGTCACCATTTTGCATTAAAAACTAATAATTTTACATAAAATAATAATACTATGAGAAAATATTGCAATATTACAGAAACCGAAAGAATATGAGAAATTGTTCCCCATATTATAAGAAAAAAGTCGACACATTGTGAGAAAAAGACTGCTTATTTACTTCAAGTTATTACAGTATGTCTCTATATAGATATTTATTTAATTTTTTTAATTAATTTTGGCCAAAGGGGGCGCATTTCAATTTCTTACACACACTTGTTATTTCATATGTTGACCAGAGGGGGAGCACATTTTTAAAACGGACACAAAGTCAATTTGAAAAATCCCGTCTTTTTGGGACCACCCTAATTTTGATAGATTTCACCACCAGGGGTGCAAATGAGATCTCTATTTTTTTATTTTTTTTTTGTAATGTGCCTAAGGCCGATGACAAACGAGTCACGGACATACTTGCCAACCTTGAGACCTCCGATATCGGGAGGTGGGGCGTGGTTGGGGGCGTGGTTAAGAGGAGAGTATATTTACAGCTAGAATTCACCAACTCAAGTATTTCATATATATATATATATATATATATATATATATATATATATATATATATGTATGTATGTATGTATGTATGTATGTATGTATGTATGTATGTATGTATGTATGTATGTATGTATGTATGTATGTATGTATGTATGTATGTATGTATGTATGTATGTATATATATATATATATATATATATATATATATATATATATATATATATATATATATATATATATATATATATATATATATACATATATATATACATATATATATATATATATATATATATATATATATATATACATATATATATAGTTGAATTTCAGTGTTCCGGAGGCTATCCAGTAGATGGCAGCATTGTCCTGTTTAACTTCTCCATTCATGAATGAGCATATCATTTCGGCCACCGTGTTCAATGGAGAAATCTGTTCTACAAAATGTACAGGCAACATACATACCCCTTCCCCTTCGAACTGTCCTGGATGAACTGAAATTCTTGTTTCCATTCGTTTTGGAACTTGCAAGCGTATTTCTTCATCTTGCTCGTCGACGGCGTCGCCATGTCTGTAACTTCCTCGTTCTTCTGCTTCGTCTCCTTGTTGTGTGCGCAGTTGTGCACTCTACTCTCTAAAAGCCCTAGATGTTATGACGTCATTGGGCAGGCAAGCTGTTTATATTGTGGGAAAGCGGACGTGAGAACAGGCTGTCCCCACTCAGGTCCTCATTGAGCTGGAGGGGGCGTGGCCTCCAGCTCCGGCTGAATACCGAGAGTTTGTCGGGAGAAAATTTCTGCCGGGAGGTTATCGGGAGAGGCGCTGAATACCGGGAGTCTCCCGCTAAAAACGGGAGGGTTGGCAAGTATGGTCACGGACCACAGATGTCCCCTGTGCCGCACTTTGGCCAACACAGCTATTGAAGCTAACTGTTAATGGTCTTAGTACCGTAGTGTATTTGTTCATCCTATGATCACATATGGGACGTGGGTTTTCTTACGTCAGGACCGGAAGTCGTAAATTCAGCTGTTCACCTGGCGGGTTTTTTCGTGGATGAATAGGGAAGTCCTTCTTTAGCTGCCGTCTTGTTTTATCATATATTGCTGCCTTTGCACCTGTCAATGTTTACTTTTGTATGCACATTAAATCAACCAAAAAAAATCCTGACTTTGGAGCAATGTTCACGGACTCTAGTATTTGGCTCTCTATTAGATGCAATGGTTTTCCGTATCGGGACCATGATTTCGGTCCGAACTTGTTCACCGGTCCTCATATGGAAGGTGCTTTTCCTCGTTGACGTCTCAAGAAGGGTAGAAATACAAGAACACACACACACAAGCAATTATCCTTCATCCTTTGGCTTGTCAGAAGAAAGGCAAACAAGACTGTTGGATGGAATTAAACCAGGGTGCAACTCCAATTTGCCCTTTTAAAAAATACAATTGGATATATTCTGCAAGCAGCAGTCATTCATCCCCACAAAAAAAAAAGAGAGAAAACATTACAAAAACATGCTTAAAGAGGAAGTACTCAGAACACACCCGAGTGATGCGTCACACACACCAAATGTTACTACATGCAAATCCTTCTTCCCCTGAATTTTAATAATAAAATAGATGCATTGGCATCAGACAAATATCCTGCAAGCAGAAACAAAACGTTTAATGTTTGATCTTTTTTCAATATTGACCCAGTGTAAATAAGATCATGTGGCAATGTCACATATGTCATCTTTGAGCTGTGAAACACAGACATTTGGTTCTAAAATGTCAATTTAAAGTAGGCCTTAAGGAGTTTAGGTATTTAAAAAATGTATGTTTGTGTGTGTATGTTGGCCTGAGTTAAGTTCCAAAGTAAATTATAAGATAAATCACACTTTAAATGTTTTATGCTCTTTTAGTGCCACCTAGCGCTCTTTGCCATTATAGCCGCTGTACTTCCCCTCAATGGCCGCTAGAGGTCAGAAAAAGCTTGTGTTTTGGAAGTCATGTACAGTGAAGTCAGAAATATAGGTGTTTTTTTTTTTTTAGATGTGTGATAATAGCTGGTCTATTTTTTTCTTTCTGTCAAATTAACTTGCATGTTGTACTTGTCCCTTTTTTTTCCAAACTATATTTAATGACAAAAATTTTAATTGATTTCCAACAAACTGTCTAAAAGTCTAAAACTTCTGCCCGCCAGCCTTTTCAATTTGGCCCGCGAGACGTCATGAGTTTAACCGATCTTGAATACTCTGAATGCTTGATACATGTTTAATGCCATCCTGTGGACAGTGTGAGTAAATCAGATTAACGGTACTTGAAAGCATGTTGCGGCCTTAGCACAGCATTTACTTATGACACAATCCAAACAACCTTCCCTAGTCATGGTGCAAAAAGAAAATAACACAAAGGTCAAGACTAGAGATGTCCGATAATGGCTTTTTTGCCGATATTCCAATATTGTCCAACTCTTAATTACAGATTCCGATATCAACCGATACCGATATATACAGTCGTGGAATTAACACATTATTATGCCTAATTTTGTTGTGATGCCCCGCTGGATGCATTAAACAATGTAACTTTACCATGAATTGATTAACGTGGACCCCGACTTAAACAAGTTGAAAAACGTATTCGGGTGTTACCATTTAGTGGTCAATTGTACGGAATCTTTACTGTACTGTGCAATCTACTAATACAAGTTTCAATCAATCAATCAAAAACAAGGTTTTCCAAAATAAGAGAACAACTTCAACTCCAGTTATGGGAAGAAAGTGCCAACATGGCACTGCCATATTTATTATTGAAGTCACAAAGTGCATTATTTTTTTTTAACATGCCTCAAAACAGCAGCTTGGAATTTGGGACATGCTCTCCCTGAGATAATCCTGATACCCACTACAACTATGGGAAATACTATACTTTGACTTTCACAAAGTGCATTATTTTATTTATTTTATTTAAACATGCCTTAAAACAACAGCTACAAAAACAATGAAGGCACACAGCTTCAGTCCAGAGTATACTAGCCTAAGTCCGTGTTTTACCGGATATGTACCGCTCCGTACAGCGGCGTTTCAAAAATAATTAATTCTACTTTTTGAAACCGATACAGATAATTTCCGATATTACATTTTAAAGCATTTATCGGCCGATATCGGAAGGCTGATAATATCGGCAGGTCGATATTATCGGACATCTCTAGTCAAGACTCATAACACAACCTGCTCACTGAACATTGGATATTATGAAAAATGTCCAAACACCATAAAAAAACTATTCAAAATCACACTCATTTAAATCCATTGGCGGGCATGATGGGAAACATGTAAAACATTCTCCACACTTACCCATTTTTGGCGTATTTTAGCTATTTGATATATGTGATTGATTACAAAACTTTAAGAAGGTTGTCACGGAAGTAAACAAGGTAGGAGTCAAACTTTCACATACTCTTAATATCCCATTACAATAATTACCTATCCATTATATTAATTATATATCATCATATTCATGTAATGTGTACATGTATTTTGCCCCTCGCCAAATTATTTTTAGCCCAATGCGGCGCCCAAGTCAAAAAGTTTTGGACATCCCTGATTTTGAGGGTTAAAAGTTGTACAGTGCTTGTCATTAAAACATTTATTCTGAACTTTTGAAAATTGGATTTAATTGGATTTTTATTTTCTAGGCTATAATTTATTGCATACAAATACTTATAAGTAATTAAAAAAAAAAGTCCAGATCAAATACAATTGTATAACACAAAATAATCAATTTAATGGTAAAGTGAAACTAAATGAGGTAATTATCTACTTAAAGTAGTAATGTTCAATTGGCAAAATTGTCAAAACTACCTAACATATTAAGTAAAGTCCCAAAACAAAAACAGAATGTTATGCCCATTTGATTGTAGACTCTTACTGACACCTTGTGGCGATAGGAAAATACTACACCGCATTTGTTTGGGCACTTCCGGGTTGACGATGTCAGTTCAGTTCTTGAGACAATTGAGAAGTAGACAAGTTGTGTTAGCTCTTACAAGCCTTGGAAAAGATAAGTCTGTAAGTAAACTGTTTAACTTGTTTATGTAACTCAATATTAAGGTGGGAAGTGGTTAGATTTGATAGTAAGATGTTTATTGAAAAACGATTTTTGTGCACTGTTTTAATGGATGTTTTTGAGGACTTAAAATGGAAATAGCCAGCAGTATTTGTTTGATGATAGTACTGCATATTTGTGTAAAGCTAATATTTACATATTGTGTATTACATTTCAGTATGTTAATTGAATCACATAGCTTATACATTTGTCATTGTGTGTATTTCAGTTTTACAAAAATAAAAGACAAAAGTAAAGATAGGAAAAAGATAAAGCAAGATCAACAACAATAACGAGCCTAAATGGATTCATCTGCTTTGGAACTTTAGTAGAACGTCTTGGATTGTTAGTTAGCTGTCTGCCAAGATGTATAACCTCAACACATATAGTGAGGGCAGAACACAGAATAAGGGAAATAAAAGCAAAACAATTAAATACAAATGAAATGATGCCCGAGCAACAATAAATATGGTGAAAAATAAACAAAAATACAATTGTATGTACTGTATTTTTTGGACTATAAGTTGTAGTTTTTTTCATAGTTTGGCCGGGGGTGCGACTTATACTCAGGAGCGACTTATGTGTGAAATTATTAACACATTACCGTAAAATATCAAATAATATTAATTAGCTCATTCACGTAAGAGGCAACCCGCGGCTTTAGAGCCGCATGCGGCTCTTTAGCGCCGCCCTAGTGGCTCTCTGGAGCTTTTTTTAAAAATGTATGAAAAATGGAAAAAGATGAGGGGAAACAAATATTTTTTTTGTGTTTATATGGTTTCTGTAGGAGGACAAACATGACACAAACCTCCCTAATTGTTATAAATCACACTGTTTATATTAAACATGCTTCACTGATTCGAGTATTTGGCGAGCGCCGTTTTGTCCTACTAATTTTGGCAGTCTTTGAACTCACCGTAGGTTGTTCACAATGTATAACTTTCTCCGACTTTCTAGGACGTGTTTTATGCCACTTCTTTTTCTCTCTCATTTTGTCCACCAAACTTAACGTTGTGCATGAATGCACAAAGGTGAGTTTTGTTGATGTTATTGACTTGTGTGGAGTGCTAATCAGACATATTTGGTCACTGCATGACTGCAAGCTAATCGATGCTAACATGCTATTTAGGCTAGCTATATGTACATATTGCATCATTATGCCTCATTTGTAGCTATATTTGAGGTCATTTAGTTTCCCTTAAGTCCTCTTAATTCAATTTATATCTCATGACACACTATCTGTATGTAACATGGCTTTTAATTTTTTGCGGCTCCAGACAGATTTGTTTTTGTATTTTTGATCCAATATGGCTCTT